>NC_090646.1:482543148-482858148 GCF_040937935.1 Hyperolius riggenbachi
CCTCCCTCTCTCCTGAGTGCACCATGTGGGTCATTCTACCACTGCCACAGCTGAGAAGACTGTTTCCCCGCTGTCGCCACTGAGACCACGTGGGCTATCCTGCAGCAGCTTCAGCTCCACCACCCCAGTTCCTGGCTAATGAGACCCTCCGCTGATGTGAGACCCAGACCGATCTCCCTGATGGCAGCTTCCCTATCTTCCTGGAACAGCTCACTTCAGCCCTGCAACTGCTGGTAAATGTACTGTAGTGTAAGTTGTGGGGTCAGTGTAGCTTAGTGTAGGTTGGGGGGTCAGTGTAGCTTAGTGTAGGCTGTGAGATCAGTGACGCATAGTATACTTTATGTGGACAGTGTAGCTTAGTGTAGATAGTGGGGGCAGCAGGGGGTTAGTGTAGTGTAGCCAGTAGGGCAGCAGGGGTTAGTTTGGCAGGGCAATGTATTTTAGATAAAGACTGCTTGGGGGGGGGGGGGGGGAGGATCATAAGACACTCCTGCACTAAAGATGCACCAGGTTTCCTATTTTTCTTTTTTTCCCTGGTTTTTGTCCCCTGAAACTAGGTGCGTCTTATAGTGCAGAGCGTCTTATAGTAAAAAAAAATACGGTACTTCCTGTCTGAGAGGTTGACTGTGGCCAAAAGTACAATTTTCAAGGAAATGTTACAGAGACCAGAAGAAACAAGTAGAGGAACAGACAATACACAAGGGTATGTGGATCCCCCATGGATCCTAGCACAACAGGATTATTTTGGTGTCTGAACTGAGGAGGACTTTTTTGTAAATGCCCTATGCTTTACAGAAACCACAGGATGGATAATAGACTTCCAGATTTGCATGAGTTTAACTGGAAGAAACCAGCTTTTTGAGTTCGGCTGGCTGTACTTGTACCTTTCATTCTTCTGCTACACTTAAAATGACGTTCTTGCAGGGGCATAACAATAGCCTCAGGTCCTCTTCACTTCCTGTTCAGTTTACAAGGCACTGTGCAGCCAGTTTATCATCATGCGGATTCTGATCCTGTCTCATGAAATGCGACTGACTATTGACCGTTGCTATTGATTACCTCTTAAGCCCTACCTAACCACTGACCTATTTACAGTTGGAGCACTTTCATGGGACAACACTGAAGGTATGACACTTTGATACAATGTGAAGTAGTCAGTGTACCGCTTGTACAACAGTGTAAATTTGCTGTCCCTTCAAAATTACTTAACACACAGCCATTAATGTCTAAACCATTGGCAACAAAAGTGAGTACACCGCTAAGTGAAGAATGTAAAAATAAATTCTAAATGTCAATGTAACCTGTGTTTACCATTATTTTCCAGCACTGCCTTAAGTCTCTTGGGCATGGAGTTCACTAGAGCTTCACAGGTCGCCACTGGAATCCTCTTCTACTACCCCACAATGAAACTGGTGGATGTTAGTGACCTTGTGCTCATCCACCTTCCGTTTGAGGATGCCCCACAGATGCTCAATAGGGTTTAGGTCTGGAGACATGCTTGGCCAGTCTAGCACCTTTACCCTCAGTTTCAAAAAGAAACCGATCAGGCTCTGTTTCGGTATGTCCCAGTACATGTTGGCACTCATGGTTCCCTCAATGGATTGTAGCTCACCAGCATCCATGCAGCCCCTAACCATGAAACTTCCACCACCATGCTTGGCTGTAGGCAAGACACCCTTGTCTTTCTACTTCTCACCTGGTTGCCGCCACACATGCCTAATACCATTTGAACCAAATAAGTTCATCTTGGGCTCATCAAAAAGTAAAAAAAAATCAGTGTATAACTTATTTACAGAAAAAAATTAAATAAATAATGTGCAATGTAAATGAAAAGGTTTAAAATGTTTGCAGACAATTTAGATTAACTAAATGGGAGTTTTCAACAGCTGAGGTACTTGTACTGATGCTATGGAGGCAGAAGGACACACGCTAGATTATGGGCTGAGAAGCCCTTAAAACCACATTGGCCAAGTTCCTTTAAGCATGTGGTTTTAATGTAGCATATTCCACATATCCAAAAAAAGGTTCTGTGAGTATACAGAAGAAAAAAATGAAACAAAGACATTATACATATTAAATCAACCTCTACCTTACATTATTTACCTATAAAGATTCAATAAAAGTGTTTTAAAAATGCATAAGGTTCAGTGTCAAAACAGGTCCTGCTTCTTTGGTGTGTGAAACATAGGAGTTGATTCGCATAAGAGTGCTAACTCGTAGCACGGCTCGGCACACTCGCACTTTTGCGCACTCAGAGGGTGCAATTCACTAACCGGTGCTAACTGAGTTAGCACGTCTTAAGGCTTTGGACATGCAAACTAGGGTGCTAAGTAGTTTGCATGTCCAAAGCAAGTGTTGATCGTGCGCAAACCATAGCGCTGCACGGTGCGACCAACGGTGCACCAGGTGCGTGCGGCACTTCGCATGTTTACTGCATAGCACGGCCGTTATCAGTTAGCACTCTTTTGTGAATCAACCTGTGAGGAAACGCGGAAAAGCCGCCGCGTTTACTAACGGCAGGACGGCTAAGTCCGCGTCCAGCACAGCAGCTGGCATGCGGAGACGTGCGCCTGGCACCACGAGGGAACGCGGAAAAGCCGCTGCTGGTACTGATGGCAAGGCGGCTGTTTCCGCGTCCAACACGGCAGTTTGTACGCGGCGGCGTGCGGTTGGTGTGGCTGGGTCTGTTGGTTCATATGGACGACATGGAGAGCTACGCGCGCGCGGCCCAGATGTCAGGACCTTTATACCAGCAGAGGAAGTGTCAGCTGATCAGGAGGATCAGCTGATTCCTGCTGGACTCATGATTGGCTGAGTGGCTTGGGCGGACTCCAGCAGCTATATATACAGCTTGCTTGCCAGTTGCTGGTTGTCTGCCATTGCAAATGCTTTATGTGTTAGCACACAGACCTCGGTCAGATCCAACAGTGTGTTTGAACCAGGAAGGACATGGGAATTCACACTGAGCCAGATTACTTGTATTGTCAGTTCTATGTTATGCTTTAGACCAGTTCCAGGGTGTTGTGACTACGGACCTCACACCCAAGACTAGGGTACTGTGTCAATTCTATGTTATGCTTTAGACCAGTTCCAGGGTGTTGTGACTACGGACCTCACACCCAAGACTAGGGTACTGTGTCAATTCTATGTTATGCTTTAGACCAGTTCCAGGGTGTTGTGACTACAGACCTCACACCCAAGACTAGGATACTGTGTCAATTCTATGTTATGCTTTAGACTAGTTCCAGGGTGTTGTGACTACGGACCTCACACCCAAGACTAGGATACTGTGTCAATTCTATGTTATGCTTTAGACCAGTTCCAGGGTGTTGTGACTACGGACCTCACATTCAAGACTAGGATACTGTGTCAATTCTATGTTATGCTTCAGACCAGTTCCAGGGTGTTGTGACTACAGACCTCACACCCAAGACTAGGATACTGTGTCAATTCTATGTTATGCTTTAGACCAGTTCCAGGGTGTTGTGACTACGGACCTCACACCCAAGACTAGGATACTGTGTCAATTCTATGTTATGCTTTAGACCAGTTCCAGGGTGTTGTGACTATGGACCTCACATTCAAGACTAGGATACTGTGTCAATTCTATGTTATGCTTTAGACCAGTTCCAGGGTGTTGTGACTACAGACCTCACACCCAAGACTAGGATACTGTGTCATTTCTATGTTATACCTTAGCCCAGTTCCAGGGCATAGAGAATAGGCCCTCACACCTAGTTAGGACAGGCCTGTTTATATTAGCAGCAGGACTTCCTGCAACCAAGCCTGGGTCCCTCTCCTAGGCAGCCTTTGGCCTAAGGGATTCACCCACAGTCCGGGGTGAAATCCCTTCTTCTTCCTACCTCCAGTTCCACTGGCGGTTCTCTCTCAAAGTGCTACTGTTACACTGTACACTCATATCTCAGGTGTCCAGAGGTTAGACATACCTGGATTATTAGTGATTCTGCAGATCATTTATAATCTGGTGTATATCTGCATTACTGGTGAATAGTGATGCTCAAATACCCCTTTTTAAAATTCGAGTTTGGTCGAATTCGAATAGTAAATTATTCGAGGTCAGTCGAATATTCGAGTCGAATAATTTTTACTATTCGATTCGACCTCGGACTTCGAGCTCACTATTCGAGTCGGTATTCGAGCTCACTATTCGAGCTGACTATTCGAATTGGCCTTAAATAGCTTCCAACACTTGTTTTGAGGGTGAATGATGCAAGAAACATCTTTTTTTCCAAGTAACAACAGCAAGTGATTATGTGGGGATGTTCCTTTAAAAAAAAAATGTGGAAAGAGAAGTTGTGTCCTAAATTTTGTTCAGTAGTGTTACTGTATATACTTGTTCTTCTTCTTCTTTATCTTTCTTCTTCTTCTAGATCTTCTTCTTCTATATCTTCTTCTTCTTCTTCTTCTTCTTCATCTTCTTCTTCTTCTTCTTCATCATCTTCTTCTTCTTCTTCTTCTTCATCATCTTCTTCTTCATCTTCTTCATCTTCTTCTTCATCTTCATCTTCATCTTCTTCTTCTTCTTCATCTTCATCTTCTTCATCTTCTTCTTCTTCATCTTCTTCTTCTTCTTCTTCTTCATCTTCTTCTTCTTCATCTTCTTCTTCTTCATCTTCTTCTTCTTCATCTTCTTCATCTTCTTCTTCTTCATCTTCTTCATCTTCTTCTTCTTCTTCTTCATCTTCTTCTTCTTCATCTTCTTCTTCTTCATCTTCTTCATCTTCTTCTTCTTTTTCATCTTCTTTTTCATCTTCTTCTTCATCTTCTTCTTCATCTTCTTCTTCATCTTCTTCTTCTTCATCTTCTTCATCTTCTTCTTCTTTATCTTCTTCTTCTTTTTCATCTTCTTCTTCATCATCTTCACGTATTTCTCTTTTCAATTTTTTTTTAAAGAAATGCAGCTATTTTTGAGCGTAATAAATAGCTGGTGGGCGCACGCATGTTGGAAGCGCCATTGTATGTGCTCCCTGGCAGTGGAAACACAAAGACAGCAGGAGGTAAATTCAGCAGCAGGAGGAGGAGGATGAGTGTGTGGCAGCAGGCAGTCAATGAGGCAGGCAGCTCACCGTGACATAATAGCCCTGGTACCTAGCGGTGATACCAGGGCTGTAAATAAACACAACAGGAGGTCCCAGACAGCGGTCGTGCAGCCCACATTGTGTCCAATACACAACTGGGACAACACAGTTTTCAACCCGGGCACCTCAGAAAAATTAAACCTTTTTTTTTTTTAATGGTTTTTTGGTTTTTGGTTTTGCAACCAATATAGCTATTGTTTGACGTAATAGCTGGTGGCAGAGTGGCAGCAGAAGAAGGTAATTCTGTGTACCCTGGCAGTGGGAAACACAGACAGACAGCAGAAGGGCAGTACACAGCAGCCCACTGTAGGTGTAAAATGTGTGGCTGCAGGCGACGTAATAGTCAAAGTGAACCAGGCTGGCTTAGTGAGCAGGAGCCAGGAGGTGGTAAAGGGTGGTAAGGCACATTAACGATGGTTCCGGCAGCCAGTTCATGTCCCCCTCTCGCCGACAACAGGGGCCAGGAACTCGCCTTCCACCCACGCCTGGTTCATCTTGAGAAACGTCAGTCTGTCCACAGACTTGTGAGACAGACGTGAGCGTTTCTCGGTGACCACGCCACCAGCTGCACTGAAGCAGCGCTCGGACAGCACGCTGGAAGGGGGGCAGGACAGCACTTCCAGGGCGTACTGCGCCAGCTCGCTCCAGATCTCCATGCGCTTGACCCAATACTCCATGGGATCAACAGGGGCATCGCTGTCAAGCCCGCTGTACGACCCCATGTAGTCAGCCACCATGCGGGTCAGGCGCTGGCTGTGACCGGAGGAGGATGCTGCTGCATGCATCTCCTCTCTAGTCACTGCTGCCGGAGCCTCTACAGTCCTGTAGAGCTCGTGGCTGAGAGACAGCAGGTCTGTGGGGCGCTTGCTGCTGCTGGATGCAGGCACCTGCTGCTGCCTCTGTGCTGGCTGCTGGACAGTGGGGGTGGAAGGCTGGGGGAAGGCTTCCTCCAAGCGCTCAACAAGGGCCTGCTGCAAGCTCCTTATTTGTTGCGCTGGGTCTCCTCCTGCAGGCGGCAGGAACTGGCTCAACTTCCCCTTGAGGCGTGGGTCCAACATCATGCTGATCCAGATCTCCTCCCTCTGCTTCATCTGGATCACCCTGGGGTCCCTGCGCAGGCACATCAGCATGTGCGCTGCCATTGGGAAGAGGCGGGCCACGTCTGCTGGCACATCGACGTCAGTGCTGTCCTCATCCTCCTCCTCTGCCGCCTCATCCTCTCTCCACCCCCGCACCAACTCAGCTGCGCTGTGCTGATCCCCCTCATCAGCAGCCAGGTCAGGGACCTCCACCAAGTCCTCCTCCTCCTCCCCCTCAGAGGTGGACTGCGCAGCTGGTTGCCGCTCCTGCTGGTCCAAGGCTGCCGCTCCCTGTTCCAGCAAAGCATCGAGGGCCCTGTTCAGCAGAGAAACCAGGGGCACCCACTCGCAGACCATAGCATGGTCCCTGCTCACCATGTTTGTGGCCTGCAGGAAGGGAGCCAGCACAAAGCACACCTGCTGCATGTGCCTCCAGTCATCATCGGGGACGATGGACGGGATGTTGCTGGTCTTGTCCCTTCTCTGAGCTGCGGAAACAGTGGCCAGGGCAAGGTACTGTTTGACAGCGTGCCTCTGTTCAACCAGACGCTCCAACATCGCCAGGGTGGAGTTCCAGCGAGTCGGAACGTCAAGGATCAGCCGATGGCGTGGCAGATCCAGCTCCTTTTGCACGTCTTCCAGGCTCGCACAGGCTGCAGCCGAGCGCCGGAAGTGACGCACAACATTCCTTGCCGTTTCCAGCAGTTCGCCCATCCCCTGGTAGGTGCGCAGGAACTTCTGCACCACCAGGTTCAGCACGTGGGCAAGACAGGGGATGTGGGTCAGGTTTCCCCTGTCTATTGCGGCAACCAGATTGGCCCCATTGTCGGCCACCACCTCTCCGACTCTGAGGCCTCTGGGGGTCAGCCAAATCCTCTCCTGCTCCTGGAGTTTGGCCAACACATGGGTTCCCGTCAGCTTGGTCTTCCCAAGGCTGACCAAGTGCAGCAGCGCTTGGCAGTGGCGGGCCTTCACGCTGCTGCTGAGGCAGGGGGTTTGGCCAGGTGTGCCGGAGGATGGCAGAGGATCGGAGGAACCTGCTGCAGTTCCCCTGACCCTGCGGGGTGGCACCACCCACTGTGTTGCTGCTGCTGCTGTGCCCGCTGCTGCTCTCCCATCCTCACCCCCTTCCACCAAGCTGACCCAGTGGACAGTGAAGGACAGGTAGCGGCCTGTCCCGAAGCGGCTGCTCCAGGAGTCCATGGTGACGTGGACCCTTTCACCAACCGCGTGCTCCAGCCCTCGCTCCACATTGGCCATCACAAAGCGGTGCAGTGCAGGAATGGCCTTGCGGGCAAAGAAGTGTCTGCTGGGGAGCTGCCAGTCTGGGGCTGCGCAAGCAAGCAGCGCACGAATGTCGCTCCCCTCCTGCACGAGCGTGTACGGCAGGAGTTGGGAGCACATGGCCCGTGCCAGCAAGCCGTTCAGCTGCCGCACGCGACTGCTGCTGGGAGGCAGAGCCCTAACCACCCCCTGGAAGGACTCGCTCAAAAGGCTCTGGCGTGGCCTTTTGCTGACACGGGAATCAGCAGACACAGCAGAGGAGGCCACTGAGGACTGGCTGCCAGAACAGGCCTCAGTGTCGGCGGCAGGAGTTGCAGAGGGGGGAGGAGCAGTGCGTTTCCGCACTCCTGCTGGTGCTGCTGGAGGAGCAGGAGGGCGGGTGGCTGCTGTTGCTGCTGCTGCTGCTGAAGGCTGTGCAGTGATGGGTGTGGTGCCACTGCCAGCACCAGATGCCTTCAGCCTCTGGAACTCCTCATGCTGGTGGAAATGTTTAGCCGCAAGGTGGTTGATGAGCGAGCTGGTGCAGAACTTTAAGGGGTCTGCACCTCTGCTCAACTTCCGCTGACAGTGGTTGCAAGTGGCGTACTTGCTGTACACAGTGAGCATGGTGAAATATCGCCAGATTGGTGACTTAAACATCCCCCTACGGCATGGAAGCGCTGCTGCCTGTCTCCCTGTGGTGGTTGGGGGGGGGGCTTGGGGGGCTTGGGTGCGGCTGGTGGTGGTACTGGCAGATGCTGCTGCTGCTGCTGCTGAGCCTGAGACACCAGCAGGCTGTGGGACCTGCCTACTGCTGCTGCCAATGCTTGCAATGATGCGCCTCCTTGCAAGGCCCACAAGAGCATCCTCCTCCTCCTCCTCAGAGCTGCTGAGGACGACATCCCCTGGAGGTGGTGGCACCCAGTCTCTGTCTGTCACCGGGTCATCATCATCCTCCCCCTCCTAAAACATGTCCTGCTGGGATGAGGACCCCCCAAACTCCTCTCCTGATGCATGGATGGGCTGCTTGACTGTCGCCACAGTCTTGCTGTCCAATCCCTCATCCCCCAAAGTGCCCATCAGCATCTCCTCCTCAAGATCGCCAACAACAGCAGACAATTTACTCATGATGCCTGGGGTCAAAAGACTGCTGAATGACAGGTCGGCGAGTGACGGTGAACTGGCCTCCTCCCCAGACCCTGCTGGGCGGCTGCTGCGAACAGGGGTGGTGGTGGTGGTGGTGGTGAGGGTGGAGGCCTCGGATGCAGAGCTGATGGCGGGCTGCTCATCCTCCGTCATGAGTTGCACCACAGTGTCTGCATCCTTTTCCTCAATGGGACGTTTCCGACCCGGCTGGAGGAAAATGGGAGCAGGTGCTACACGCTGCTGCTGCTGTGTCTCTGCAGCGTGAGTTGCAGATGCTCCTGCTGGGCGGCGCCCAAGGCGTCCACGGCCAGTGGCTATGGGAGGAATGTTAGCCACTGACGCTGCTGCTGCTGCTGCGGAACTGTGCATGGTGGCGCGCCCGCGGCCGCGGCTTGCCACAATGCTGCTCCCTCTCCTCCTGATTCCCTTGGTGCCCTTCCCCTTGCCCAAACCGCGCTGGCTGCCACTTCCAGACATCTTCAATGTTTTGGGCGTATAGAGAAAAGTTTTTTAAAAGGGCGGCTGAAAAGTGGGGTACTTTAATGGAGTGGGTTGGTTGGTGAGGTGACTGAGTGAGTGTCCCCTAGTACAGTAAGTAAGTAGTAACAGTCAGGAAGTACAACTAGCAGTTACAATAATCAGTAGTAATCACAAGTAAATTTAGTGTGTGTACACTCAGACAGTGAGTGCACGCACGCAGGAGCTAGTAGCCTATGGACAGTGACTGAGTGTCCTAGACTCCTAGTACAGTAAGAGTAAGTAGTAACAGTAAGTAGAACTAACTAATTACGATAATCAATCAGCGATCAGAAGGAAATAGAGTGTGTGTTGTGTGTGTACACTCAGACAGTGAGTGCACGCACGCAGGAGCTAGTAGCCTATGAACACAGTGACTGAGTGTCCTAGACTCCTAGTACAGTAAGAGTAAGTAGTAACAGTAAGAAGAACTAACTAATTACAATAATCAATCAGCGATCAGAAGGAAATGGAGTGTGGGTGTGTGTACACTCAGACAGTGAGTGCACGCACGCAGGAGCTAGTAGCCTATCAACACAGTGACTGAGTGTCCTAGACTCCTAGTACAGTAAGAGTAAGTAGTAACAGTAAGTAGAACTAACTAATTACAATAATCAATCAGCGATCAGAAGGAAATGGAGTGTGGGTGTGTGTACACTCAGACAGTGAGTGCACGCACGCAGGAGCTAGTAGCCTATGAACACAGTGACTGAGTGTCCTAGACTCCTAGTACAGTAAGAGTAAGTAGTAACAGTAAGTAGAACTAACTAATTACAATAATCAATCAGCGATCAGAAGGAAATGGAGTGTGGGTGTGTGTACACTCAGACAGTGAGTGCACGCACGCAGGAGCTAGTAGCCTATGAACACAGTGACTGAGTGTCCTAGACTCCTAGTACAGTAAGAGTAAGTAGTAACAGTAAGTAGAACTAACTAATTACAATAATCAATCAGCGATCAGAAGGAAATGGAGTGTGGGTGTGTGTACACTCAGACAGTGAGTGCACGCACGCAGGAGCTAGTAGCCTATGAACACAGTGACTGAGTGTCCTAGACTCCTAGTACAGTAAGAGTAAGTAGTAACAGTAAGTAGAACTAACTAATTACAATAATCAATCAGCGATCAGAAGGAAATGGAGTGTGGGTGTGTGTACACTCAGACAGTGAGTGACCGCACGCAGGAGCTACTAGCCTATGGACAGTGACTGAGTGTCCTAGACTCCTAGTACAGTAAGAGTAACTAGTAACAGTAAGTAGAACTAACTAATTACAATAATCAATCAGCGATCAGAAGGAAATGGAGTGTGGGTGTGTGTACACTCAGACAGTGAGTGCACGCACGCAGGAGCTAGTAGCCTATGAACACAGTGACTGAGTGTCCTAGACTCCTAGTACAGTAAGAGTAAGTAGTAACAGTAAGTAGAACTAACTAATTACAATAATCAATCAGCGATCAGAAGGAAATAGAGTGTGGGTGGTGTGTGTACACTCAGACAGTGAGTGACCGCACGCAGGAGCTAGTAGCCTATGAACACAGTGACTGAGTGTCCTAGACTCCTAGTACAGTAAGAGTAAGTAGTAACAGTAAGTAGAACTAACTAATTACAATAATCAATCAGCGAACAGAAGGAAATGGAGTGTGGGTGTGTGTACACTCAGACAGTGAGTGCACGCACGCAGGAGCTAGTAGCCTATGAACACAGTGACTGAGTGTCCTAGACTCCTAGTACAGTAAGAGTAAGTAGTAACAGTAAGTAGAACTAACTAATTACAATAATCAATCAGCGATCAGAAGGAAATGGAGTGTGGGTGTGTGTACACTCAGACAGTGAGTGCACGCACGCAGGAGCTAGAAGCCTATGAACACAGTGACTGAGTGTCCTAGACTCCTAGTACAGTAAGAGTAAGTAGTAACAGTAAGTAGAACTAACTAATTACAATAATCAATCAGCGATCAGAAGGAAATAGAGTGTGGGTGGTGTGTGTACACTCAGACAGTGAGTGACCGCACGCAGGAGCTAGTAGCCTATGGACAGTGACTGAGTGTCCTAGACTCCTAGTACAGTAAGAGTAAGTATTAACAGTAAGTACAACTAACTAATTACGATAATCAATCAGCGATCAGAAGGAAATGGAGTGTGGGTGTGTGTACACTCAGACAGTGAGTGCACGCACGCAGGAGCTAGTAGCCTATGAACACAGTGACTGAGTGTCCTAGACTCCTAGTACAGTAAGAGTAAGTAGTAACAGTAAGTAGAACTAACTAATTACGATAATCAATCAGCGATCAGAAGGAAATGGAGTGTGGGTGTGTGTACACTCAGACAGTGAGTGCACGCACGCAGGAGCTAGTAGCCTATGGACAGTGACTGAGTGTCCTAGACTCCTAGTACAGTAAGAGTAAGTAGTAACAGTAAGTACAACTAACTAATTACGATAATCAATCAGCGATCAGAAGGAAATAGAGTGTGTGTTGTGTGTGTACACTCAGACAGTGAGTGCAGTGCGCACACGCAGGAGCTAGTAGCCTATATGAACAGTGACAGTGAGTGTCCCTACGGGTACAGTAAGAGTAAGTAGTAAGTAAGTACAACTAAATAACAATAATCTATCAGTAATCAGAAGGAAATAGAGTGTGTGTACACACAGACAGTGAGTGAGTGCACACACGCAGGAGCTAGCTAGTAGCCTATAAACAGTGACAGTCAGTGAGTGTCCTACTCCTAGTACAGTATAACTACAATACTATTAGTAAAGGACAGCAGAAATACTGGTATAGATGAGAGAAATAAACAGAGGACAGCTGCCCACAGAGGCAAGGCCTCCCTGAGGCCTAAACCTGTAAGCTTGCAGCAGCTGCCTGTCTCTAATGTAACACACAAGCTACTAACTAAAATACAATGTCTATCTAACTAACAACAATATAGGTGTATATGGCAGGTGTAGGTGAGCAAAAACGCTAGGTAAATGATCACAATAGAGCACTTGCTAAGCCAAAGCACAAAGGAGCAACTCTCTCTCTGTACAAGTCTCAGGCAAGCATGGAGAAACGGAACATGGCGGCCGCTATTTATAGGGTAGGGGCTGGCCAGGGTCCCCCTCTGTGATTGGCTGCCGTCAGAGGGCCTGGGAGCCCTCTGATTGGCTCTAAGGACATCAATCTGGGCTATGACGCTATTCGAGCTCGGTACCGAGCTCGAATAGCGCCGGGTTGCTCGAATAGCTCGAATAGTGAATGGGCTATTCGAGTGTACTCGGATAGCCCATTCGAATAGCTCCAGCTATTCGGAGCTCGAATACCGAGCTCGAATAGCTGGAAAAGAGCTCGAATATTCGAGCTACTCGAATATTCGAGCTCTGCTGAGCACCACTGCTGGTGAATCTGCAGATCACCAGTAATCAGATTCTCTCTGCGTGTTGACACCAATCGTTACACAACCCCTTAATTTGCTAAGTTTTTAGCCACTTCATCCAACAGGTGTTTTCCCCTTCAGGATGGAAGCAGTTTTCCCTTTCAGCGCTCCTCCAATTCATTTGCCAATAACGTTATCATTACTCATCACACATAAATGATCTATAACTTATTTTTTTCACCACAAATTAAGTTTTTGGGAATGATACTAGTTTTCTGTTATTACTTTATTTTCTATTTATTTTATAGGCAAATGCACACACAATTAAAGAAAAAAAATCACTATTTATAGTTTTATTTTACATACCGGTAGCTTTATTTATTATAGATTTAAAATAAGCAATGCTACTATAAATAAAACCCACCCGTTTTAGTCACCCATTAGTCCCGACTATCACAACATTTAAATTATGTTCCGAGTACAATGTATGGCAACGATATATTTTGTTGCTCTAAGGCCTCTTGCACACTGCAAGCAAATCAGATTCAGATTCAGATTTTTAATCAGTTTTTACATCCGATTCCGATTCAGATTTTTAATCTTAACTGCATGCTGCGTTTTTTGATCCGTTTTTCTGTTGAATGTATTCAAGGAAAATCGGAAACGGAATCGGAATCGGAATCGGAAACGGAATCGGAATCGGAATCGGAAAACGGATTTGCAGTGTGCAGGGAGCCTAAAGGTGTATTTTTTTCTGTTTTTTTTTTTTTGTGTTCCATCAATTGTGAGCCCTTATGTACTAAAATAACAGTAATATACCCTCATTACATATATGTTAAAAAAAGCTAAGTCCCTAAGGCAACTATTTATAGAATTTTTTTTGTTTTCTTGGTAACTGGGGCAGTGGGTGGGAGGGGGTTTGGAAGTGATTTAATAAATTGGTTTTATTAATAAAAAAAATCTGTGGTGTGCAATTGATTCACGTTCATTCTTATGAATGGACATGTCCTGTGATCGGGGTCATGTCCATTCATTACAGGCACTGCGATTGGTTCCAGCAAGCCTTGCTTCCCTTCCCCAATCACCGAAATGGAAATCCTGCAGGCGGTGAGCAGGGCCGCGGCCCTGCACATGCACGCGCACTGCTGGCTGAGCACTGGACGAGAAATACTCGTCCAGATTGACTTTAGCGGTGCCTATCTGGACGAGAATACTCATCCAGATAGGCTTAAGTGGTTAAAATACAGTGGGCTTGATTCACAAAGCAAACCCCCTAAATGAGCTTTTCTCATGCTAATTTGAGCGCGAACCGCATTGCGTGCAAAGTTATGAGCGCAAAACTTTACGCGCGCACTGCACAGAGCGCAGGGCGCTCCACGCGAAGTGCCCATTAAAGCCAATGGGACTTAGCGCGCGCATAGGACTTTGTGAGCGGTACTTAGCACCCTTGTTAGCGGGCCTAAAGACTTTAGGCGTGCTAAGTAGGTTAGCACCGCATAGTGAATCAAGCCCAATATGTTTATTCAATTATTTTTGTGCATGCTTAAATAAAACCTGTAGGGAAAAAAGTGCCCAACCTTGGGAAAGTGAAGCCCCTCCAGAGGCTTCCCCATCCTCCTCCACCTCGTTCCAGCGCAGTCTTTGCAACAAAGAGGAATGCCTACATTATATTTTATATACTGCATATAACTGCATATTTTTTGAGGTTATATGCCCCAAAAGTACTGTATATTCCTGCGTATAAGACTACTTTTTAACCCTTGAAAATCTTCTGAAAAGTTGATGCCGGGTGATATGCCCTGTCCTGTTACGATCTCTCAGATCTTGCTGCTGAGGACTGAAGTGAAGCGGCGCAGGCGCACATGTGTGAGATCTGAGAGGTGGAGAGGGAGGTAAATGGGATACAAGGGTGGGCCAGAAAGGTGAAAGAGGCGCATTTTATGGGCACAGCGCGATCTATTCTTCCATACTGCTCTGATAAACAGGGAGACAGGGAGAGCTGACCAATCCACTTAGGGAGAGGGAGAGTTGACCAATCCAACCAGTCAAAATCCAACCAGTCAATTGACTATATACTGGGTACCACATACAGTACAGCACCAGTATATGATTTTTTTTAATTTGGTGTACGTTGGAAGAGGGGTAGTCTTATACGGTAAGTATATTACAACTTTATATTTTAACTGAAAAAGTTGGGGGGTCGTCTTATACACCCAGTCGTCTTATACGCCGGAATATACGGATATCTCAAACAAGTGTTTTTGGAAAAGAAGTCATATGAAACTAAATTTAAATCCATTTATCTCTACAGATGGCATTCGATTAACTAAAGGGGGAAGATTTTCAGTAAGTGAAAAATTTCTTAGCATGGATCACTGAATTGTAAGGGTTCCTCTTTGTTTATTCTGCTTATATTATCAAAGGAACGTCATCCACAGGGAGAAGTACTCACATGAGTTAATGAGTCATAGCTGCTATTACCTGCAATTTATAAATACAGATAACTGAAGATCATCTTACAGCACAGAAATACACAATCTGTTCTAAATGGTTTGCTATAAAATCAACGATTGCTTTCCTTGTATTCATCACTAATCATGCTAGTGACTCTGAGGGTGTAACATGAGTTACTTGATGTACTCTGTAAAGCCCAGAGGAAGATATCTGCTTCCTGTAAATGAATCATAATAACGATAATAATAGCCGCTCAAGTCTAAATTTGCAATTATATATTTTATTTAAATATGAGGTTTGCTAGGTCATCAATATCTGCAATGACATCTGTAATCTACATGTAAATGACAAAAGTAAGTGTAAATTGTATTCTAAACATTTTCTAGTTTTTGGTCCTGTGCTTACTTATGCAGATTTTTAACAACAGATTCAATCTTTGGGTTTTTTTTTAACATTTTTATTTGTTTTTTTTCCCTCATCTTTACATATAGCAACAACAAAAAGGCTGTCTAACTAAGTCTCAGTAAACACTACAAAATTTATTGATCATCTGCATACAAACCCCCCCCAAAAACCCCCATAAAATCGAGCCTGTGAGTGTGTACCAACCCAGCATACACAGCCGGCCGTGTCACTCACGCTGCACAATCAAATCACACCACACATTCAAATGCTACACTCCCGGGAGATTCTCAGGTTGCAACAATCGACTGTAGTGTTTAATCTTATGGCCTTAGATCCTGCTTCATGATGTATACTGTACATAGATTGTAGAGCAGTCCCAAATCAAACCGGCTATTCTCCTCCCATTCATATATAGTTGCAGCGCTGTTTTGTCATATGCTGTCATATGTTGGTTAGGAGGAGTGGGGATAAGCATGCAGTTAATTTAGTCCGTGTAGCAGGGGGTCACTTGGCATGCACTTATATTCATAGCTAAGCCAGCATGGAGGTGTTAGTAAGGATCAGCCACACTTGGAGGACTATGTCCACTCCTCACAGTGATTTCAGCTTCACTTATATGCACAGAACAAATGCACTGCCCGCCGGGCTCTCACCACCTCCTCAGACTGATGAATCATTCGCAGTGTCCCTTCAGACCCCCTCGGCTACTGCACGCCTCCTCCTCCTCTCGACCCCTCTTGCTGCCAACATCAATACACGCTATCAGGATCCAAGCGCCACATACAGCGCAGCGGGTGACGTCACTCCAGACTCGCTTCCGTTACTAGTATCGCCCGCCCATCGGGCTTCCTCAGACGGTCACGTGGGCAGCCTAGTCATGTTACTTTTAAAAGCCATCCTCTCTTGCCATATTTGCGTATCTCCGCCTCTACTCTCCAACCATTGGGCCATCAATCGTAATGCAGTATCACACAGTCACTACACTGTGTATTCCCATACAGACAGTTCCTCAGAGCTTTCACGGAATGGGAGTATAAAGGGACGTTTCAACACACATTCTCTAAACATATCCTGACAGTTTTATATACGGAAAAGTATCTATAAACAGTTCACATATAATTATCAGATTGTTTACATGCTCCTTAGGCAAGGCAACAACAATACTTCCCACTGTTACCAAACTCTCAGGAATCTGTTATCATCATCTCCCATTTATCATCACAGTGATCAGGGTAATTGGATTTTCAGGGGAATTGACCTACTTATTGCTATACAAAGCGGAGGGTACCTTCCATTGGTCATACATCACACTTCACACAGCACCCACAGGCTTCGTTCCCATATTTATATTTAAGCTTAAACCGGTAAGAAAGGAGACAATGGTAGGTCAGAGTTCAACCCCCTTGGAATCACCGTGGCTAGTTTAAAGATCCAACTTGACTCTATTTGGCACAGCCGTCTATCTAAATTCCCCCCTCTTGGTGGAATAGGCATCTTAACAATCCCCTTAAATCTCAATAAGTCAGGATTCATTTGATGGAAAATTTTAAAGTGTAGACATAGTGGACTGGTTTCATCCCCTGCTTTGATGTTCCCCACGTGTTGTTGTACTCTTTGTTTTAACATACGTGTCGTTTTTCCAATGTACTTGAGTCCGCAAGGACACTCGATCATATAAACCACGAGTTTGCTCTCACAGTTTATAAACGACCGTATATCATATGATTTTCTAGATTGTGAATCTGAGAAACTTCTCACACGATCAGTCAAATGACACACTGTACATTTTCCACATGGGAACATCCCGTTAGGTCGTGTAGAAGGGCCCAACCACATGCGCGACGAATGTACTGTAGTGGATCTGTACTCAGATTTCACTAACATATCACGCAAAATGGGGGGCCTTCTAGCCGCCATGTGTGGATAGTCACCCACCACCTGTATTATCTTGGGATCAAGTCTCAATAGGTGCCAGTGTTTAGCTAGGAGCCTCCGCAACTGGTTCCAATGTGTTCAATACTGCGTTACTACCCGTAACACGTCGGTCTTTGATGCTTTCTTTTTCTTATTCTGTGTCAAGAGTCTCTCCCTTGGGGTCTCGTCTCTCGTCACTACGAGATTTTGCTCTGTCCAATATCTCCTTCCCATAACCTCGACTTTCAAAACGGCCACACATCTCCTCCGCCTCCCTCCCATAATCCTCCCCCCTGCTGCAATTCCTGCGGACGCGCAAAAGTTGTCCTACAGGAATACCTTGCAGCAGAGAAGGAGGGTGAAAGCTAGAGGCATGCAGGAGAGTGTTCCCTGCAGTTGGTTTACGATAAGTTTCAGTCCTGATCCTGTCACCGTCTTTTCTTATTCGTAGATCTAAGAAGCTGACCTCATTACCATCCACGATATGAGTTAGAACAATATTTCTATTATTCATATTCAAATGGTCCAGGAATACCCCCAACTCCTCCATAGTACCCCTCCAGACCATGAGGACGTCATCAATGTAACGAATCCAGGCAGCGACGTGTACCCCAAACTCCACACTTGCGTAGACCTCCTGTCGTTCCCACAGACCAAGATGGAGGCACGCATAGGCCGGGGCACACGCCGCGCCCATAGACGTCCCCCTGATCTGGCGGTAATAGGTCCTGTCAAATCTGAAGCAGTTGAGGGTAAGCACCATCTGTAATAAATCCATGATAAGTTGACACCGCCCTAGCTGCACACCTCCAGCGTTTTTCAAAAAGAATTCCACAGCTCCCATCCCCACTTCATGTGGCATGGATGTGTACAATCCTTCTACATCAATACCGACAAAAAGATCATTTGGATGTACTCGAAGGCCATCCAGCAGATACAGCACATGTCCCGTATCACGCGCATATGACGGTAAACCCTCAACAAAGCCCTTCAGACTCGTGTCCAAAAATATGGATACTTTTTCAAAGGGGCCACCTATCGCCGAAATTATAGGACGACCCGGCGGTATCTCGGTATTTTTGTGCAATTTTGGTAAAAGGTACAGCACAGGCGTGCGGTAAGTGTCAACCTTCATGTATCTCCATTCATCACTGCTAATGACGTTCTCCGTCAAAGCCTGGTCCAAACCAGGCATGGTCGGAATAGCCCATTTCCGTTTCCGGCACAATTCCGCATTCCGTCATATAGAAATTCCGTTACCGTTCCATTCCGACGGTATACTGGGGCAGTTCCGCGGAATTCCGACTTATACGGAATTCCGTCGGAAAAATTTTAAAAAATCTCTCTCTCTCTCTCTCTCCCTCTCTCTCCCTCTCTCTCTCTCCCTCTCTCTCCCTCTCCCTCTCTCTCCCTCTCTCTCTCTCTCTCCCTCTCTCCCTCTCTCTCCCTCTCTCTCCCTCTCTCTCTTTCTCTCTCCCTCTCTCTCCCTCTCTCTCTCTCTCTCTCCCTCTCTCTCCCTCTCTCTCCCTCTCTCTCCCTCTCTCTCCCTCTCTCTCCCTCTCTCTCCCCCTCTCCATCCATCCATCCATCCATCCCAGTAGGGAATTGCAGATTTTCAAAAAAGCTTATATACCATAGCTGGGATTTGAACCCAGAACCTAGTGTGTAGTAGGTATCTGTCTTAACCTCTAGACCATGACCCACACTATACTAACGCTGGCGGTAGCATAAACCATACTTCCATTATGATCAATTCGATAGAAAAAGTAGCATGATTAAGGATTTGTACTTTTTGAAAAGCATGCTTATATACCATAGCTGGGATTTGAACCCAGGACCTAGTGTGTAGTAGGTATCTGTCTTACCCTCTAGACCATGAACCACACTGCATGGTAGTAGGTATCTGTCTTACCCACTAGTAAGGCTGAGGCTGGAGAGGCTGCAGCCTCAGGGCGCAGTGTAGGAGGGGGTGCACAATTCATTCAGCTGTCATTCCCAATTGTGTTTGAAGCAGAAAGAAATAAGAAAAGGTGATACATGGCAGCGACTGCAAGCCAGATAAGTAGAGATTAAGGTGTTGGGGGTGGGGGGGGGGGGGGGGAGGCCCTGGGGCACCTCTTAGTGTAATAGCAATCAGTGTGTGACAGCTGGGGTGGGAGGGATGGGGGGGCGCACTTTGCTGTCTCAGCCTTGGGTGCTAAAGGACCTTGTCCCACCTCTGACCACACTACATGCTAAAGCCTGGCCCTGAGTGTGGTTGATGGTCTAGAGCAGTGGTCCTCAAACTAAGGCCCGCGGGCCGAATGTGGCCCCCTAAGGCTTTCTTACCGGCCCCCCACACAGAAAATGTATTGCTTATAAATGCAGTCAGCTACATCTTTAAATATTGGTGGTCCACATATGGAATAGCAGTGCAGCACCCCCCATCCACATGGAAGCCAGAAAGCAGAAATTTAGCTGGTTTCCAATCAAATTCCACATCAGGTGACACTGCTGTCCAATTGGCTTGCAGATTGTCACCTGGGTATGCTTCACTGTCTGGTCCGCAAAGACTTCTACATCATTTTATGTTTACTCCGGCCCACCAGCGGTCTGAAGTATGTTGACCCGGCCCTCAACCCAAAACGTTTGGGGACCCCTGGTCTAGAGGGTAAGACAGATACCTACTACACACTAGGTCCTGGGTTCAAATCCTAGCTATGGTATATAAGCATGCTTTTCAAAAAGTACAAATCCTTAATCATGCTACTTTTTCTATCGAATTGATCATAATGGAAGTATGGTTTATGCTACCGCCAGCTTTAGCATGTAGTGTGGGTCATGGTCTAGAGGTTAAGACAGATACCTACTACACACTACGTCCTGGGTTCAAATCCCAGCTATGGTATATAAGCATGCTTTTCAAAAAGTACAAATCCTTAATCATGCTACTTTTTCTATCGAATTGATCATAATGGAAGTATAGTTTATGCTACCGCCAGCTTTAGCATGTAGTGTGGGTCATGGTCTAGAGGTTAAGACAGGTACCTACTACACACTAGGTCCTGGGTTCAAATCCCAGCTATGGTATATAAGCATGCTTTTCAAAAAGTACAAATCCTTAATCATGCTACTTTCTCTATCGAATTGATCATAATGGAAGTATGGTTTATGCTACCGCCAGCTTTAGCATGCAGTGTGGGTCATGGTCTAGAGGTTAATACAGATACCTACTACACGCTAGGTCCTGGGTTCAAATCCCAGCTATGGTATATAAGCATGCTTTTCAAAAAGTACAAATCCTTAATCATGCTACTTTTTCTATCGAATTGATCATAATGGAAGTATGGTTTATGCTACCGCCAGCTTTAGCATGTAGTGTGGGTCATGGTCTAGAGGTTAAGACAGATACCTACTACACACTAGGTCCTGGGTTCAAATCCCAGCTATGGTATATAAGCATGCTTTTCAAAAAGTACAAATCCTTAATCATGCTAATTTTTCTATCGAATTGATCATAATGGAAGTATGGTTTATGCTACCGCCAGCTTTAGCATGTAGTGTGGGTCATGGTGTAGAGGTTAAGACAGATACCTACTACACACTAGGTCCTGGGTTCAAATCCCAGCTATGGTATATAAGCATGCTTTTCAAAAAGTACAAATCCTTAATCAGGCTACTTTTTCTATCGAATTGATCATAATGGAAGTATGGTGTATGCTACCGCCAGCTTTAGCATGTAGTGTGGGTCATGGTCTAGAGGTTAAGAGAGATACCTACTACACACTAGGTCCTGGGTTCAAATTCCAGCTATGGTATATAAGCATGCTTTTCAAAAAGTACAAATCCTTTATCATGCTACTTTTTCTATCGAATTGATCATAATGGAAGTATGGTTTATGCTACCGCCAGCTTTAGCATGTAGTGTGGGTCATGGTCTAGAGGTTAAGACAGATACCTACTACACACTAGGTCCTGGGTTCAAATCCCAGCTATGGTATATAAGCATGCTTTTCAAAAAGTACAAATCCTTAATCATGCTACTTTTTCTATCGAATTGATCATAATGGAAGTATGGTTTATGCTACCGCCAGCTTTAGCATGTAGTGTGGGTCATGGTGTAGAGGGTAAGACAGATACCTACTACACACTACGTCCTGGGTTCAAATCCCAGCTATGGTATATAAGCATGCTTTTCAAAAAGTACAAATCCTTAATCATGCTACTTTTTCTATCGAATTGATCATAATGGAAGTATAGTTTATGCTACCGCCAGCTTTAGCATGTAGTGTGGGTCATGGTCTAGAGGTTAAGACAGGTACCTACTACACACTAGGTCCTGGGTTCAAATCCCAGCTATGGTATATAAGCATGCTTTTCAAAAAGTACAAATCCTTAATCATGCTACTTTCTCTATCGAATTGATCATAATGGAAGTATGGTTTATGCTACCGCCAGCTTTAGCATGCAGTGTGGGTCATGGTCTAGAGGTTAATACAGATACCTACTACACGCTAGGTCCTGGGTTCAAATCCCAGCTATGGTATATAAGCATGCTTTTCAAAAAGTACAAATCCTTAATCATGCTACTTTTTCTATCGAATTGATCATAATGGAAGTATGGTTTATGCTACCGCCAGCTTTAGCATGTAGTGTGGGTCATGGTCTAGAGGTTAAGACAGATACCTACTACACACTAGGTCCTGGGTTCAAATCCCAGCTATGGTATATAAGCATGCTTTTCAAAAAGTACAAATCCTTAATCATGCTAATTTTTCTATCGAATTGATCATAATGGAAGTATGGTTTATGCTACCGCCAGCTTTAGCATGTAGTGTGGGTCATGGTGTAGAGGTTAAGACAGATACCTACTACACACTAGGTCCTGGGTTCAAATCCCAGCTATGGTATATAAGCATGCTTTTCAAAAAGTACAAATCCTTAATCAGGCTACTTTTTCTATCGAATTGATCATAATGGAAGTATGGTGTATGCTACCGCCAGCTTTAGCATGTAGTGTGGGTCATGGTCTAGAGGTTAAGAGAGATACCTACTACACACTAGGTCCTGGGTTCAAATTCCAGCTATGGTATATAAGCATGCTTTTCAAAAAGTACAAATCCTTTATCATGCTACTTTTTCTATCGAATTGATCATAATGGAAGTATGGTTTATGCTACCGCCAGCTTTAGCATGTAGTGTGGGTCATGGTCTAGAGGTTAAGACAGATACCTACTACACACTAGGTCCTGGGTTCAAATCCCAGCTATGGTATATAAGCATGCTTTTCAAAAAGTACAAATCCTTAATCATGCTACTTTTTCTATCGAATTGATCATAATGGAAGTATGGTTTATGCTACCGCCAGCTTTAGCATGTAGTGTGGGTCATGGTGTAGAGGTTAAGACAGATACCTACTACACACTAGGTCCTGGGTTCAAATCCCAGCTATGGTATATAAGCATGCTTTTCAAAAAGTACAAATCCTTAATCATGCTACTTTTTCTATCGAATTGATCATAATGGAAGTATGGTGTATGCTACCGCCAGCTTTAGCATGTAGTGTGGGTCATGGTCTAGAGGTTAAGAGAGATACCTACTACACACTAGGTCCTGGGTTCAAATTCCAGCTATGGTATATAAGCATGCTTTTCAAAAAGTACAAATCCTTTATCATGTTACTTTTTCTATCGAATTGATCATAATGGAAGTATGGTTTATGCTACCGCCAGCTTTAGCATGTAGTGTGGGTCATGGTCTAGAGGTTAAGACAGATACCTACTACACACTAGGTCCTGGGTTCAAATCCCAGCTATGGTATATAAGCATGCTTTTCAAAAAGTACAAATCCTTAATCATGCTACTTTTTCTATCGAATTGATCATAATGGAAGTGTAAGGAAACGCGGAAATGCCGCCGTCTCTCAAGGTGAGGCGGCTGTTTCCGCGTCCAGCATGGCGTCACAACGCGGAAAAAACGCTGCATGCCGCATAGGCAGTGCGGCGGAATCCGCATCAGAGGCGGCCCCCGCACTAGATACATTGCATGACAGTACTGGTGTGGCTGGGACTGATAGTCCACCAAGATTCAGACTTACACGCGCGCGAGCAGAAAGGCAGAGTTTAAATAACAGTTAGAAGGGTGTCGGCTGACCAGCTGGGTCAGCTGACAAATTCCACTGCTCTCATTGGACCAGCAATTAGGGAGGTCCTGGAAAGGTCCTAGAGTATATATACTGCTGGTTGTTCACTTGCTCTTTGTCTGGCGTGCGATCACATACGTGGGAGCACCCAGATCCGTAGTCAGATCCTGAAGTGTGCCGGGACCAGCTGGAGCTGTAATCCTACACTTAGCTAGATATTTGATAGCTAAAGTACTAGTTTGATTGTGATTATATGTTATGACTTTTGCCTGCCTCGACTATCCTCCTGAACTCTGACCTTGTACCTCGATATTTCTGATACTCTGTTGCCGAACCTCGGCTCGTTCCAAGACTCTGTTTCTGCCTCCTGATTTTGTACCCCGATATATCTGATACCCCGTTGCCGAACCCTGCCTGTACTTTGACTCCGCCTTTGCCTACTGTATTTGTACTTTATCTGTCCGTGTGTGTACGACCTGGCTTGTCTGACCTCGAGAACCGACCTCACGATTGGAGGCGGTTCCCAGTCCTGTTAGTGACACTTCTTCCTGAGTGTCACTCTCGGACTTTCCTTCCTACTGTCAGTCTGACTCCTCCCGTCTTGGAGAGCTCAGGTCTGCAGAAGGAATACGTGCAGTTCTCCTTGCTGCACTGAGGCCTAGGCCTCCTAGTGTTACTGTTACACCAAAACACTACACTCTACTCAGGCGAACAGAGGTTAGTTTGTATATCGGATTATCGGTGAGACTGCAGATCACTTATAATCTGGTATATATCTGTATTTCCGGCGATACTGCAGATCACCGGTAAATCAGATACTCTCTGCGCCCACCGATCGTTACAGAACGCCAGACCAAAATACAAAATGGACGCAAACACTGATTGTCTGGGTGTACTTGCCGCTTCGGTGGACAACATCAATCAAGTACTGGGCACCCACATAACTCTTATTGATGCCCTATCAGGGTCTGTACAAACCCTCCAGACATCAGTGAATCATGTGCGATCCTCTCCTAGCTCTGACATACGTATGCCTGTCCCTGAAAGCTTTTCCGGCCACAGATCTGACTTCCGGAATTTTAGGAGTAGAGTATTTTCCTATTTTGAGTTGAGACCCCAATCTTCGGGTACTGAGACCCAGAGGGTCACGTTTATTAAAACTTTGTTGTCCGGCGACTCCCAGTCATGGGCATATAGCCTGCCCACCGGAGACAAAGCGCTTACCTCTGTAGAGGAATTCTTTAAGGCTATGGCGGTAATTTACGACGATCCAGACCTTGCCTCGACTTCTGAGCGGAAGCTCAAGCTATTGCGTCAAGGCGAAGGTCCGGTCGAAGATTACGCGGCCGAGTTTAGGAGGTGGTCAGTTACGGCCAGGTGGGACACTCATGCCCTGTTAGATTGTTTCTTGTCAGGGCTGTCCGATGAGGTCTCTGACATGATGTTAAGTCAGCCCGAACCCAGAACAGTCGATGAGGCCATCTCAGCGGCCATCCGGATCGACCGCAGGCTGGGCTACCAAAGGCAGACCAGGGGTAGTTCCCGTGTCAGAGGGGTGTCTTACGCCACAGCCCCAGTGATTCCACCTCCTACTGTTTCGTCTTCTCCGGTCTTGCTTCCATCCGAGCCAATACAGATTGGTCGGTCAAAATTGACCCAGGTGGAGCGAAGACGGAGAATGACCGAACAGCTGTGTCTGTATTGCGCTGAAGGGGGGCATATAGTACGAAACTGCCCTAATAAGCCGGGAAAACGCTACCGCCTGGGAGTGGTAGGGGGTAACACCCTGGGCGTCCGACTTTTACCCTTAGAAGAAAAACGGTTGCTTCTTCCCTGCACCATTACGTGGGAAGATAAAACCGAGGTCACGGAAGCCTTTATCGATTCAGGCTCCGCGGCAAATTTTATGGATTTTGAGTTTGCTAAGAAATTGGGTATCCCACTCACACCTGTACAACCACCCATCCAGGTTACGGCAGTGGATGACTCTCCTCTGCAAGGGAGTCACCCACTGTCTCAGACACCAGAGGTGGGAGTCACCATAGGGGTTCTGCACTGGGAAAAATTACAATTCTTTGTGTTGCATATGTCTACTTCCACCATTATACTCGGCATGCCATGGTTGCACCTTCATTCTCCGCACATCGATTGGGCCACCGGCCAACTGGTTTCTTGGTCAGCACGCTGCTTTCAGCAATGTTTAGGGAAGGTGACACTGGGCCAAACCAGGGTTCATGTACAAGGGGTACCTGAGCAATATTTAGAATATTCTGATGTGTTCTGTCCCAAGGCAGCAGACAAATTACCCCCACATCGCTCTTTTGATTGCCCCATAGATATCCGTTCTGGTTGTATGCCTCCTCGGGGTCATCTGTACAATTTATCTGGGCCAGAAAAGTTGGCCATGCAAGAATATATCCGTGAGAATTTAGCCAAGGGTTTCATTCGTCCGTCCCGATCGCCTGCTGGAGCAGGTTTCTTTTTCGTTAAAAAGAAAGACGGGGGCCTGCGGCCCTGTATCGATTACCGGGGACTGAATAAAATCACGGTAAAGAACCGATATCCGTTACCCCTGATAGACGATTTATTTACGCAGGTCACAGACGCCAAGATCTTCTCAAAACTGGATTTACGGGGCGCGTACAACCTGGTACGCATAAGAAAGGGTGATGAGTGGAAAACGGCCTTTAACACGCCAGACGGGCATTACGAGTACCTAGTGATGCCCTTTGGGTTATGTAATGCCCCGGCCGTTTTCCAGGAACTCATCAACGAGGTCTTCAGAGAGGTGTTGGGGAGATTCGTGCTGGTCTATCTAGACGATATACTTGTTTTCTCCAACAACCTCTCTGAGCACAGAACGCATGTGAAATTTGTACTCAGCAAACTAAGACAAAACTCGTTATACGCTAAACTTGAGAAATGTATTTTCGAAGTAACATCTGTCGCCTTTCTGGGTTACATTATTTCCACCACGGGCCTGTGTATGGATCCCGCCAAAGTCTCTGCTGTGTTAGAGTGGCCCCAACCCGTGGGGTTAAAATCTTTACAGCGGTTCTTAGGCTTTGCGAACTATTACAGAAGGTTCATAAAGGGGTATTCCACGGTCATTTCACCCCTCACCAGTCTTACAAAAAAAGGGGCAGATACTAACCACTGGACTCCAGAAGCTCTACGAGCATTCTCCACTCTGAAAGACTTGTTTTGCTCAGCACCCATTCTGAGGCACGTTGACACTTCTTACCCCTTTATTGTTGAGGTGGACGCCTCAGAGGTCGGGGTAGGGGCTGTGCTGTCTCAGCGATCAGGGTTGCAGGGAAGATTACATCCCTGTGCCTATTTCTCTCGTAGGTTCTCTCCGGCAGAGAGAAACTACGATATAGGCAACAGAGAGCTCCTTGCCATTAAACTTGCCTTTGAGGAGTGGCGTCATTGGCTGGAAGGAGCAGAGCATATGATTACGGTATACACCGATCACAAAAACCTGGAATACATCGAGGGGGCTAAGAGGTTAAGTCCCCGTCAGGCTCGATGGTCGTTATTTTTTTCGAGGTTCAGGTTCCTGATTACATACACCCCGGGCAGCAAGAACGTTAAGGCAGATGCTCTGTCCAGATGCTTTGAGCCAGAGACAGCCGAGCCTTCTGCCCCAGAGTCCATTATCCCACAGAGGCTAGTGTTAGCGGCAGCTGAGACTTGGGAGGACTGGACAGAGACCCTGAGGCCTTTTCAGCAGGATGTCCCCGAAGGGAAACCTGAAGGGGTGATGTTTGTACCCCTACCCTTTCGTCTCCGCACTTTGCAGATGTTTCATTCTCACAAGAATGCGGGACACCCTGGGGCATCTAGAACTCAGGATCTAGTATCCAGGTGTGCCTGGTGGCCTTCTTTAGCAGCAGACTGCAAGGAGTTCGTTAGGGAGTGTGCAGTTTGCGCTAAGAGTAAACCCTCCCGGCTGGCACCTGTGGGTACCTTGCAGCCTTTACCCACCCCGAGTGAGCCATGGACTCATTTGTCCATGGATTTTGTGGGCGAACTTCCCAAGTCAGAAGGTATGTCGGTCATTTGGGTGGTAGTCGACCGCTTCAGTAAAATGGCCCATTTCGTGCCCTTGAAAGGACTCCCCTCAGCCCAGGAATTGGCCGACTTGTTTATTACACATGTCTTCCGGCTGCACGGCATTCCGGAGAACATAGTGTCGGATCGGGGAGTCCAGTTCGTTTCTAGATTCTGGAGGGCATTCTGCCAACAGATGGGCATGAAGCTGTCATTTTCATCGGGCTACCACCCACAGACCAATGGGCAAACGGAGAGAATCAACCAGTCATTGGAGCAATTTTTGAGGTGCTACGTTGCGGAGACGCAGAGCGACTGGGTTAAATTTCTGCCCTTCGCGGAGTTCGCACAAAATAATTTGAAAAGCTCTTCCACCGGATTCTCTCCGTTCCAGGTTGTGTCTGGAAAATTGCCCAAGTTCTCACCATTTCCAGTGGCCTCCACCCCGTTTCCAGCTCTGGAGGCCTGGCAGAGGTCTTTTAAAGACATTTGGCGCACGGTGAGAGATAGTTTACAAAAGGCGTTTTTGAGTCAGAAGGGTCAAGCTGACAAAAAACGCTCAGTGGAGTGGAGGTTCAGACCAGGGGACTTGGTCTGGGTATCTACACGTCACTTGACCCTGAGACAACCTTCTGACAAACTTGGTCCCAGGTTCGTGGGTCCATTCCCGGTTGCTAGGAAGATCAACGAGGTCACATATACCGTTGATCTTCCCACCAGCATGCGGGGAGTGAGGTCCTTCCACGTATCACTTCTTAAACCCGCAGTCCAGGTGGGTCCCACTCCTCCTCCTCCTGTGTTAGTAGATGCCCAACCTGAATATGAAGTGGAAAAGATTTTAGATTCCCGCACGGTTCAAAACTCGGTTCAGTACCTCGTACATTGGAAAGGGTACGGCATTGAGGAGAGACAATGGGTACCGGGTTCACGCATGCATGCAGACGAGTTAAGAAGGGAGTTTCATGCCTTACATCCCGAGAAACCTGGTAGGAGTTGTCCGGAGTCCACTCCTCGGGGGGGGGGGGGGGTACTGTAAGGAAACGTGGAAATGCCGCCGTCTCTCAAGGTGAGGCGGCTGTTTCCGCGTCCAGCATGGCGTCACAACGCGGAAAAAACGCTGCATGCCGCATAGGCAGTGCGGCGGAATCCGCATCAGAGGCGGCCCCCGCACTAGATACATTGCATGACAGTACTGGTGTGGCTGGGACTGATAGTCCACCAAGATTCAGACTTACACGCGCGCGAGCAGAAAGGCAGAGTTTAAATAACAGTTAGAAGGGTGTCGGCTGACCAGCTGGGTCAGCTGACAAATTCCACTGCTCTCATTGGACCAGCAATTAGGGAGGTCCTGGAAAGGTCCTAGAGTATATATACTGCTGGTTGTTCACTTGCTCTTTGTCTGGCGTGCGATCACATACGTGGGAGCACCCAGATCCGTAGTCAGATCCTGAAGTGTGCCGGGACCAGCTGGAGCTGTAATCCTACACTTAGCTAGATATTTGATAGCTAAAGTACTAGTTTGATTGTGATTATATGTTATGACTTTTGCCTGCCTCGACTATCCTCCTGAACTCTGACCTTGTACCTCGATATTTCTGATACTCTGTTGCCGAACCTCGGCTCGTTCCAAGACTCTGTTTCTGCCTCCTGATTTTGTACCCCGATATATCTGATACCCCGTTGCCGAACCCTGCCTGTACTTTGACTCCGCCTTTGCCTACTGTATTTGTACTTTATCTGTCCGTGTGTGTACGACCTGGCTTGTCTGACCTCGAGAACCGACCTCACGATTGGAGGCGGTTCCCAGTCCTGTTAGTGACACTTCTTCCTGAGTGTCACTCTCGGACTTTCCTTCCTACTGTCAGTCTGACTCCTCCCGTCTTGGAGAGCTCAGGTCTGCAGAAGGAATACGTGCAGTTCTCCTTGCTGCACTGAGGCCTAGGCCTCCTAGTGTTACTGTTACACCAAAACACTACACTCTACTCAGGCGAACAGAGGTTAGTTTGTATATCGGATTATCGGTGAGACTGCAGATCACTTATAATCTGGTATATATCTGTATTTCCGGCGATACTGCAGATCACCGGTAAATCAGATACTCTCTGCGCCCACCGATCGTTACAGGAAGTATGGTTTATGCTACCGCCAGCTTTAGCATGTAGTGTGGGTCATGGTCTAGAGGTTAAGACAGATACCTACTACACACTAGGTCCTGGGTTCAAATCCCAGCTATGGTATATAAGCATGCTTTTCAAAAAGTACAAATCCTTAATCATGCTACTTTTTCTATCGAATTGATCATAATGGAAGTATGGTTTATGCTACCGCCAGCTTTAGCATGTGGTGTGGGTCATGGTCTAGAGGTTAAGACAGATACCTACTACACACTAGGTCCTGGGTTCAAATCCCAGCTATGGTATATAAGCATGCTTTTCAAAAAGTACAAATCCTTAATCATGCTACTTTTTCTATCGAATTGATCATAATGGAAGTATGGTTTATGCTACCGCCAGCTTTAGCATGTAGTGTGGGTCATGGTCTAGAAGTTAAGACAGATACCTACTACACGCTAGGTCCTGGGTTCAAATCCCAGCTATGGTATATAAGCATGCTTTTCAAAAAGTACAAATCCTTAATCATGCTACTTTTTCTATCGAATTGATCATAATGGAAGTATGGTGTATGCTACCGCCAGCTTTAGCATGTAGTGTGGGTCATGGTCTAGAGGTTAAGACAGATACCTACTACACACTAGGTCCTGGGTTCAAATCCCAGCTATGGTATATAAGCATGCTTTTCAAAAAGTACAAATCCTTAATCATGCTACTTTTTCTATCGAATTGATCATAATGGAAGTATGGTGTATGCTACCGCCAGCTTTAGCATGTAGTGTGGGTCATGGTCTAGAGGTTAAGACAGATACCTACTACACACTAGGTCCTGGGTTCAAATCCCAGCTATGGTATATAAGCATGCTTTTCAAAAAGTACAAATCCTTTATCATGCTACTTTTTCTATCGAATTGATCATAATGGAAGTATGGTTTATGCTACCGCCAGCTTTAGCATGTAGTGTGGGTCATGGTGTAGAGGTTAAGACAGATACCTACTTCACACTAGGTCCTGGGTTCAAATCCCAGCTATGGTATATAAGCATGCTTTTCAAAAAGTACAAATCCTTAATCATGCTACTTTTTCTATCGAATTGATCATAATGGAAGTATGGTGTATGCTACCGCCAGCTTTAGCATGTAGTGTGGGTCATGGTCTAGAGGTTAAGAGAGATACCTACTACACACTAGGTCCTGGGTTCAAATTCCAGCTATGGTATATAAGCATGCTTTTCAAAAAGTACAAATCCTTTATCATGTTACTTTTTCTATCGAATTGATCATAATGGAATTATGGTTTATGCTACCGCCAGCTTTAGTATGTAGTGTGGGTCATGGTCTAGAGGTTAAGACAGATACCTACTACACACTAGGTCCTGGGTTCAAATCCCAGCTATGGTATATAAGCATGCTTTTCAAAAAGTACAAATCCTTAATCATGCTACTTTTTCTATCGAATTGATCATAATGGAAGTATGGTTTATGCTACCGCCAGCTTTAGCATGTAGTGTGGGTCATGGTCTAGAGGTTAAGACAGATACCTACTACACACTAGGTCCTGGGTTCAAATCCCAGCTATGGTATATAAGCATGCTTTTCAAAAAGTACAAATCCTTAATCATGCTACTTTTTCTATCGAATTGATCATAATGGAAGTATGGTGTATGCTACCGCCAGCTTTAGCATGTAGTGTGCGTCATGGTCTAGAGGTTAAGAGAGATACCTACTACACACTAGGTCCTGGGTTCAAATTCCAGCTATGGTATATAAGCATGCTTTTCAAAAAGTACAAATCCTTTATCATGTTACTTTTTCTATCGAATTGATCATAATGGAAGTATGGTTTATGCTACCGCCAGCTTTAGCATGTAGTGTGGGTCATGGTCTAGAGGTTAAGACAGATACCTACTACACACTAGGTCCTGGGTTCAAATCCCAGCTATGGTATATAAGCATGCTTTTCAAAAAGTACAAATCCTTAATCATGCTACTTTTTCTATCGAATTGATCATAATGGAAGTATGGTTTATGCTACCGCCAGCTTTAGCATGTATTGTGGGTCATGGTCTAGAGGTTAAGACAGATACCTACTACACACTAGGTCCTGGGTTCAAATCCCAGCTATGGTATATAAGCATGCTTTTCAAAAAGTACAAATCCTTAATCATGCTACTTTTTCTATCGAATTGATCATAATGGAAGTATGGTTTATGCTACCGCCAGCTTTAGCATGTGGTGTGGGTCATGGTCTAGAGGTTAAGACAGATACCTACTACACACTAGGTCCTGGGTTCAAATCCCAGCTATGGTATATAAGCATGCTTTTCAAAAAGTACAAATCCTTAATCATGCTACTTTTTCTATCGAATTGATCATAATGGAAGTATGGTTTATGCTACCGCCAGCTTTAGCATGTAGTGTGGGTCATGGTCTAGAGGTTAAGACAGATACCTACTACACGCTAGGTCCTGGGTTCAAATCCCAGCTATGGTATATAAGCATGCTTTTCAAAAAGTACAAATCCTTAATCATGCTACTTTTTCTATCGAATTGATCATAATGGAAGTATGGTGTATGCTACCGCCAGCTTTAGCATGTAGTGTGGGTCATGGTCTAGAGGTTAAGACAGATACCTACTACACACTAGGTCCTGGGTTCAAATCCCAGCTATGGTATATAAGCATGCTTTTCAAAAAGTACAAATCCTTAATCATGCTACTTTTTCTATCGAATTGATCATAATGGAAGTATGGTTTATGCTACCGCCAGCTTTAGCATGTAGTGTGGGTCATGGTCTAGAGGTTAAGACAGATACCTACTACACACTAGGTCCTGGGTTCAAATCCCAGCTATGGTATATAAGCATGCTTTTCAAAAAGTACAAATCCTTAATCATGCTACTTTTTCTATCGAATTGATCATAATGGAAGTATGGTTTATGCTACCGCCAGCTTTAGCATGTGGTGTGGGTCATGGTCTAGAGGTTAAGACAGATACCTACTACACACTAGGTCCTGGGTTCAAATCCCAGCTATGGTATATAAGCATGCTTTTCAAAAAGTACAAATCGTTAATCATGCTACTTTTTCTATCGAATTGATCATAATGGAAGTATGGTTTATGCTACCGCCAGCTTTAGCATGTAGTGTGGGTCATGGTCTAGAGGTTAAGACAGATACCTACTATACACTAGGTCCTGGGTTCAAATCCCAGCTATGGTATATAAGCATGCTTTTCAAAAAGTACAAATCCTTTATCATGCTACTTTTTCTATCGAATTGATCATAATGGAAGTATGGTTTATGCTACCGCCAGCTTTAGCATGTAGTGTGGGTCATGGTCTAGAGGTTAAGACAGATACCTACTACACACTAGGTCCTGGGTTCAAATCCCAGCTATGGTATATAAGCATGCTTTTCAAAAAGTACAAATCCTTAATCATGCTACTTTTTCTATCGAATTGATCATAATGGAAGTATGGTTTATGCTACCGCCAGCTTTAGCATGTAGTGTGGGTCATGGTCTAGAAGTTAAGACAGATACCTACTACACACTAGGTCCTGGGTTCAAATCCCAGCTATGGTATATAAGCATGCTTTTCAAAAAGTACAAATCCTTAATCATGCTACTTTTTCTATTGAATTGATCATAATGGAAGTATGGTTTATGCTACCGCCAGCTTTAGCATGTAGTGTGGGTCATGGTGTAGAGGTTAAGACAGATACCTACTACACACTAGGTCCTGGGTTCAAATCCCAGCTATGGTATATAAGCATGCTTTTCAAAAAGTACAAATCCTTAATCATGCTACTTTTTCTATCGAATTGATCATAATGGAAGTATGGTTTATGCTACCGCCAGCTTTAGCATGTGGTGTGGGTCATGGTCTAGAGGTTAAGACAGATACCTACTACACACTAGGTCCTGGGTTCAAATCCCAGCTATGGTATATAAGCATGCTTTTCAAAAAGTACAAATCCTTAATCATGCTACTTTTTCTATCGAATTGATCATAATGGAAGTATGGTTTATGCTACCGCCAGCTTTAGCATGTAGTGTGGGTCATGGTCTAGAGGTTAAGACAGATACCTACTACACACTAGGTCCTGGGTTCAAATCCCAGCTATGGTATATAAGCATGCTTTTCAAAAAGTACAAATCCTTAATCATGCTACTTTTTCTATCGAATTGATCATAATGGAAGTATGGTTTATGCTACCGCCAGCTTTAGCTGTAGTGTGGGTCAGGTCTAGAGGTTAAGACAGATACCTACTACACGCTAGGTCCTGGGTTCAAATCCCAGCTATGGTATATAAGCATGCTTTTCAAAAAGTACAAATCCTTAATCATGCTACTTTTTCTATCGAATTGATCATAATGGAAGTATGGTTTATGCTACCGCCAGCTTTAGCATGTAGTGTGGGTCATGGTCTAGAGGTTAAGACAGATACCTACTACACACTAGGTCCTGGGTTCAAATCCCAGCTATGGTATATAAGCATGCTTTTCAAAAAGTACAAATCCTTAATCATGCTACTTTTTCTATCGAATTGATCATAATGGAAGTATGGTTTATGCTACCGCCAGCTTTAGCATGTAGTGTGGGTCATGGTCTAGAGGTTAAGACAGATACCTACTACACACTAGGTCCTGGGTTCAAATCCCAGCTATGGTATATAAGCATGCTTTTCAAAAAGTACAAATCCTTAATCATGCTACTTTTTCTATCGAATTGATCATAATGGAAGTATGGTTTATGCTACCGCCAGCTTTAGCATGTAGTGTGGGTCATGGTCTAGAGGTTAAGACAGATACCTACTACACACTAGGTCCTGGGTTCAAATCCCAGCTATGGTATATAAGCATGCTTTTCAAAAAGTACAAATCCTTAATCATGCTACTTTTTCTATCGAATTGATCATAATGGAAGTATGGTTTATGCTACCGCCAGCTTTAGCATGTAGTGTGGGTCATGGTCTAGAGGTTAAGACAGATACCTACTACACGCTAGGTCCTGGGTTCAAATCCCAGCTATGGTATATAAGCATGCTTTTCAAAAAGTACAAATCCTTATTCACGCTACTTTTTCTATCGAATTGATCATAATGGAAGTATGGTTTATGCTACCGCCAGCTTTAGCATTTAGTGTGGGTCATGGTCTAGAGGTTAAGACAGATACCTACTACACACTAGGTCCTGGGTTCAAATCCCAGCTATGGTATATAAGCATGCTTTTCAAAAAGTACTAATCCTTAATCATGCTACTTTTTCTATCGAATTGATCATAATGGAAGTATGGTTTATGCTACCGCCAGCTTTAGCATGTAGTGTGGGTCATGGTCTAGAAGTTAAGACAGATACCTACTACACACTAGGTCCTGGGTTCAAATCCCAGCTATGGTATATAAGCATGCTTTTCAAAAAGTACAAATCCTTAATCATGCTACTTTTTCTATTGAATTGATCATAATGGAAGTATGGTTTATGCTACCGCCAGCTTTAGCATGTAGTGTGGGTCATGGTCTAGAGGTTAAGACAGATACCTACTACACACTAGGTCCTGGGTTCAAATCCCAGCTATGGTATATAAGCATGCTTTTCAAAAAGTACAAATCCTTAATCATGCTACTTTTTCTATCGAATTGATCATAATGGAAGTATGGTTTATGCTACCGCCAGCTTTAGCATGTGGTGTGGGTCATGGTCTAGAGGTTAAGACAGATACCTACTACACACTAGGTCCTGGGTTCAAATCCCAGCTATGGTATATAAGCATGCTTTCCAAAAAGTACAAATCCTTAATCATGCTACTTTTTCTATCGAATTGATCATAATGGAAGTATGGTTTATGCTACCGCCAGCTTTAGCTGTAGTGTGGGTCAGGTCTAGAGGTTAAGACAGATACCTACTACACGCTAGGTCCTGGGTTCAAATCCCAGCTATGGTATATAAGCATGCTTTTCAAAAAGTACTAATCCTTAATCATGCTACTTTTTCTATCGAATTGATCATAATGGAAGTATGGTTTATGCTACCGCCAGCTTTAGCATGTAGTGTGGGTCATGGTCTAGAAGTTAAGACAGATACCTACTACACACTAGGTCCTGGGTTCAAATCCCAGCTATGGTATATAAGCATGCTTTTCAAAAAGTACAAATCCTTAATCATGCTACTTTTTCTATTGAATTGATCATAATGGAAGTATGGTTTATGCTACCGCCAGCTTTAGCATGTAGTGTGGGTCATGGTCTAGAGGTTAAGACAGATACCTACTACACACTAGGTCCTGGGTTCAAATCCCAGCTATGGTATATAAGCATGCTTTTCAAAAAGTACAAATCCTTAATCATGCTACTTTTTCTATCGAATTGATCATAATGGAAGTATGGTTTATGCTACCGCCAGCTTTAGCATGTGGTGTGGGTCATGGTCTAGAGGTTAAGACAGATACCTACTACACACTAGGTCCTGGGTTCAAATCCCAGCTATGGTATATAAGCATGCTTTTCAAAAAGTACAAATCCTTAATCATGCTACTTTTTCTATCGAATTGATCATAATGGAAGTATGGTTTATGCTACCGCCAGCTTTAGCTGTAGTGTGGGTCAGGTCTAGAGGTTAAGACAGATACCTACTACACGCTAGGTCCTGGGTTCAAATCCCAGCTATGGTATATAAGCATGCTTTTCAAAAAGTACAAATCCTTAATCATGCTACTTTTTCTATCGAATTGATCATAATGGAAGTATGGTTTATGCTACCGCCAGCTTTAGCATGTAGTGTGGGTCATGGTCTAGAGGTTAAGACAGATACCTACTACACACTAGGTCCTGGGTTCAAATCCCAGCTATGGTATATAAGCATGCTTTTCAAAAAGTACAAATCCTTAATCATGCTACTTTTTCTATCGAATTGATCATAATGGAAGTATGGTTTATGCTACCGCCAGCTTTAGCATGTAGTGTGGGTCATGGTCTAGAGGTTAAGACAGATACCTACTACACACTAGGTCCTGGGTTCAAATCCCAGCTATGGTATATAAGCATGCTTTTCAAAAAGTACAAATCCTTAATCATGCTACTTTTTCTATCGAATTGATCATAATGGAAGTATGGTTTATGCTACCGCCAGCTTTAGCATGTAGTGTGGGTCATGGTCTAGAGGTTAATACAGATACCTACTACACGCTAGGTCCTGGGTTCAAATCCCAGCTATGGTATATAAGCATGCTTTTCAAAAAGTACAAATCCTTATTCACGCTACTTTTTCTATCGAATTGATCATAATGGAAGTATGGTTTATGCTACCGCCAGCTTTAGCATTTAGTGTGGGTCATGGTCTAGAGGTTAAGACAGATACCTACTACACACTAGGTCCTGGGTTCAAATCCCAGCTATGGTATATAAGCATGCTTTTCAAAAAGTACTAATCCTTAATCATGCTACTTTTTCTATCGAATTGATCATAATGGAAGTATGGTTTATGCTACCGCCAGCTTTAGCATGTAGTGTGGGTCATGGTCTAGAGGTTAAGACGGATACCTACTACACACTAGGTCCTGGGTTCAAATCCCAGCTATGGTATATAAGCATGCTTTTCAAAAAGTACAAATCCTTAATCATGCTACTTTTTCTATCGAATTGATCATAATGGAAGTATGGTTTATGCTACCGCCAGCTTTAGCATGTAGTGTGGGTCATGGTCTAGAGGTTAAGACAGATACCTACTACACACTAGGTCCTGGGTTCAAATCCCAGCTATGGTATATAAGCATGCTTTTCAAAAAGTACTAATCCTTAATCATGCTACTTTTTCTATCGAATTGATCATAATGGAAGTATGGTTTATGCTACCGCCAGCTTTAGCATGTAGTGTGGGTCATGGTCTAGAAGTTAAGACAGATACCTACTACACACTAGGTCCTGGGTTCAAATCCCAGCTATGGTATATAAGCATGCTTTTCAAAAAGTACAAATCCTTAATCATGCTACTTTTTCTATTGAATTGATCATAATGGAAGTATGGTTTATGCTACCGCCAGCTTTAGCATGTAGTGTGGGTCATGGTCTAGAGGTTAAGACAGATACCTACTACACACTAGGTCCTGGGTTCAAATCCCAGCTATGGTATATAAGCATGCTTTTCAAAAAGTACAAATCCTTAATCATGCTACTTTTTCTATCGAATTGATCATAATGGAAGTATGGTTTATGCTACCGCCAGCTTTAGCATGTGGTGTGGGTCATGGTCTAGAGGTTAAGACAGATACCTACTACACACTAGGTCCTGGGTTCAAATCCCAGCTATGGTATATAAGCATGCTTTCCAAAAAGTACAAATCCTTAATCATGCTACTTTTTCTATCGAATTGATCATAATGGAAGTATGGTTTATGCTACCGCCAGCTTTAGCTGTAGTGTGGGTCAGGTCTAGAGGTTAAGACAGATACCTACTACACGCTAGGTCCTGGGTTCAAATCCCAGCTATGGTATATAAGCATGCTTTTCAAAAAGTACTAATCCTTAATCATGCTACTTTTTCTATCGAATTGATCATAATGGAAGTATGGTTTATGCTACCGCCAGCTTTAGCATGTAGTGTGGGTCATGGTCTAGAAGTTAAGACAGATACCTACTACACACTAGGTCCTGGGTTCAAATCCCAGCTATGGTATATAAGCATGCTTTTCAAAAAGTACAAATCCTTAATCATGCTACTTTTTCTATTGAATTGATCATAATGGAAGTATGGTTTATGCTACCGCCAGCTTTAGCATGTAGTGTGGGTCATGGTCTAGAGGTTAAGACAGATACCTACTACACACTAGGTCCTGGGTTCAAATCCCAGCTATGGTATATAAGCATGCTTTTCAAAAAGTACAAATCCTTAATCATGCTACTTTTTCTATCGAATTGATCATAATGGAAGTATGGTTTATGCTACCGCCAGCTTTAGCATGTGGTGTGGGTCATGGTCTAGAGGTTAAGACAGATACCTACTACACACTAGGTCCTGGGTTCAAATCCCAGCTATGGTATATAAGCATGCTTTTCAAAAAGTACAAATCCTTAATCATGCTACTTTTTCTATCGAATTGATCATAATGGAAGTATGGTTTATGCTACCGCCAGCTTTAGCTGTAGTGTGGGTCAGGTCTAGAGGTTAAGACAGATACCTACTACACGCTAGGTCCTGGGTTCAAATCCCAGCTATGGTATATAAGCATGCTTTTCAAAAAGTACAAATCCTTAATCATGCTACTTTTTCTATCGAATTGATCATAATGGAAGTATGGTTTATGCTACCGCCAGCTTTAGCATGTAGTGTGGGTCATGGTCTAGAGGTTAAGACAGATACCTACTACACACTAGGTCCTGGGTTCAAATCCCAGCTATGGTATATAAGCATGCTTTTCAAAAAGTACAAATCCTTAATCATGCTACTTTTTCTATCGAATTGATCATAATGGAAGTATGGTTTATGCTACCGCCAGCTTTAGCATGTAGTGTGGGTCATGGTCTAGAGGTTAAGACAGATACCTACTACACACTAGGTCCTGGGTTCAAATCCCAGCTATGGTATATAAGCATGCTTTTCAAAAAGTACAAATCCTTAATCATGCTACTTTTTCTATTGAATTGATCATAATGGAAGTATGGTTTATGCTACCGCCAGCTTTAGCATGTAGTGTGGGTCATGGTCTAGAGGTTAAGACAGATACCTACTACACACTAGGTCCTGGGTTCAAATCCCAGCTATGGTATATAAGCATGCTTTTCAAAAAGTACAAATCCTTAATCATGCTACTTTTTCTATCGAATTGATCATAATGGAAGTATGGTTTATGCTACCGCCAGCTTTAGCATGTGGTGTGGGTCATGGTCTAGAGGTTAAGACAGATACCTACTACACACTAGGTCCTGGGTTCAAATCCCAGCTATGGTATATAAGCATGCTTTCCAAAAAGTACAAATCCTTAATCATGCTACTTTTTCTATCGAATTGATCATAATGGAAGTATGGTTTATGCTACCGCCAGCTTTAGCTGTAGTGTGGGTCAGGTCTAGAGGTTAAGACAGATACCTACTACACGCTAGGTCCTGGGTTCAAATCCCAGCTATGGTATATAAGCATGCTTTTCAAAAAGTACTAATCCTTAATCATGCTACTTTTTCTATCGAATTGATCATAATGGAAGTATGGTTTATGCTACCGCCAGCTTTAGCATGTAGTGTGGGTCATGGTCTAGAAGTTAAGACAGATACCTACTACACACTAGGTCCTGGGTTCAAATCCCAGCTATGGTATATAAGCATGCTTTTCAAAAAGTACAAATCCTTAATCATGCTACTTTTTCTATTGAATTGATCATAATGGAAGTATGGTTTATGCTACCGCCAGCTTTAGCATGTAGTGTGGGTCATGGTCTAGAGGTTAAGACAGATACCTACTACACACTAGGTCCTGGGTTCAAATCCCAGCTATGGTATATAAGCATGCTTTTCAAAAAGTACAAATCCTTAATCATGCTACTTTTTCTATCGAATTGATCATAATGGAAGTATGGTTTATGCTACCGCCAGCTTTAGCATGTGGTGTGGGTCATGGTCTAGAGGTTAAGACAGATACCTACTACACACTAGGTCCTGGGTTCAAATCCCAGCTATGGTATATAAGCATGCTTTTCAAAAAGTACAAATCCTTAATCATGCTACTTTTTCTATCGAATTGATCATAATGGAAGTATGGTTTATGCTACCGCCAGCTTTAGCTGTAGTGTGGGTCAGGTCTAGAGGTTAAGACAGATACCTACTACACGCTAGGTCCTGGGTTCAAATCCCAGCTATGGTATATAAGCATGCTTTTCAAAAAGTACAAATCCTTAATCATGCTACTTTTTCTATCGAATTGATCATAATGGAAGTATGGTTTATGCTACCGCCAGCTTTAGCATGTAGTGTGGGTCATGGTCTAGAGGTTAAGACAGATACCTACTACACACTAGGTCCTGGGTTCAAATCCCAGCTATGGTATATAAGCATGCTTTTCAAAAAGTACAAATCCTTAATCATGCTACTTTTTCTATCGAATTGATCATAATGGAAGTATGGTTTATGCTACCGCCAGCTTTAGCATGTAGTGTGGGTCATGGTCTAGAGGTTAAGACAGATACCTACTACACACTAGGTCCTGGGTTCAAATCCCAGCTATGGTATATAAGCATGCTTTTCAAAAAGTACAAATCCTTAATCATGCTACTTTTTCTATCGAATTGATCATAATGGAAGTATGGTTTATGCTACCGCCAGCTTTAGCATGTAGTGTGGGTCATGGTCTAGAGGTTAATACAGATACCTACTACACGCTAGGTCCTGGGTTCAAATCCCAGCTATGGTATATAAGCATGCTTTTCAAAAAGTACAAATCCTTATTCACGCTACTTTTTCTATCGAATTGATCATAATGGAAGTATGGTTTATGCTACCGCCAGCTTTAGCATTTAGTGTGGGTCATGGTCTAGAGGTTAAGACAGATACCTACTACACACTAGGTCCTGGGTTCAAATCCCAGCTATGGTATATAAGCATGCTTTTCAAAAAGTACTAATCCTTAATCATGCTACTTTTTCTATCGAATTGATCATAATGGAAGTATGGTTTATGCTACCGCCAGCTTTAGCATGTAGTGTGGGTCATGGTCTAGAGGTTAAGACGGATACCTACTACACACTAGGTCCTGGGTTCAAATCCCAGCTATGGTATATAAGCATGCTTTTCAAAAAGTACAAATCCTTAATCATGCTACTTTTTCTATCGAATTGATCATAATGGAAGTATGGTTTATGCTACCGCCAGCTTTAGCATGTAGTGTGGGTCATGGTCTAGAGGTTAAGACAGATACCTACTACACACTAGGTCCTGGGTTCAAATCCCAGCTATGGTATATAAGCATGCTTTTCAAAAAGTACTAATCCTTAATCATGCTACTTTTTCTATCGAATTGATCATAATGGAAGTATGGTTTATGCTACCGCCAGCTTTAGCATGTAGTGTGGGTCATGGTCTAGAAGTTAAGACAGATACCTACTACACACTAGGTCCTGGGTTCAAATCCCAGCTATGGTATATAAGCATGCTTTTCAAAAAGTACAAATCCTTAATCATGCTACTTTTTCTATTGAATTGATCATAATGGAAGTATGGTTTATGCTACCGCCAGCTTTAGCATGTAGTGTGGGTCATGGTCTAGAGGTTAAGACAGATACCTACTACACACTAGGTCCTGGGTTCAAATCCCAGCTATGGTATATAAGCATGCTTTTCAAAAAGTACAAATCCTTAATCATGCTACTTTTTCTATCGAATTGATCATAATGGAAGTATGGTTTATGCTACCGCCAGCTTTAGCATGTGGTGTGGGTCATGGTCTAGAGGTTAAGACAGATACCTACTACACACTAGGTCCTGGGTTCAAATCCCAGCTATGGTATATAAGCATGCTTTCCAAAAAGTACAAATCCTTAATCATGCTACTTTTTCTATCGAATTGATCATAATGGAAGTATGGTTTATGCTACCGCCAGCTTTAGCTGTAGTGTGGGTCAGGTCTAGAGGTTAAGACAGATACCTACTACACGCTAGGTCCTGGGTTCAAATCCCAGCTATGGTATATAAGCATGCTTTTCAAAAAGTACTAATCCTTAATCATGCTACTTTTTCTATCGAATTGATCATAATGGAAGTATGGTTTATGCTACCGCCAGCTTTAGCATGTAGTGTGGGTCATGGTCTAGAAGTTAAGACAGATACCTACTACACACTAGGTCCTGGGTTCAAATCCCAGCTATGGTATATAAGCATGCTTTTCAAAAAGTACAAATCCTTAATCATGCTACTTTTTCTATTGAATTGATCATAATGGAAGTATGGTTTATGCTACCGCCAGCTTTAGCATGTAGTGTGGGTCATGGTCTAGAGGTTAAGACAGATACCTACTACACACTAGGTCCTGGGTTCAAATCCCAGCTATGGTATATAAGCATGCTTTTCAAAAAGTACAAATCCTTAATCATGCTACTTTTTCTATCGAATTGATCATAATGGAAGTATGGTTTATGCTACCGCCAGCTTTAGCATGTGGTGTGGGTCATGGTCTAGAGGTTAAGACAGATACCTACTACACACTAGGTCCTGGGTTCAAATCCCAGCTATGGTATATAAGCATGCTTTTCAAAAAGTACAAATCCTTAATCATGCTACTTTTTCTATCGAATTGATCATAATGGAAGTATGGTTTATGCTACCGCCAGCTTTAGCTGTAGTGTGGGTCAGGTCTAGAGGTTAAGACAGATACCTACTACACGCTAGGTCCTGGGTTCAAATCCCAGCTATGGTATATAAGCATGCTTTTCAAAAAGTACAAATCCTTAATCATGCTACTTTTTCTATCGAATTGATCATAATGGAAGTATGGTTTATGCTACCGCCAGCTTTAGCATGTAGTGTGGGTCATGGTCTAGAGGTTAAGACAGATACCTACTACACACTAGGTCCTGGGTTCAAATCCCAGCTATGGTATATAAGCATGCTTTTCAAAAAGTACAAATCCTTAATCATGCTACTTTTTCTATCGAATTGATCATAATGGAAGTATGGTTTATGCTACCGCCAGCTTTAGCATGTAGTGTGGGTCATGGTCTAGAGGTTAAGACAGATACCTACTACACACTAGGTCCTGGGTTCAAATCCCAGCTATGGTATATAAGCATGCTTTTCAAAAAGTACAAATCCTTAATCATGCTACTTTTTCTATCGAATTGATCATAATGGAAGTATGGTTTATGCTACCGCCAGCTTTAGCATGTAGTGTGGGTCATGGTCTAGAGGTTAATACAGATACCTACTACACGCTAGGTCCTGGGTTCAAATCCCAGCTATGGTATATAAGCATGCTTTTCAAAAAGTACAAATCCTTATTCACGCTACTTTTTCTATCGAATTGATCATAATGGAAGTATGGTTTATGCTACCGCCAGCTTTAGCATTTAGTGTGGGTCATGGTCTAGAGGTTAAGACAGATACCTACTACACACTAGGTCCTGGGTTCAAATCCCAGCTATGGTATATAAGCATGCTTTTCAAAAAGTACTAATCCTTAATCATGCTACTTTTTCTATCGAATTGATCATAATGGAAGTATGGTTTATGCTACCGCCAGCTTTAGCATGTAGTGTGGGTCATGGTCTAGAGGTTAAGACGGATACCTACTACACACTAGGTCCTGGGTTCAAATCCCAGCTATGGTATATAAGCATGCTTTTCAAAAAGTACAAATCCTTAATCATGCTACTTTTTCTATCGAATTGATCATAATGGAAGTATGGTTTATGCTACCGCCAGCTTTAGCATGTAGTGTGGGTCATGGTCTAGAGGTTAAGACAGATACCTACTACACACTAGGTCCTGGGTTCAAATCCCAGCTATGGTATATAAGCATGCTTTTCAAAAAGTACAAATCCTTAATCATGCTACTTTTTCTATCGAATTGATCATAATGGAAGTATGGTTTATGCTACCGCCAGCTTTAGCATGTAGTGTGGGTCATGGTCTAGAGGTTAAGACAGATACCTACTACACACTAGGTCCTGGGTTCAAATCCCAGCTATGGTATATAAGCATGCTTTTCAAAAAGTACAAATCCTTAATCATGCTACTTTTTCTATCGAATTGATCATAATGGAAGTATGGTTTATGCTACCGCCAGCTTTAGCATGTAGTGTGGGTCATGGTCTAGAGGTTAAGACAGATACCTACTACACACTAGGTCCTGGGTTCAAATCCCAGCTATGGTATATAAGCATGCTTTTCAAAAAGTACAAATCCTTAATCATGCTACTTTTTCTATCGAATTGATCATAATGAAAGTATGGTTTATGCTACCGTCAGCTTTAGCATGTAGTGTGGGTCATGGTCTAGAGGTTAAGACAGATACCTACTACACACTAGGTCCTGGGTTCAAATCCCAGCTATGGTATATAAGCATGCTTTTCAAAAAGTACAAATCCTTAATCATGCTACTTTTTCTATCGAATTGATCATAATGGAAGTATGGTTTATGCTACCGCCAGCTTTAGCATGTAGTGTGGGTCATGGTCTAGAGGTTAAGACAGATACCTACTACACACTAGGTCCTGGGTTCAAATCCCAGCTATGGTATATAAGCATGCTTTTCAAAAAGTACAAATCCTTAATCATGCTACTTTTTCTATCGAATTGATCATAATGGAAGTATGGTTTATGCTACTGCCAGCTTTAGCATGTAGTGTGGGTCATGGTCTAGAGGTTAAGACAGATACCTACTACACACTAGGTCCTGGGTTCAAATCCCAGCTATGGTATATAAGCATGCTTTTCAAAAAGTACAAATCCTTAATCATGCTACTTTTTCTATCGAATTGATCATAATGGAAGTATGGTTTATGCTACCGCCAGCTTTAGCATGTAGTGTGGGTCATGGTCTAGAGGTTAAGACAGATACCTACTACACGCTAGGTCCTGGGTTCAAATCCCAGCTATGGTATATAAGCATGCTTTTCAAAAAGTACAAATCCTTAATCATGCTACTTTTTCTATCGAATTGATCATAATGGAAGTATGGTGTATGCTACCGCCAGCTTTAGCATGTAGTGTGGGTCATGGTCTAGAGGTTAAGACAGATACCTACTACACACTAGGTCCTGGGTTCAAATCCCAGCTATGGTATATAAGCATGCTTTTCAAAAAGTACAAATCCTTAATCATGCTACTTTTTCTATCGAATTGATCATAATGGAAGTATGGTGTATGCTACCGCCAGCTTTAGCATGTAGTGTGGGTCATGGTCTAGAGGTTAAGACAGATACCTACTACACACTAGGTCCTGGGTTCAAATCCCAGCTATGGTATATAAGCATGCTTTTCAAAAAGTACAAATCCTTTATCATGCTACTTTTTCTATCGAATTGATCATAATGGAAGTATGGTTTATGCTACCGCCAGCTTTAGCATGTAGTGTGGGTCATGGTCTAGAGGTTAAGACAGATACCTACTACACACTAGGTCCTGGGTTCAAATCCCAGCTATGGTATATAAGCATGCTTTTCAAAAAGTACAAATCCTTAATCATGCTACTTTTTCTATCGAATTGATCATAATGGAAGTATGGTTTATGCTACCGCCAGCTTTAGCATGTAGTGTGGGTCATGGTCTAGAGGTTAAGACAGATACCTACTACACACTAGGTCCTGGGTTCAAATCCCAGCTATGGTATATAAGCATGCTTTTCAAAAAGTACAAATCCTTAATCATGCTACTTTTTCTATCGAATTGATCATAATGGAAGTATGGTTTATGCTACCGCCAGCTTTAGCATGTAGTGTGGGTCATGGTCTAGAGGTTAAGACAGATACCTACTACACACTAGGTCCTGGGTTCAAATCCCAGCTATGGTATATAAGCATGCTTTTCAAAAAGTACAAATCCTTAATCATGCTACTTTTTCTATCGAATTGATCATAATGGAAGTATGGTTTATGCTACCGCCAGCTTTAGCATGTGGTGTGGGTCATGGTCTAGAGGTTAAGACAGATACCTACTACACACTAGGTCCTGGGTTCAAATCCCAGCTATGGTATATAAGCATGCTTTTCAAAAAGTACAAATCGTTAATCATGCTACTTTTTCTATCGAATTGATCATAATGGAAGTATGGTTTATGCTACCGCCAGCTTTAGCATGTAGTGTGGGTCATGGTCTAGAGGTTAAGACAGATACCTACTATACACTAGGTCCTGGGTTCAAATCCCAGCTATGGTATATAAGCATGCTTTTCAAAAAGTACAAATCCTTTATCATGCTACTTTTTCTATCGAATTGATCATAATGGAAGTATGGTTTATGCTACCGCCAGCTTTAGCATGTAGTGTGGGTCATGGTCTAGAGGTTAAGACAGATACCTACTACACACTAGGTCCTGGGTTCAAATCCCAGCTATGGTATATAAGCATGCTTTTCAAAAAGTACAAATCCTTAATCATGCTACTTTTTCTATCGAATTGATCATAATGGAAGTATGGTTTATGCTACCGCCAGCTTTAGCATGTAGTGTGGGTCATGGTCTAGAAGTTAAGACAGATACCTACTACACACTAGGTCCTGGGTTCAAATCCCAGCTATGGTATATAAGCATGCTTTTCAAAAAGTACAAATCCTTAATCATGCTACTTTTTCTATTGAATTGATCATAATGGAAGTATGGTTTATGCTACCGCCAGCTTTAGCATGTAGTGTGGGTCATGGTGTAGAGGTTAAGACAGATACCTACTACACACTAGGTCCTGGGTTCAAATCCCAGCTATGGTATATAAGCATGCTTTTCAAAAAGTACAAATCCTTAATCATGCTACTTTTTCATTTGAATTGATCATAATGGAAGTATGGTTTATGCTACCGCCAGCTTTAGCATGTGGTGTGGGTCATGGTCTAGAGGTTAAGACAGATACCTACTACACACTAGGTCCTGGGTTCAAATCCCAGCTATGGTATATAAGCATGCTTTTCAAAAAGTACAAATCCTTAATCATGCTACTTTTTCTATCGAATTGATCATAATGGAAGTATGGTTTATGCTACCGCCAGCTTTAGCATGTAGTGTGGGTCATGGTCTAGAGGTTAAGACAGATACCTACTACACACTAGGTCCTGGGTTCAAATCCCAGCTATGGTATATAAGCATGCTTTTCAAAAAGTACAAATCCTTAATCATGCTACTTTTTCTATCGAATTGATCATAATGGAAGTATGGTTTATGCTACCGCCAGCTTTAGCTATAGTGTGGGTCAGGTCTAGAGGTTAAGACAGATACCTACTACACGCTAGGTCCTGGGTTCAAATCCCAGCTATGGTATATAAGCATGCTTTTCAAAAAGTACAAATCCTTAATCATGCTACTTTTTCTATTGAATTGATCATAATGGAAGTATGGTTTATGCTATCGCCAGCTTTAGCATGTAGTGTGGGTCATGGTCTAGAGGTTAAGACAGATACCTACTACACACTAGGTCCTGGGTTCAAATCCCAGCTATGGTATATAAGCATGCTTTTCAAAAAGTACAAATCCTTAATCATGCTACTTTTTCTATCGAATTGATCATAATGGAAGTATGGTTTATGCTACCGCCAGCTTTAGCATGTAGTGTGGGTCATGGTCTAGAGGTTAAGACAGATACCTACTACACACTAGGTCCTGGGTTCAAATCCCAGCTATGGTATATAAGCATGCTTTTCAAAAAGTACAAATCCTTAATCATGCTACTTTTTCTATCGAATTGATCATAATGGAAGTATGGTTTATGCTACCGCCAGCTTTAGCATGTAGTGTGGGTCATGGTCTAGAGGTTAAGACAGATACCTACTACACACTAGGTCCTGGGTTCAAATCCCAGCTATGGTATATAAGCATGCTTTTCAAAAAGTACAAATCCTTAATCATGCTACTTTTTCTATCGAATTGATCATAATGGAAGTATGGTTTATGCTACCGCCAGCTTTAGCTGTAGTGTGGGTCAGGTCTAGAGGTTAAGACAGATACCTACTACACGCTAGGTCCTGGGTTCAAATCCCAGCTATGGTATATAAGCATGCTTTTCAAAAAGTACAAATCCTTAATCATGCTACTTTTTCTATCGAATTGATCATAATGGAAGTATGGTTTATGCTACCGCCAGCTTTAGCATGTAGTGTGGGTCATGGTCTAGAGGTTAAGACAGATACCTACTACACACTAGGTCCTGGGTTCAAATCCCAGCTATGGTATATAAGCATGCTTTTCAAAAAGTACAAATCCTTAATCATGCTACTTTTTCTATCGAATTGATCATAATGGAAGTATGGTTTATGCTACCGCCAGCTTTAGCATGTAGTGTGGGTCATGGTCTAGAGGTTAAGACAGATACCTACTACACACTAGGTCCTGGGTTCAAATCCCAGCTATGGTATATAAGCATGCTTTTCAAAAAGTACAAATCCTTAATCATGCTACTTTTTCTATCGAATTGATCATAATGGAAGTATGGTTTATGCTACCGCCAGCTTTAGCATGTAGTGTGGGTCATGGTCTAGAGGTTAAGACAGATACCTACTACACACTAGGTCCTGGGTTCAAATCCCAGCTATGGTATATAAGCATGCTTTTCAAAAAGTACAAATCCTTAATCATGCTACTTTTTCTATCGAATTGATCATAATGGAAGTATGGTTTATGCTACCGCCAGCTTTAGCATGTAGTGTGGGTCATGGTCTAGAGGTTAATACAGATACCTACTACACGCTAGGTCCTGGGTTCAAATCCCAGCTATGGTATATAAGCATGCTTTTCAAAAAGTACAAATCCTTATTCACGCTACTTTTTCTATCGAATTGATCATAATGGAAGTATGGTTTATGCTACCGCCAGCTTTAGCATTTAGTGTGGGTCATGGTCTAGAGGTTAAGACAGATACCTACTACACACTAGGTCCTGGGTTCAAATCCCAGCTATGGTATATAAGCATGCTTTTCAAAAAGTACTAATCCTTAATCATGCTACTTTTTCTATCGAATTGATCATAATGGAAGTATGGTTTATGCTACCGCCAGCTTTAGCATGTAGTGTGGGTCATGGTCTAGAGGTTAAGACGGATACCTACTACACACTAAGTCCTGGGTTCAAATCCCAGCTATGGTATATAAGCATGCTTTTCAAAAAGTACAAATCCTTAATCATGCTACTTTTTCTATCAAATTGATCATAATGGAAGTATGGTTTATGCTACCGCCAGCTTTAGCATGTAGTGTGGGTCATGGTCTAGAGGTTAAGACAGATACCTACTACACACTAGGTCCTGGGTTCAAATCCCAGCTATGGTATATAAGCATGCTTTTCAAAAAGTACAAATCCTAAATCATGCTACTTTTTCTATCGAATTGATCATAATGGAAGTATGGTTTATGCTACCGCCAGCTTTAGCATGTAGTGTGGGTCATGGTCTAGAGGTTAAGACAGATACCTACTACACACTAGGTCCTGGGTTCAAATCCCAGCTATGGTATATAAGCATGCTTTTCAAAAAGTACAAATCCTTAATCATGCTACTTTTTCTATCGAATTGATCATAATGGAAGTATGGTTTATGCTACCGCCAGCTTTAGCATGTAGTGTGGGTCATGGTCTAGAGGTTAAGACAGATACCTACTACACACTAGGTCCTGGGTTCAAATCCCAGCTATGGTATATAAGCATGCTTTTCAAAAAGTACAAATCCTTAATCATGCTACTTTTTCTATCGAATTGATCATAATGAAAGTATGGTTTATGCTACCGTCAGCTTTAGCATGTAGTGTGGGTCATGGTCTAGAGGTTAAGACAGATACCTACTACACACTAGGTCCTGGGTTCAAATCCCAGCTATGGTATATAAGCATGCTTTTCAAAAAGTACAAATCCTTAATCATGCTACTTTTTCTATCGAATTGATCATAATGGAAGTATGGTTTATGCTACCGCCAGCTTTAGCATGTAGTGTGGGTCATGGTCTAGAGGTTAAGACAGATACCTACTACACACTAGGTCCTGGGTTCAAATCCCAGCTATGGTATATAAGCATGCTTTTCAAAAAGTACAAATCCTTAATCATGCTACTTTTTCTATCGAATTGATCATAATGGAAGTATGGTTTATGCTACTGCCAGCTTTAGCATGTAGTGTGGGTCATGGTCTAGAGGTTAATACAGATACCTACTACACGCTAGGTCCTGGGTTCAAATCCCAGCTATGGTATATAAGCATGCTTTTCAAAAAGTACAAATCCTTAATCATGCTACTTTTTCTATCGAATTGATCATAATGGAAGTATGGTTTATGCTACCGCCAGCGTTAGCACGTAGTGTGGGTCATGGTCTAGAGGTTAAGACAGATACCTACTACACACTAGGTCCTGGGTTCAAATCCCAGCCATGGTATATAAGCATGCTTTTCAAAAAGTACAAATCCTTAATCATGCTACTTTTTCTATCGAATTGATCATAATGGAAGTATGGTTTATGCTACCGCCAGCTTTAGCATGTAGTGTGGGTCATGGTCTAGAGGTTAAGACAGATACCTACTACACACTAGGTCCTGGGTTCAAATCCCAGCTATGGTACATAAGCATGCTTTTCAAAAAGTACAAATCCTTAATCATGCTACTTTTTCTATCGAATTGATCATAATGGAATTATGGTTTATGCTACCGCCAGCTTTAGCATGTAGTGTGGGTCATGGTCTAAAGGTTAAGACAGATACCTACTACACACTAGGTCCTGGGTTCAAATCCCAGCTATGGTATATAAGCATGCTTTTCAAAAAGTACAAATCCTTAATCATGCTACTTTTTCTATCGAATTGATCATAATGGAAGTATGGTTTATGCTACCGCCAGCTTTAGCATGTAGTGTGGGTCATGGTCTAGAGGTTAATACAGATACCTACTACACGCTAGGTTCTGGGTTCAAATCCCAGCTATGGTATATAAGCATGCTTTTCAAAAAGTACAAATCCTTAATCATGCTACTTTTTCTATCGAATTGATCATAATGGAAGTATGGTTTATGCTACCGCCAGCTTTAGCATGTAGTGTGGGTCATGGTCTAGAGGTTAAGACAGATACCTACTACACACTAGGTCCTGGGTTCAAATCCCAGCTATGGTATAAAAGCTGTTTTGAAAATCTGCAATTCCCTACTGCAATGGATGGATAGAGAGAGAGAGATTGAGAGGGATTTTTTTGTGCTATTCCGGAAAATTCCGTCGGAATTATAAAATTTCCGCGGAATTCCATTTGAGAGGTATAGGAATTCCGATTTGACTACCAGAATCGGAATTAACCTAATTCCGACCGGAATCACGGAATTCATAATTCCGCGGAATTTTCCGAGCATCCCTAGTCCAAACGACTGTTTAGCTTTTTAATGATATCAGGGAAAGGGTCTGAGGACAGCTTCTTATATACCTCACTGTCGCGCAATTGTCTCTTGACCTCCTCAAGATAGAGTTCCCTTCCCATGAGCACCACATTGCCCCCCTTGTCGCTGGGTCTCACTATGACCTCCCCCGAGGACTTCAATTCCTGCAGTGCTTCATGTTCATCTGGTGACAAATTGTCTTTCACTTTTGGATGCCAGTTAAGGTATTTCAGATCATGTTCAACTGCCTCCGCAAATGTTTTCAAATGTGGGTTGAGTGACAGAGGAGGGAAATATTTCGATTTTGGTCTCAGGTCTGTATATGACAGAGTCCTACTATTAATCTCATCATTATCAATGACACTGAGGTCTGAGAGTGATTCTAGCATTATTAAGGATCTCCTATCAGCCACTGTTAACTTAGTTTCAACATGTTGGGGTTCCCTATTGTCCTTCTTGGCCATAGTTTTACCCGCCCACATAACTTTAAAAAGAACTCTTCTCAAGAATAATCGTATGTCTTTATATACTTCAAAGTGATCGCCATGATGCATTGGACAGAACGATAAACCTCGATTCAATAATGATCTATGTGAATCTCTGATCTCATAGGTAGAGAGATTCACAACATTCAGATTCTCATGTACAGCAACCAACTCTTGAGTCACACCCCCATCATTCAGTGTCATTGTGCCTTCTGTTGGGACTTGGCTTCCCTCGGTGGTTGATTTCTCTTCAATATAGGTTTTGGATCTTTTTTCTCTTTTCTCTGTTTCCTCATCTTTCGTTTTCTGACCTTTCCTCTTTTTTCCTCCCCTCCGCCCCCGCTTTCTCCTTCCTCTGAACTCTCGTCTAAAAAATTAACGCGTGTTAGGAAATAGCGTGCGTGTACGCGCGCATTATTTTGCGCATGTTAATTTTACCTTGTGCGCGTACAGCGTAACGGTGATAGCGGTAATTACGGCACAGCGTGCGTTATGTAGATAGTTGTGCTGTGTTAACGCTCAAAAAACTTTGTTGATGCGTGTAAAACTTTATGCCTGTTACAACGCGCGCTAAACGCATAGCACGGTCATGCTACGCATTAGCATGGTTTAGTGAATCAACCCCATAGTTTGTTGGGTTGAAAAAAAAACTTGTCCATTGAGTTCAACCAGAAAATATGGTAATAGTGTCTCATGGCTTAAAGAGAAATTCCGACCAAGAATTTAACTTTATCCCAATCAGTAGCTGATACCCCCTTTTACATGAGAAATCTGTAGGACATGGTACTCCTGGCAGTTTCCTGTCTGTGAACCTTGTTGCATTGTGGGAAATAGCTGTTCACAGCTGTTTCCAACTGCCAAAAAACCATGCAGCAGCTACATCACCTGCCAACAGTAAAAATGTCACCATGTAATAAATGTCAGAATGTAAATCAGGGATTTAAAAGATTTTACAATGGGCAAACACTGATTAAATCATTTATACATAATTATTGTAAAAATGAAGCACTTTTTTATAACATTATTGTCAATGGAGTTCCTCTTTAACTGTCCAAAGCTAAAATCATCACAAACACTGGAAAAGTACCTGTAGTGCTAGAGTGAACCTAGTCTAGGGGTCCAGCAGTGACTTACTCAACTAGCTGTTTTCTACAGTTTCTCCATCTGTATGCTCAACCAGGAAGCAATATGGCATGTCCCACCTCTTAGTGTGTCACTGGGCCAATCAGTGGGAGCTAGTGTAGTCAGTGGGGTAGGGGAAGGACCAGTGGCGGACAAAGCCAACAGTGGGCCCCTGTGTAGAATAAATGGAGGGGGCACATGGGAATAGCCATAGTCGTAACAGATCATGGGTAGATCCAAATAATGTTGATAACATTAAAGTACACGAATGTAGATTACCTTCTTTACTAGTATAGCACGTTTTACTTGTACATGACTGGGCCACTAGCAATTATCACTGCACCTCATGCAGCAGCATCACACATGCTCTCAAGAAAAGATACAAACGTGTAAAAATTTCAATGGTAAAAAAAGGTCCTAACTACAATTACATACTGTATTATTTGACACGTGAAGACAAACACATGGTGGGTAGTGAGATAGGGTGAAAGTAATACAAGGAGGTAGAAACAGACACATGGGAAGGGGGGATACAGAGACACTGAAAGAGCCTAGAGGATAATCCAGCCCTGACTATGGTGCACTTCCGCTGCATGGCTCCCTAGACGATATGGGACCCCTGTGCGGTTGCACAGGCCTATGTCTGCCTCTGGGAAGGACTTATAAGCTAATTCTGTTACACTGAGGTTTAGGAATTGCCTGTAATGATGCCGTGGGACCTCCAATTAGGTAACTCACTGTTATAGCTTATGCTTTATGGTGCCACTTGTAACACAACCCTCTCCTCATTTCTAAGCTTATTTTACCACTGTCACTTTAAACCCAATCTGCTTCAATAGAGAAAAAAAATGAAAAGAAATTCTTCTGTACAGGACTGGGTGTCGAGAGGGATTACAAGCCATTGTAAAAATTACTTGCTCGGTAAATCGAGGGATTTAAAATATTTTACAATGGGCAAACACTGACTAACATAATTATTGTAAAAATGAAGCACTTTTTTATTACATTATTTTCACTGGAGTTCCTCTTTAAGTGCAATTAATACTGCTTGGAAAGTGGTCTGAGGAGATAAAACAACTTAGATCTTTGTAATTCCAGTGACCCCCTATTATCAGAAATCATTTTTTCTTTCTTTCTTTTTCTTTTTTTTTTTAAAGCTGTTTGATGTTTTTGACCCTGACCTGGAAAGCATCACTAATAGTATCAACTTACAGGTTTGGGATAAGGATGGGGGTTGTTTGTGGAATGCAAAAAGAGGTTTTTATTGTTATTGAAAAAAGGGGGGGCCAGTTTCTCAATCTATTGCGTAGATTAATAGCACACTTTACTTGAGCTTGTTTAATTTTTTTATGCATGTAAAACATCATACAGCAAGGTTGGAAGTTGATACATAGAGGCCCTTATGCGATTAACTTTTTCTCCTGAGTTTTCTTAGTAGGTGAGGTGATATTTTCAAACTTGTCAATAAAATGCATTGTAAACCACCAGCAAGCAAACAAATACTTAACTTCTTGCTGACCACTCCACGCCAATTGGTGTGAACGCGGCGACAGTTGCTCCACACCGATCGATGTGAAGTGCTAGGGGTGGGGATTGCAGGGGATCGTGCGCATCTAGTCTCCCAGCAGCGATCGCAGCTCCGGTGACTGTAAGACAGCGAAACCGCCATCTATTTACTAGGTGTAGCGCTGTGATCTAAGGCAGCGCTGTACAGGGGATAGCCGTGTCACTCGGCTGTCCCCTCCAGAGGCACAAAGGCGATCCGCTATCATAGGCTGAAGCCTATGACAGCCTATTGCGCTGATTGGCTGGTGGGGGGAGGAAGCGTGGGGGTACCATAAAATAAATGAAAAAAAACAACAACAAATAAGTAAAAAAATAAATAAACACTCTGGCAGGGACCAGACCCCACCAACAGAAAGCCCTGTTGGTGGGGAGAAAAGGGGGGGGGGGGGTCACTTGTGTGCTGAGTTGTGTGGCCCTGCAGTGAGGCCTTAAAGGAATACTGTAGGGGGGTCGGGGAAAATTAGTTGAACTTACCCGGGGCTTCTAATGGTCCCCTGCAGACATCCTGTGCCCGCGCAGCCACTCATCGATGCTCCGGGCCCCGCCTCCACTTCACTTCTGAAATTTCCGACTTTAAAGTCTGAAAACCACTACGCCTGTGTTGCCGTGTCCTCGCTCCCGCTGATGTCACCAGGAGCGTACTGCGCAGGCCCAGTATGGTCTGTGCCTGCGCAGTACGCTTCTGGTGAAATCAGCGGGAGTGAGGATACGGCAAAGCAGGCGCAGTGGTTTTCAGACTTTAAAGTCGGAAATTCCAGAAGTGAACCGGAGGCGGGGCCAAAGCATTGGTGAGTGGCTGCGCGGGCACAGAATGTCTGCGGGGGACCATTAGAAGCCCCGGGTAAGTTCAACTCAATTTCCCCTGACCCCCCCTACAGTATTCCTTTAAAGCTGCAGTGGCCTTTTTTAGTAAAAAATGGCCTGGTCACTAGGAGCTTTAAGCCGCAGTCCTTAAGTGGTTAACCACTTGAGGACCGAAGTGTTAAACCCCCCTAAAGACCAGGCCTTTTTTTGTAAAATAGACCACTGCAGCTTTAAGGCCAAGCTGCAGGGCCGCACAACACAGCACACAAGTGATTCCCCCCCCCCTTTTTCTCCCCACCAACAGAGCTCTCTGTTGGTGGGGTCAGATTGCCCCCCAAATGTTTGTTTGTTTGTTTATTTATTGTTATGTGTTTGTTTTTTATAAAAATGTCCAGGTATTTTTTGTGTTAACATACTCTCCCCTCCCTCCCCCCACCAGCCAACCCCCATGATCAGCTGTCATAGGCTTCAGCCTATAACAGCCTAACACCTCAGATCCGTGTCACATGGCTGTCCCCAGTACAGCACTGCTACAGATCGCAGCGCTGTACGGGTAATTAGACAGCGGTTTCGCCATCTAACATTCTCCCGAACGGCGATCGCTGCTCGGAAACTGAAGGCGGAGCTCTGTCCCGTCCACCAAACATGAGATGCGTGTGCAGCCTGCGCGCGATCTCCTGCAAAACAGAGCGTTAGGTGGTCCTGGGGCTGCCGCCGTGGCCACGCCCATTGACGTGACGCGGTCAGCTAGTAGTTAAGTGAACCACTCACACGTGAGGTCCTGCACAATCAGGAAAGTAGGGGACTGAGACTGCCACAGAGAAAAAACTATTGTTTAAATAATATCCCTCCCTCCTTCCGTATGCAGAGTCCTGATGAGAGTATAAATGAGGTTACTCACCCAGGTCTCGACATTCCACTGATGAGATCTCCCTTCAGGGCACCAACAGCTACTTAATACTGAGGCTCCTCTACCTACCTAATACTTGGGGGTACCTCTAACTACTTAATATAGATAGTACTTCTGGCTACCTTATGCTAAAGGGCACGTGTAGCTACCTATGACTGGTAATGGAGAAGTGACAGCTGGGACAGCCAGCACACTTGCGGTGCAGTTTAGTAGTGGTTTGTAGGTTCGTGGAGTGGGAAATCTAAGAAGCCAGGACATTTGTGCCAATAGGCTCCTGAGAGGTAAATCCAGGCCTGGCTGTGATAGCAGTTATCACACTTTAAGGTGCGTACACACGCTGGACCTTCCCGCTGGGCGGATGTTTAGCCGACAGTAGTGCGTGTGTACGTGCTGTCGGCAGACTGATAAGGCTTATCAGTCCGCCGACAGCGCGTACACACGCACTACTGTCTGCTGAACGTCCGCCTAGCGGGAGGGTCTGAAGGACCTGTCGTTGGCGGCTGTAGTGCGTGTGTACCAGGGGCGGACTGACCATTAGGGCACTCGGGCACGGACCGAGGGCCCGTGGTCAGGGGGGCCCGCCACCCGCCATAGAACCCTGAGCAGCCAGGAGGGGAGACAGTGTTACGCTTGGGGGTGTAATCTCCACAGTCAGCATACAACACATAAGCTGACGTGAAGGAGGTACACACACCAGCACAAGGGATCAGGATATCCCCAGTTTAGTGGAGGAGAGGACTGACTCCAATAGGAGATTGTGGTGCACAGAGCCGGTGCAGATCTGAACAGCCGCAAACACTTTCGTAATAACGTCTCAGCGCAAAGTAGCGCTGAGCGCATAAACCAGGACTGAGGAGATCAGGACAGGTAGACAGAATGAACGCTTGCTAGCTAGCGATTACTTAGCGACAGCAAGCGTCCAAAACCAGACAGACTGGAATGAGGCAGCCAATGCGTTGCGGCGATGGCGTGCCTCACAAAGACAGGACAGGAGAGACAGGAAATAGCAGGATCGAGATAGATGAACGTAACACAGATAAATATACAATAAGTATGTTTTCCTAGCGTATTACAATTACAGCTATCAATGAAACTATTCGTAACGTCTGACTAACATATGTATATATTGGCAATGAACCGATATATGACATAAGCAGGAACTCTGACTAAGACTGAAGTAATACAGGGAACAGGACTCAGAAGGATTCGCTATCTCTTCGCAGAGATGAACGCAATCCACAAACAGGACCAGGAACAGGATTCAGAAGGATTCGTTATCTCTTCGCAGAGATGAACGCAATCCACAAACAGGACCAGGAACAGGATAACTAGCTCAGCACGGGTGTTCACGATACGCGCAAACTACCAAAACATGCTGGAAAACTGACTAACTGAACACAGGAAATAAACAGTTCGTGTACGTATATATCAGCGACACTGATATATTAACGTAACACGAATACAAGGAAAATAACAAAATGCGCAAGTATGCGTATATATTGGCGATGAACCAATATATGACACAAGACAAGCAAGTAGCAACTTCTAGAACAAGAGCAGAACTAGGAGGACTCGCTGACCCCTTCGCAGGAGTCAGCGCAGTCCACACGGACCAGGAACGAGGTGGGGCACGAGCAGAGTAACAGATAGAGTCTGAAACTATGATAGCCCATGAGGCATTGCAGGAAGCAGTTCTTTATACTGAGGTCATCCAATGGGAGCAGACCTGCAGATTCCCACACAAGTGAATGGTAATTAATCACAGGCTGATAGCAGGAAAAGGCAGACAATGATATGCAGCCTGCAGGAAAGGGACCGCCCCTCCACTGCAGCAGACAATGTTTGTTTACACAAAAGCATATTAAACTGTCATAAACTTCAGAGCGACTGCAGATGGAATCAGCAACTAGTTTAAGTGCAAACCAAACTATGCAAGCAAATGCATGTAATGACATTAGAACTGCTTGGTTTGCAATACCAGTGCAGTCAGCAGTAAACGCTGCAGAAGCGATCATAACAGTACCCCCTCCCTTAAACGCGGCCTCTGGACGCCTATGAAAACTGACATATTTCTCCTGAACCACCCAAACCAAAAAATCAGAAGTGGGAAATCCAGCAAACTGATCTGACTGAAAATTCATGAAGGTCGGATCCGTCCGACAAAACCAAATTCCCGAATCAGTCTCACCAAAACTAGACCAATTGGAACCAGAACCTACCGAACCATGCCCGTCAGCACTACAAGCCTCAGTGTGACACCCATCAGAACCACGACTTCCAGAAAACAACCCCAAGAAACTCTCTGCGCGATACCCACCGCCTTCCAAGGACTGTCCAAAAACGCCAAAGCCTTTGCAATGCCCACCGGAACTGTCCCTACCAACACAAAACCCACCGTTGAACCAGTCCAAGGTACCAGGACAAGTTTCCTCAGAGATCTCCCAGAACACTTGGAAGCTCCAAAGAGATCCCCACAGGTCAGAACGCCCCTTAGGCTCACATGGAGAACTATCAAGAACCCCTATGGAACCCAGGGCAACTCCAGAGTCAGGGTCACAAGGACAAACATCAAGATCAGGGCTTTTAGGGACCAGAACCATCTCCGGGCATGCAGGCCAACCGGCAACATCAGAACATGTCTCCACTAGGGAAGCACGTGAGCACGCTAACACAGACACATCTGGGCAGTCTGGCATACGAAGCACATCTGGGCACACCGGCACAAGAGAAACCTCTGGGCATGTCAAGGAACTGCGAACCTCAAAGTCAGTCAAGACAGGACCGAAACCAGAACTGGGCAAAAAAAATTCATCATGACTAGACTTCATAGTTACTGGATTCTCACTAAAAACTGCAGGATCAGACTTAGATGTCGCTGATTCCAGCAGGGTTATTAACAAATCATGTTCAGGGGCATTTACAGGACAGGGCAAATCTTCTGATGTATGCACTGAACTAGACAGGGTTCCCATAGCTTCTTCTGGACTAGACAGAGACTCATCAAATACACTGGACTGGAGCTCATGAAGGGCTGCAAAACAAGTCAATATTGCAGCAATCCCCACTGAACTAGGCAAAACTGAGTAACTCACTGGACAGGAAGGGGGCTCTGGAACTTCTGCCACACCGGCCAGAGAACCAGAATTTTCCAGGATACAGGGCTGGGTTTCAGAAACACTCATTAACCCGGACTGAAATTCTGAGATTTCTATTATTTTTTCCAGCGAGTCAGAATTATCCATGTTACAGGGCAAGACTTTTGAAACATTCAGAGGACAGGGCTGGAGTTCCTCGGCTGTTACAACACTGGAGAGGGACTCAACAACATTGGTTAAATCAGACTGTGTACAGGGCAAGGTATCTAACACACTTGCTGACGAGGACAATATTTCAATGGCTTCTGCTTCGCTGGGCAGAAATTCATCAAGTTTTATTAGAGCAGACTGTAATTCCAAAACAGCTGCTAGACAAGTGAATATTACTGCAACACCAACTGAGGTAAGCAGTGCTTCAGCCTCCTCTGCTAAAGGGTTTAAAGTATCCAAAGTACTGGGTGAAGCATAAGACTCTGCGACCACAGCTTCACTGGACAGGATCACTGAACAGTCCATATTGCAGGGCAAAACCATGGAAGCACCTGCTGGACAGCATAATGATTCTGTGACCTGAGTTTCATTGGAGAGATCTACTGCACAATTCATGGTACAGGGCAAATTTATTGGAAAATTTTCTGAACAAGGTAATAATTCTGTGATTTCAGGTTCACATAGCAGATGCTCTGAGCTATTCACGAAACTAGAGCGAGGTGTAGAAACAGGAAGATCAAGACACAATGTTTGCGCATCTGAATCACCATTCATTTGAAAAATTGGAAAATTCAGATGCTGGGGTTCTGAGTTTACTAGACAGGGTTGCTGGGACTCGGAAACTGATGTAGTGCATCTATTGGCATCTGCTGGATCAGACAGGAGTTGAACTTTATTAACACAGGTAATTTCTGCAGAAGTGTTTGCAGAGACAGGCAAGATTTTTCTGGTGTCTGTTTCACTAAACAAAGAGTCATGAGTACTGGCTAGGCTGGACTCGAAAGTCAGCAGGACCTCTGGGTCCTCTGCTGAGAAATTTGTGCAGGGCAAGATTAAGGAAGTATTAGTAATTTCTGTCTTACTGGGAAGTAACACTGAGTTATCCATGGTACAGGGTGGAATTACAGGAACTTCAATTTCACACAAAAGGAGCTCAGAATCACTCGCTGAATCAGCCAAAGGTGCTGAAGCAGGCGAGTCCTCAGGAACTGAGGAAGTGGAACAATCTCCACTTGACAGTGTGTCTTCCCTGGTATCAACTGATTGAATTGCATAAAAATCGTCCAGAATCATTCTCCACACATCGATCAATGGAGCCACAAAGTCATACCCACACACACCAGTTTTTATTAGGTTATAGGCAGACTTAATGCATGCATTCAATACTAATTCACTTTTTGCACTGTAAAACTGACAAAATGAACTTGCATCTTTCTTCCATTCATAGACCAGAGCTTCCATCTCTCCTTTCTCAAATGGAGGATCCCATGCATATTTAACAGCTGAGCATTCCGGCTGATCATAGTTTGCAAATGTGTTAGTGGCAGAAACATACATTGGGTTATTTAGCAGGTGATTGGCCGATTTCTTATTCCTAAGGATCTCCAATACCTGTAGCAAGTATTGAACTGTAGTGTATGCAAATTTCCCTTGCTGCACGAATAAATTGATCTGTTCAATACTCTGTAATATATCTTCATAATCATATTCAGATAATTCATTTAAACAAGAACCTTTATTTTCCCTGGCTAGCAATGAAAGTTCATTAGTAGTTTCATAGGTCCATTTGACTCCCCTGAATGGTGACTGAATTTCATTATCTGCTAATGGTGGAGTCTCGTTACAGATCTGATGCGCAGTCGCCAAGGGCAACGACTCCGCTGATTGTAACGCTTTTCTTTTGGAGCGTTTACGTTTGGCTTTAGACCCTGCTGCCTTAGCAGAAGAAAAGTTATCAGAACAATTATCTGCTTGTTGATTATTTTTGTAGGCAGTAGAAGGAGCAGCTGATTGACAAGCTGCCAGGAGCTTATCAAAAGGGCTAGGCAAATCGGTTTTGCGCAGCCAGTTATGGATCACAAACGCTAGAAATTCCAGTGGTCTTTCTTTTAAATTGGTATGATCCAAGACATCGTAGGCCCACTGAAACAATCTTCCCTTAAATAAAACATAAACTAGCTGGGGGGCCCACGTTGAAACAGGAGTAGCCTGGAGCTCAGGATTGGCCAGGAACCTGGCACATTCAGAAAAAAACTCATTTTCTGTTTCAGAATTGAGCTTCTCAAATTTCTTAAAGGAACAGGAACCATAACAAACAGTGTCATTTTTGCTGGGAACCCCCCCCCACAATGGGGATTGGTAATGGGGCTATCATAATGTTACGCTTGGGGGTGTAATCTCCACAGTCAGCATACAACACATAAGCTGACGTGAAGGAGGTACACACACCAGCACAAGGGATCAGGATATCCCCAGTTTAGTGGAGGAGAGGACTGACTCCAATAGGAGATTGTGGTGCACAGAGCCGGTGCAGATCTGAACAGCCGCAAACACTTTCGTAATAACGTCTCAGCGCAAAGTAGCGCTGAGCGCATAAACCAGGACTGAGGAGATCAGGACAGGTAGACAGAATGAACGCTTGCTAGCTAGCGATTACTTAGCGACAGCAAGCGTCCAAAACCAGACAGACTGGAATGAGGCAGCCAATGCGTTGCGGCGATGGCGTGCCTCACAAAGACAGGACAGGAGAGACAGGAAATAGCAGGATCGAGATAGATGAACGTAACACAGATAAATATACAATAAGTATGTTTTCCTAGCGTATTACAATTACAGCTATCAATGAAACTATTCGTAACGTCTGACTAACATATGTATATATTGGCAATGAACCGATATATGACATAAGCAGGAACTCTGACTAAGACTGAAGTAATACAGGGAACAGGACTCAGAAGGATTCGCTATCTCTTCGCAGAGATGAACGCAATCCACAAACAGGACCAGGAACAGGATTCAGAAGGATTCGTTATCTCTTCGCAGAGATGAACGCAATCCACAAACAGGACCAGGAACAGGATAACTAGCTCAGCACGGGTGTTCACGATACGCGCAAACTACCAAAACGTGCTGGAAAACTGACTAACTGAACACAGGAAATAAACAGTTCGTGTACGTATATATCAGCGACACTGATATATTAACGTAACACGAATACAAGGAAAATAACAAAATGCGCAAGTATGCGTATATATTGGCGATGAACCAATATATGACACAAGACAAGCAAGTAGCAACTTCTAGAACAAGAGCAGAACTAGGAGGACTCGCTGACCCCTTCGCAGGAGTCAGCGCAGTCCACACGGACCAGGAACGAGGTGGGGCACGAGCAGAGTAACAGATAGAGTCTGAAACTATGATAGCCCATGAGGCATTGCAGGAAGCAGTTCTTTATACTGAGGTCATCCAATGGGAGCAGACCTGCAGATTCCCACACAAGTGAATGGTAATTAATCACAGGCTGATAGCAGGAAAAGGCAGACAATGATATGCAGCCTGCAGGAAAGGGACCGCCCCTCCACTGCAGCAGACAATGTTTGTTTACACAAAAGCATATTAAACTGTCATAAACTTCAGAGCGACTGCAGATGGAATCAGCAACTAGTTTAAGTGCAAACCAAACTATGCAAGCAAATGCATGTAATGACATTAGAACTGCTTGGTTTGCAATACCAGTGCAGTCAGCAGTAAACGCTGCAGAAGCGATCATAACAGACAGCCAGTGAAGGAGGGCAATGGGCATAGCAGCGGAGAAGGGGGGAAGTTTCCCCCCCCTCCTCTCACCTTGGGGCCCCCCTTCCTGGCTCTCCCCTCCGTAATCTGTAAGACAGCTGGAAGCGGCTGACAGCGGGCGGAGACGCTGTGCAGCCACCGGAGGGATCGCTGATCTGTGTGCAGCTAGTGTGGGCTTGAGAAGCCCAGACTAGCTGCACACAGATCAGCGATGCCTCCAGTGGCTGAACAGCGGTAAGTCTCTGCCCGCTGTCAGCCGCTTCCAGCTGTCTTACAGATTACGGAGGGGAGAGCCAGGAAGGGGGGCCCCAAGGTGAGAGGAGGGGGGGGGAAACTTCCCCCCTTCTCCGCTGCTATGCCCATCGCCCTCCTTCACTGGCTGTCTACCCTCCTGGAGACACATACAAGCCTGGCTGCATATACTGGGGAGACCTATACACCTGGCTGCATATACTGGGGGCACCTATAGACCTGGCTATACTGGGGAGACCTATACATCTGGCTGCATATACTGGGGACACCTATACATCTGACTACATATACTGGGGGCACTTATACACCTGACTACATATACTGGGGGCACTTATAGACCTAGCTACATATACTGGGGGCACTTACAGACCTTGCTATACTGGGGAGACCTATACACCTGGCTGCATATACTGGGGGCACCTATACACCTGGCTACATATACTGGGGGCACTTATAGACCTAGCTACGTATACTGGGGGCACCTATAAACCTGGCTATACTGGGGACACCTATACATCTGGCTGCATATACTGGGGGCACCTATACACCTGACTACATATACTGGGGGCACTTATAGACCTAGCTACATATACTGGGGGCACCTATAAACCTGGCTATACTGGGGGCACCTATACATCTGGCTGCATATACTGGGGGCACCTATACACCTGACTACATATACTGGGGGCACTTATACACCTGACTACATATACTGGGGGCACTTATAGACCTAGCTACATATACTGGGGGCACCTATAAACCTGGCTATACTGGGGACACCTATACACCTGGCTGCATATACTGGGGGCACTTATACACCTGGCTATACTGGGGAGACCTATACACCTGGCTATACTAGGGATACCTATACATCTGACTGCATATACTGGGGGCACCTATACACCTGACTACATATACTGGGGGCACCTATAGACCTGGCTATACTGGGGACACCTATACACCTGGCTACATATACTGGGGACACCTAAAGACCTGGCTATCTATACAGGAGACACCTATAGACCTGGCTATCTGTACTGGGGACACCTATAGGCCTGGCTACCTATTCTGGAGACACCTGTAGACCTGGCTACCTATACTGGGGACAGCTATAGACCTGGCTATCTTAACTGTGGACATCTATAGACCTGGCTATCTTAAATGGGGACATCTATAGACCTAGTTATCTATTCTGGGGACACCTGTAGATTAGGCTACTTATACTGGGGACACCTATAGACCTGGATACCTGCACTGGGAAAACCTATAGACCTGGATACTTCCACTGGGGATACCCTTTGACCTGGTTACCTATACTGGGGGCACCTATTTTGGGGGAACTGCTGCCAGATTAACTATTTTTGGGGAACTGCTGCTGCCAGATTAAGTGTATTTTGAGAAACAGCTGCCAGATTATGTGTATTTTTGGGGAACCGCTGCCAGATTGTGTATAATGGGGGAACTGCTGCTTCCAGATTCTGTGTATTTTGGGGGAACCACTGCTGCTACATGTATTTTTGGTGATCCGCTGCCAAATTATGTATATTTGGGGGAACCGCTGCTGCCAGATAACGTCTATTTTGGGGGAACGACTGCCATATTATCTGTATTTTGGAGGAACCTCTGCCAAATTGCATGGATTTTTGGTGAAATGCTGTCAGATTACATGTATTTTGGGGGGAAACACTATGGCAGAGTTCAAACTTCCCCAGCAGACCTTTTACACCACTGCTAAGGTCATGTATATTTTGCCCCACCCATGACCACGCCCACATTCTGTTGCGTGACCACACCCATTTTTTGGCGCGGTTTTTGTCACTGTGTAATATCTCAATATAACATATTTACTGTTGGCAATAAATTATTATATCTTAGTCTGTAAAAATATAACATGAAAGGTGGGAAACACTGGTATGGGGGCCCCATAATCTCCTATTGCCCGGGGGCCCCATGAGTTGTCAGTCCGCCCCTGGTGTGTACGCACCTTTAGAGAATCGAGCCCAAGATGGTGCTCACATGATTTAGTGGGAACTAAGAGTAACAGGGTGAAAGTGTGCTGTCTATACATTGTTGCTCATTATCTTTCAGTTCTTTGTAGCAACATTTTTTATTACTTTGTAGTACAAACTATGAGATAGAGTAAAGGAGGAGTGAGACCTGATTGAATACAAATTAGTCTTATTCAAAAATACAAAACTTTATTCAAACATATGCTCATTATTAAAAACTGCAAGATAAAATCCCACCATATAGCCCATCCCCCACCCCATCCATGCACATACCCACCCAGGCGTCCCCAATCCTCTCCCCCTCCTAAGCATAAATGTATTTCTGGATCGTGTGCACACGTATTAATGGCTGCGCAGCCCTGCAAAAATAGATCAAAAAACTTGTTATGAAAAAATGTTGCTAAATCTCTCACAAGCGGAGATTTATGGATATCATAAGCAGTTTATTTGGAAAATGGATTCCAGAACATTCATCCAGTACACAATGGTTTCTTCATATCATATATCCTCCTATATTGTATGGAGACCGTGCACATAATCATCCAATAGAACAAAATGGAGTACTCAGCGTCCCATCAGGCTAGCAAGTCACCTCAGTGTAGTATGTTGATATGGCAAAGTACAGTCCTGTATTATAGCATGGCATAGCACATGCAATATGATTCCGAAGGAACTTTGGCAAACAAGCACATCAAGTGGCAAATAGCATATATCAAGTTGAAGCAGCAGCAAGGCACATCCAGTGCTAGCCAGTTCATAAAGCAAACAAGCAGACAAGATGCATAGCAATATTGACAATGTCTCTATGCAGGCAGCATGTGCAGTTGAGGTGCCCTGAGGGCTATTACTGTATCCACCAGTCTGGGGCCTTGGTGTTGACCTGCTATGACGGAGCCTGGAAAGGCTAGCCGAGTCTCTAGTGCTGGAGGTATGGAGAGGAGGATGCAGCACCCGGTTTAGGCAGCATGGAGGCATGGAGGGGAAGACCTCATGGTGGAGGACGGCGTCCTCGATCGATTTCGCCAGACTCTGCCGGCTTCTTCAGGAGGCGTGTCTCTCCGTGGACTGCGCTGCGTCTATGTGCAGGCCGCCGTCCAATCCGACCGCAGGTACGGCATCTCCCGCCCCTACACCAGGGCCAATGCGAGCGGAGGGGCGGAGCAGGCAGACACGACGGGCGCGCCCAATAGCTCACCCGGCGCGTCCGCCAGGCCCCGCCCCCCCGCACGCAGGCCACGGGGAAGGGGCGGGAGACGCCAAAGCAGCCGGATCAGACGGCGGCAGCACAAACAGACACAAGCGCTCCACGTCCCATCCCAAAACAACATCACAAAAACTAAATAACTATACAAATGATGATTATTATTCGCAATTAGAAAATGCCTACCATATGTATATGTGGCTTCACAAAACAACAGAGATAAGTGAATATTTTAAATCACAGTATGTAAGATTCCGCTCACTCTTTACGTTTATTTTTATTACTTTGTGTTTGTCAAAATAGGTCAGTAAGTTCAATGGAGACTGTAAATATATCTCTGATGCCTTATTTTATATTGAGTGGCTTTTCTGGTGGCCCCGTGCTTCATAATACCATTTTTGTTGCCCTGCTTCTGGTTTACCTGGTCACACTTACCGGAAACGTTTTAATAATCTTTATTATATACAATGATCATCGTCTTCATTCACCAATGTATTTCTTCCTTCTTGACATGGCTGTTATGGAAACTTTTGGAATTTCAGCTGTGATCCCCAAGTTTTTATCAATCCTGATTGCAGAAAAGAGAATATCTGTTACTGGATGCCACATACAGACTTTTATTTATTTTTTCATTGCTTCTTCAGTTTTCTTACTATTGGCTGTTATGTCTTTTGACCGTTTTGTAGCCATCTGTCACCCTTTAAGATACACTGTCATTATGAGACACCAAGTCTGTGTGCTGCTAGTTTGCCTTTGCCTAGTAATCTGTTCACCATGTATTTCATATATGGTCATTCAAATGGTGAGATTGCCTTATTGTGACTTTATGTTGAATCATTTCTTTTGCGATATAGCAGCCATGTTGAAACTAGTTTGTGCAGATATATCCTTTTTAAAATGTTTTGTGATTATTACATCTTCTTTTATCGTCATTATACCTTTAATGATAATAATAGTTTCTTACATGCTTATTGTGTACACAGTAATGAAGATTCCAACACAGACTATACGTAAAAAAACATTTTCTACCTGTGTTTCACATCTGTCCATAGTCTGCATAGCCTTCGGCAGTGCTATATTCATTCAGATAAGACCCAGTCATGGCTATTCAGTAGAAACCGATAAATGTGTCCATCTTATAAGCACTATATTGCCCCCTTTAGTAAACCCCTACATTTATACACTAAGAAATGAACAAGTGAAAAAGTCAATAAAAGATGCAGCACGGGGAAGCAAACACTTACAGTGATACTGAGCAGGTTTAAAAAAACACCATTTGTTCCTACCTGGGGCTTCCTCCGGTTTCGCCGTCTAACAGTCTCCGAGCGCGATCGCCGCTGGGAGATTGAAGGCAGAGCTCCATCATTCCAGCGGGAATGCACGCACACTGCCAAGAGCCATTCACACCAATCAGCGTGCAGTGGTCCCGCCAATTGGCGTGGAGCGGTTGGCAAGAAGTTAACATAATGTTAAAATTTAGAGGGAATATAATGGTTTTAATTCTTTGTAACAAATGTACTTAATCTAAATAATTTTAACATACAGTTTAAATACTCTAGATATATAGGGCTTGATTCACAAAGCTGTGATAACTTATCACAGCTGTGAAAAGGTGCTTTGCGCACATTTTTGTGCAAAAATTCACATTTGCGCGATAGCACAAATTTTTACTCTTTAACCTTCACGTTTGCGCGATAACGCAAATTTATCATGCGAACGCAGAACGTTAACGCGCAAATTTTTGCACGCAATAACTGTTTTCACCCTAAATTTCGCACTAACCACTTTTCACAGCGTGATAACAATTTTCACAGCATTGTGAATCAAGCCCATAAAGTTTATTTATGTGATGTAGCTCTATTTAGCCATTAAATAAGCAGTTCTTGCTTGCTGATTTTAAAGTGCTACAGAATGGTTATGCTGTACACTATGGGCTTGATTCACAAAAGAGTGTTAACTGATAGCACTTCCGTGGTATGCAGTTAACACGCGAAGTGACGTGTGTGCAGCTTTGCGCACGCAAAGGTTTACGCCCACGTGCTAAACAAAGGTTTGTTAGCAGGTTGGCGTAAGCCTTTGCGTGCGCTTTACCTGGCTGGCTGTGCTATCAGTTAACACTCTTTTGAATCAAACCCTATCTGTTGTGTAATATTCACAGTAAGGTGAAATATTGATATGAACATGAAATTAGTGTTTAGTTGCAATTATTGTCCCTAAAGGTATTGCAGCTAGCTGTTAAGTATACATGTACATTTACTTTTTCCAAGGATAATATTTGTATTGGTTGACTTTGAGTTTTTAATACCAAAGGTGGTCAAATTTGCTGAAATTAAATTTAGAAAAAAAAACTCAGGCAATTTTTTTTTTAGTAATCTTTGAAATTTGAGTACAAGCATTTTCAACCAAAAAGAAGTTGAATGTATGGTGGATTATGGTGGGTTAAATGGGAACTATCCTTAGGATAAAGTCAATATACCATAGAAAGGAAAATCTTAAAGGGAAGGTCCAAGCAAAATAAAAAAATGAGTTTCACTTACCGGGGGCTTCTACCAGCCCCATGCAGCCATCCTGTGCTCTCGTAGTCACTCACTGCTGCTCCAGTCCCCCGCTGGCAGCTAGCCGACCTCGGAGGTTGGCGGGCCACATTGCGTACATTTTTACGCATTCCCGCTAGTGCAAGAACATTAACACATACATCTTTACGCGTTAGTAGTTCAATGCGTAAAAATTTACGCATAGAACCAGTAACGCGAAAAAATGTATGTGTTAATGTACCTGCACTAGCGGGAATGCGTAAAAATGTACGCAATGCGACCCGCCGACCTCCGAGGTCGGCAAGCTGCCAGCGGGGGACTGGAGCAGCAGTGAGTGACTACGAGAGCACAGGATGGCTGCATGGGGCTGGTAGAAGCCCCAGGTAAGTGAAACTCATTTTTTTATTTTGCTTGGACCTTCCCTTTAATAGGCGTGACCTTTTTTAAATTTAAAAAAATACAATTCTACTCTGGCCATGTGTGTGGGAGATCTCAACCTAGTACGTGACCCTGTTTTGCATAAATTGCCTTCCAAAGACTTAGGTCGTTCTCATACTACTCTGGCATTATTCTTAAAAGCTGCCGGATGGCTAGATTTGTGGAGATCTAGAAATCCTACTACCAAAGCATATAGCTGCTGTGCAGCCCACAATAATTCTCTATCCAGGATAGATCATATATTAGGCCCCGATAGTTTGGCTGCATATATTAACACAATAGAGTTTAAGCCAAGGTGTGTCTCCGATCACTCTCCGATATTTTGTGAATTTGGTGCAGCTACATCCCCTAGGAGATCCTCCCAGAGGATTAACCCTTTCTGGATGACATTATTTGGTAAGATAGATAGAATCCCTGATCAGCTTGAAGTCTTTTTAGCTACAAACTCCTTGACAGTGGATACAATTACTCTATGGGAGACATTGAAGGCATCCTTGAGAGGATGCATTAAATCATCTATCTCTTATGTTAAAAAAGATTCTCAGAGAACAGAAGACCAATTAGCTCAGCAATTGGCTAGGAGTGAAGAGCTCTATATTAAAAAACCCCACTGATGAAAATAAAACAAGTTGGCTCCAAACGCATCGCTTATTCAGTTTCCATTTAGCTGAGAAATCCAAAAGGAAATAGTTTTTTTACTAAATAATTTTATTTTTAGATGGGTAATCGGTCTAGTAGTCTCCTGGCACACATGGTCAGACAGAATCACGGGAGATCTGATATTTTATATATTGCAGATGCAGATGGCACCAAGGTTTCTGACCCAAAACAGAAGATAGATTCCATAAATATTACACTGATCTATACAAATCCTCCTTATCTGTGGCACAGTCTGAGATTGATGGATACCTGGATGAAATTGAGTTTCCTGTCCTTTCACAGCCTAGTACTGCCCTACTTGCAGCCCCCCTTAAATTAGAAGAGTTAGAATTAGCTCTTGCAGAAGTACCCAATCAGAAGTCTCCAAGGCCGGATGGCATACCAGCCGAGGTATATAAAAAATATGCCTCTGTAATGTTACCTGTACTGCAAGAAACATTAGTTTATTGTCTGAAGAATGACAGGCACACTCCCTCTATGGATGAGGCTATTACTGTTTCAATATTAAATCCCGGAAAGGACCCTTTGGATTGCGCATCATACAGACCTATTTCATTATTAAACTCTAACTATAAGCTACTTACTAAAGTCCTTGCTAACCGGCTTAAAAAAGTAATACTTTCCCTTATTAATGAGGATCAGACCGTTTTCATGCCTTGTAGGTCTACATCCATCAATCTCAGACATGTGCAGGTGATAGCTCAATTAGGGTATGATAAACAGCAGGATTGGGCCTTTGCTGCATTGGATGCAGCAAAGGCATTTGATTCTATTGAGTGGCCATTTCTGATAGGATGCCTTCGGCCGTATGGCTTTCCAGATAGCTTCATAAATTGGGTGCAAATTATGTATAGGGTTCCTGGGGCAAATCTTACAATCAATGGATCACTTACTCCCTTTTTTTCATTGGCCAGGGGGACATGCCACGGATGTCCTTTGCCCCCCATGTTTTTTGCCCTGGCCATCAAACCCCTGGCACTTACTATACGTGCTGCTAATATTTATAAGTAGAGTTGGGCCGAACCTCCGATTTTAGGTTCGCGAACCCTGTTCGCGAACTTCCGCGAAAGGTTCGGTTCGCGAAAAAGTTCGCGAACCGCAATAGACTTCAATGGGGAGGCGAACTTTGAAAGTTTAAAAAAATTCTATCAACTGGAAAAATGATAGAAAACATGTTTCAAAAGCTCTAATACCTGGAGCCACACCTAATTGAGTGAAAGACACATCACTGCTGGAGGACCCACCCACCCACCCACCCTCCTTCCTCCAAGCAAGGTCCTTTATACCATTTGCCTGCCTACACTAATTAGTTATGGGACAGCTGCTACACACTCTGCTAGGGAGATTTTAATTGGCCTCCTAACCTCCTACCTTCTGCCAGGGAATTATACTATTTTAAAACCAGTATACATCATACCATAGCTGGGAATACATACATGAGTATACATCATACCATAGCTGGGGATACATACATGAGTATACATCATACCATAGCTGGGAATCGAACCCAGATCTCACTGTGTGGTGGACACGTCACCCTAAGCAATGTACCACTACAGAAGTAAGTGAAGCTAGCCTAAAATTTAACATTTATGCTCAATGCAATAGAACCATTAGGTTGCTTAAAGGAGAACTGTAGTGAGAGGTATATGGAGGCTGCCATATTGATTTCCTTTTAAGCTATACCAGTTGCCTGGCAGCCCTGCTGATCTATTTGGCTGCAGTAGTGTGAATCACACCAGAAACAAGCATGCAGGTAATCTTGTCAGATCTTACAAAAATGTCAAACACCAGACCATACCATAGCTGGGAATCGAACCCAGATCTCACTGTGTGGTGGGCACGTCACCCTAAGCATTGTACCACTACAGAAGTAAGTGAAGCTAGCCTAAAATTTTACATTTATGCTCAATGCAATAGAACCATTAGGTTGCTTAAAGGAGAACTGTAGTGAAAGGTATATGGAGGCTACCATATTGATTTCCTTTTAAGCAATACCAGTTACCTGGCTATCCTGCAGATCCTCTGCCTCCAATACTTTTAGCCCTAGACCCTGAACAAGCATGCAGCAGATCTGGTGTTTGACATTTTTGTAAGATCTGACAAGATTAGCTGCATGCTTGTTTCTGGTGTGATTCACACTACAGTGGCTGGATAGTGTACTGGTTAAGGGCTCTACCTTTGACATGGGAGACCAGGGTTTGAATCCTGGCTAGGTCAAGTACCTATTCAGTAAGAAATTCAAGGCAAGACTCCCTAACACTGCAGGGTGGCCTCTTGAGCGCGTCCCTGTGGCTTGCAGCTCTTGAGCGCTTTGAGTCCGACAGGAGAAAAGCACTATACAAATGTTTGGATTATTATTATTACTGCAGCCAAATAGATCAGCAGGGCTGCCAGGCAACTGGTATAGCTTAAAAGGAAATCAATATGGCAGCCTCCATATACTTCTCACTACAGTTCTCCTTTAAGCAACCTAATGGTTCTATTGCATTGAGCATAAATGTTAAATTTTAGGCTAGCTTCACTTACTTCTGTAGTGGTACAGTGCTTAGGGTAATGTGCCCACCACACAGTGAGATCTGGGTTCGATTCCCAGCTATGGTATGATCTGGTGTTTGACATTTTTGTAAGATCTGACAAGATTAGCTGCATGCTTGTTTCTGGTGTGATTCACACTACTGCAGCCAAATAGATCAGCAGGGCTGCCAGGCAACTGGTATAGCTTAAAAGGAAATCAATATGGCAGCCTCCATATACCTCTCACTACAGTTCTCCTTTAAGCAACCTAATGGTTCTATTGCATTGAGCATAAATGTTAAATTTTAGGCTAGCTTCACTTACTTCTGTAGTGGTACAGTGCTTAGGGTGACATGCCCACCACACAGTGAGATCTGGGTTCGATTCCCAGCTATGGTATGATGTATACTCATGTATGTATTCCCAGCTATGGTATGATGTATACTGGTTTTTAAAATAGTATAATTCCCTGGCAGAAGAGACCCTCCTCCCTCCGGTAGGAGGGTAGGCCAATTAAAATCTCCCTAGCAGAGTGTGTAGCAGCTGTCCCATAACTAATTAGTGTAGCCAGACAACTGAGTCAAATGGTATAAAGGACCTAGCTTGAAGGGAGGGTGGCTGGGTTCTCTAGCACTGAAAGCAGTGTGTTTGACAATAACATGTCTGCTGACAGTGAAATGGAGGCTAAAAATTTTGCTCAATACAGCATTATGGGGCGAATCGAACTTCCGCAAAAGTTCGCCTGATGCAGGCGAACGCGAACCCCCAAAGTTCGCCTGGAACCGTTCGGCCCATCTCTATTTATAAGGGGATTAAGATTGGTGTAGCGGAGGAATGCATAGGACTCTATGCAGATGACATGATACTCTTCTTAGATACCCCTGAGATATCCATGCCCAGAGCAATGTCAATCATAAATAAGTTTGGAATATACTCAGGTCTACTGATAAACTGGCCAAAGTCTGTGGTGACAAATTTTTTGGTGGACCCACCCCCTTCTTCGAATCTGGGCTGTCCTGCTATTATTGCAGATGAATTCAAATATTTGGGATTAATCATTACAAAAAAAACTGATGATCTACTCCTTAGGAATTTATACCTATTAATAGATTTAGTCAAAGCTAAATTCAGAGTTTGGTCTAGACTGCCTCTTTCTGTACCAGGTCGAATTAATCTCATTAAAATAATTCTTCTTCCCAAAATCCTATATATTATAGAACATGTTGCAGTGACTACTCCCAGGAAATTCTTTAGACAACTTAATTCTCTTATGTCCAGTTTTATTTGGGGCAACACTAGACCTAAACTCAAACTCAGTACACTCCAAAGACCAAAGTCTGAGGGTGGATTGGCACTTTAAGACTTTTTTCTTTACTATTTAGCGGGACAGCTCAGATATATTGTAACATGGTTTACAGCAGGGGTGCCCACACTTTTTCGGCTCGCGAGCTACTTTAAAATTTGCCGAGGCCAGGAGATCTACCAACGTCCCAAATGCTAAGCACGCCCCCCCCCCCCCGACGTAGGTTAGCCAGGTGTATGTGCCTGCAGCATAGGTTACGTGCCCTCAGTATAGGTTAGCCAGGTATATGGGCCCTCAGTATAGGTTAGCCAGGTATATGGGCCCCCAGTCAAGGTTAGCCAGGTATATGGGCCCCCAGTCAAGGTTAGCCAGGTATATGGGCCCCCAGTGTAGGTTAGCCAGGCATATGGGCCTCCAGTGTAAGTTAGCCAGGCATATGGGCCCCCAGTGTAGGTTAGCCAGGCATATGGGCCCCCAGTGTAGGTTAGCCAGGCATATGGGCCCCCAGTGTAGGTTAGCCAGGCATATGGGCCCCAGTGTAGGTTAGCCAGGCATATGGGCCCCAGTGTAGGTTAGCCAGGCATATGTGCCCCAGTGTAGGTTAGCCAGGCATATGGGCCCCCAGTGTAGGTTAGCCAGGTATAGGGGCCCCCAGTGTAGCTTAGCCAGGTATAGGGGCCCTCAGTGTAGTTTAGCCAGGTATAGGGGCCCTCAGTGTAGCTTAGCCAGGTATAGGGGCCCTCAGTGTAGCTTAGCCAGGTATAGGGGCCCTCAGTGTAGCTTAGCCAGGTATAGGGGCCCTCAGTGTAGCTTAGCCAGGTATAGGAGCCCTCAGTGTAGCTTAGCCAGGTATATGGGCCCTCAGTGTAGCTTAGCCAAGTATATGGGCCCTCAGTGTAGGTTAGCCAGGTATAGGAGCCCTCAGTGTAGGTTAGCCAGGCATATGGGCCCCCAGTGTAGGTTAGCCAGGCATATGGGCCCCAGTGTAGGTTAGCCAGGCATATGGGCCCCCAGTGTAGGTTAGCCAGGTATAGGGGCCCCCAGTGTAGCTTATCCAGGTATAGGGGCCCTCAGTGTAGCTTAGCCAGGTATATGGGCCCTCAGTGTAGCTTAGCCAGGTATAGGGGCCCTCAGTGTAGGTTAGCCAGGCATATGGGCCCCAGTGTAGGTTAGCCAGGCATATGGGCCCCAGTGTAGGTTAGCCAGGCATATGGGCCCCCAGTGTAGGTTAGCCAGGTATAGGGGCCCCCAGTGTAGCTTAGCCAGGCATATGGGCCCCAGTGTAGGTTAGCCAGGCATATGGGCCCCCAGTGTAGGTTAGCCAGGTATAGGGGCCCCCAGTGTAGCTTATCCAGGTATAGGGGCCCTCAGTGTAGCTTAGCCAAGTATAGGAGCCCTCAGTGTAGGTTAGCCAGGCATATGGGCCCCAGTGTAGGTTAGCCAGGCATATGGGCCCCCAGTGTAGGTTAGCCAGGTATAGGGGCCCCCAGTGTAGCTTATCCAGGTATAGGGGCCCTCAGTGTAGCTTAGCCAGGTATATGGGCCCTCAGTGTAGCTAAGCCAGGTATAGGGGCCCTCAGTGTAGCTTAGCCAAGTATAGGGGCCCTCAGTGTAGCTTAGCCAAGTATAGGGGCTCTCAGTGTAGCTTAGCCAAGTATAGGGGCCCTCAGTGTAGCTTAGCCAAGTATAGGGGCCCTCAGTGTAGCTTAGCCAAGTATAGGAGCCCTCAGTGTAGCTTAGCCAGGTATAGGGGCCCTCAGTGTAGCTTAGCCAGGTATAGGGGCCCTCAGTGTAGCTTAGCCAGGTATATGGGCCCTCAGTGTAGCTTAGCCAAGTATAGGGGCCCTCAGTGTAGCTTAGCCAAGTATAGGGGCCCTCAGTGTAGCTTAGCCAAGTATAGGGGCCCTCAGTGTAGCTTAGCCAGGTATAGGGGCCCTCAGTGTAGCTTAGCCAGGTATAGGGGCCCTCAGTGTAGCTTAGCCAAGTATAGGGGCCCTCAGTGTAGGTTAGCCAGGTATAGGAGCCCTCAGTGTAGCTTAGCCAGGTATAGGAGCCCTCAGTGTAGCTTAGCCAGGTATATGGGCCCTCAGTGTAGCTTAGCCAGGTATAGGGGCCCTCAGTGTAGCTTAGCCAAGTATAGGGGCCCTCAGTGTAGCTTAGCCAAGTATAGGAGCCCTCAGTGTAGGTTAGCCAGGCATATGGGCCCCAGTGTAGCTTAGCCAGGTATAGGGGCCCTCAGTGTAGCTTAGCCAAGTATAGGGGCCTATATTTGGCAGCAGATGCACACAGTACCCCCCCCCCCCCCCCCCCACACACACACAGTGTGACATGAAAGCCCCCCTCCCAACCCCCGTATATTTGGCAGCAGATGCACACAGTATCTCCCCCCCCCACACACACACACAGATACACAGGTACCCACATTTATAAACTTAACCCCACTAGCACTTAACCCCACTAACCCCCCCCCCCCAACGATCGTTCTCCCCCCCACACAGCACATGGCTTCTAATATTAAAACACTAAATCCCCTTCCCCCTGCACATACCACTACCCCGCAGTAAGAATCCACTCGACCTCAACAGCGACCGACCCGACCTCAACAGCGACCGACCCGACCCACCACGTAATGTGCCCACCTCAAAGCCTCTCCGGCGCGTCTCACAGACAAGATGGCGGTCAGGTGTCGGCCTCGGCTAGTGTTGGGCGAACATCTAGATGTTCGGGTTCGGGCCGAACAGGCCGAACATGGCCGCGATGTTCGGGTGTTCGACCCGAACTCCGAACATAATGGAAGTCAATGGGGACCCGAACTTTTGTGCTTTGTAAAGCCTCCTTATATGCTACATACCCCAAATTTACAGGGTATGTGCACCTTGGGAGTGGGTACAAGAGGAAAAAAAAATTTAGCAAAAAGAGCTTATAGTTTTTGAGAAAATCGATTTTAAAGTTTCAAAGGGAAAACTGTCTTTTAAATGCGGGAAATGTCTGTTTTCTTTGCACAGGTAACATGCTTTTTGTCGGCATGCAGTCATAAATGTAATACATATAAGAGGTTCCAGGAAAAGGGACCGGTAATGCTAACCCAGCAGCAGCACACGTGATGGAACAGGAGGAGGGTGGCGCAGGAGGAGAAGGCCACGCTTTGAGACACAACAACCCAGGCCTTGCATGAGGACAAGAAGCGTGCGGATAGCATGCTTTGTACCACCATGCAGTCATAAATGTAATAAAGATAAGTGGTTCAATAAACAGGGACCACGCGGCAACGCTAACCCAGCAGCAGCACACGTGATGGAACAGGAGGAGGCGCAGGAGGAGAAGGCCACGCTTTGTGAGACACAACAACCCAGGCCTTGCATGAGGACAAAAAGCGTGCGGATAGCATGCTTTGTACCGCCATGTAGTCATAAATGTAATAAAGATAAGAGGTTCAATAAACAGGGACCACGCGGCAACGCTAACCCAGCAGCAGCAGCAGCAGCAGCACACGTGATGGAACAGGAGGAGGCGCAGGAGGAGAAGGCCACGCTTTGTGAGACACAACAACCCAGGCCTTGCATGAGGACAAAAAGCGTGCGGATAGCATGCTTTGTACCGCCATGTAGTCATAAATGTAATAAAGATAAGAGGTTCAATAAACAGTGACCACGCGGCAACGGTAACCCAGCAGCAGCAGCAGCACACGTGATGGAACAGGAGGAGGCGCAGGAGGAGAAGGCCACGCTTTGTGAGACACAACAACCCAGGCCTTGCATGAGGACAAAAAGCGTGCGGATAGCATGCTTTGTACCGCCATGTAGTCATAAATGTAATAAAGATAAGAGGTTCAATAAACAGGGACCACGCGGCAACGGTAACCCAGCAGCAGCAGCAGCAGCAGCAGCACACGTGATGGAACAGGAGGAGGCGCAGGAGGAGAAGGCCACGCTTTGTGAGACACAACAACCCAGGCCTTGCATGAGGACAAAAAGCGTGCGGATAGCATGCTTTGTACCGCCATGTAGTCATAAATGTAATAAAGATAAGAGGTTCAATAAACAGGGACCACGCGGCAACGGTAACCCAGCAGCAGCAGCAGCACACGTGATGGAACAGGAGGAGGCGCAGGAGGAGAAGGCCACGCTTTGTGAGACACAACAACCCAGGCCTTGCATGAGGACAAAAAGCGTGCGGATATAGCAGCAATGCTTTTTGCCGCCATGCAGTCATAAATGTAATACAGATGAGAGGTTCAATAAACAGGGACCGGAAACGCTAAACCATCCCAGATGTTCATCGGTCATGTTACTTGGTTGGGGTCCAGGAGTGTTGCGTAGTCGTTTCCAATCCAGGATTGATTCATTTTAATTTGAGTCAGACGGTCTGCATTTTCTGTGGAGAGGCGGATACGCCGATCTGTGATGATGCCTCCGGCAGCACTGAAACAGCGTTCCGACATAACGCTGGCTGCCGGGCAAGCCAGCACCTCTATTGCGTACATTGCCAGTTCGTGCCAGGTGTCTAGCTTCATGCCCGGTTTCAGGTCCAGCGGTGCCAGCCACAAATCCGTCTGTTCCTTTATTCCCCTCCAAATTTCCTCCCCTGTGTGCTGCTTATCCCCAAGGCAGATCAGCTTCAGCAACGCTTGCTGACGCATGCCAACAGCTGTGCTGCACTGCTTCCACGATCCTACTGCTGCTGGTGCTGGGTTAGCATTTCCGGATGAGGTACAGCTTTGAGATGCGTTGGAGGAGAAGGAGTCAGAGAGGTAGGTGCTGCTGTTGTTATCCAGCTGTTTGCGGCGTGGGCAACACCCGCGCCGTAGCAGGTGAGGAATCGCTGCCAGGCTCCACAAGGTTCACCCAGTGCGCGGTAAGGGAGATGTATCGACCCTGGCCGAACGCACTCGTCCAGGTGTCAGTGGTGAGGTGAACCTTGCAGGCAACGGCATTCTTCAAGCTTCGGGTTATTTAGCTGACCACGTGCTCATGCAACTCAGGCACTGCAGAGCGCGCAAAGTGGTAGCGGCTGGGAACCACGTAACGTGGGATGGCCACTGACATCATGCCCTTGAAGCTGTTTGTCTCCACCACTCGATATGGCAGCATTTCGCAGGCCAGAAGCTTGGCTATGCTGGCTGGCTGTTACTGCCACGGCCCGGGGGTCATTTGCTGGCAATTTCCTCTTGTGCTCAAACATCTCAGAAACAGACAACTCAACCGTAGCGCTGCACACCGAAGGGCTGTTGGTTGTTGTGTTTGATGAACACTGGGAGACCTCAAGAGCACTAGTCCGGAAAGTGACAGTGTCAGCATCGTCTGATGTTTGTGAATGTTGTGAACCACGCAATGGCTGGGCTACTGCTGCTGCTGAGGCGGGTCTGGTGGTGAGTCTGGTGAACCCAAGGGAGGCAGTGTTGCTGGTGGTACCCTGTCCTGCCGCGTTTGCCCACAGAGTGGGATGTTTGGATAGAATGTGGCGGCTCATGCTGGTGGTGGAGAGGTTGTTAATACTTTTCCCCCTGCTCAGGCGGGTCTTGCACACCTTGCAAATCGCCATGGTAACATCCTCAGTGCAGTCTTCAAAGAAAGCCCAGACTTTAACTGGCTGAGGACTCGGACCTCGTGCGTGATGTGCTGGTGCTGCTTAACCCACTGCTGGACGCTTGAGAGGTCATCCAAGTAATTATCTGGTCCTGTTCTTTTGGATCTGTGAGGGTTGTTGTCCTGGACAACATGGGCAGTATTGAGTGGGTTTTCTTGGGTGCTCCCCTGTGGCCTGTACGTGAACCGTCAGGGGAAACACCTCTTCCCTTGCCCCTCCCTCTTTCACCGGATTTCTTCCTCATTTCACTTATCCTTAAAGTACACGCTGACTGGCAGCAGTACAGTGGCAGTACAGAAATGCTATACAGTGGTGGGTGAGCGGTGTACCACTATTGTCAGCAGTGACACAGAGCACAATGCTATACAGTGGCGGGTGAGCGGTGTACTACTGTTCCCAGCAGACACAGAGTGGAAGTAAACACAATGCTATATAGTGTGGCTGAGCCGTGTACACAGAGTGGCATTAAACACAATGCTATATAGTCTGCTATATAGTCACCCCGAACAGGGTGATGTTCTGCAGAACCCGAACAGTGGCAAACACTGTTCGCCCAACACTACTGGGAGGGAACGCAGATTTTAGTACCTAAACACACGATACAACATGTTTTCCGGGGTCGGACTCTGAGGCACATACAGATGGTCCCGATCATCATCCTCATCATACAACTCTTCTCCTGAGTCTGACCCACCCACCACCTCTGCCACCCCAACATCCCCAGACACAGACCCCTCATCGTCCTCAACATTAACTTGGGATGCTGGCCTGAGCCAGACCTCCTCCTCCACATCAGGCCCCATCATCTCCTCAATGGCAGCCCTCATTAATCGCTCTGGCGACGGACTGATGGACACAACGTTCTCCTCCGGGGAGGGCTGCTGCTGACCACTGGCTGCTGGGGTGGATGTTATAGCTTGCGTGGGGCGTTGGCTGTTGCTGTTGTTGGGAGTGCTGCTCACAGCGGAGGTCTCTGGGGAACTCATGTTGAGCTCATATAGTGGTTGACGGTGAGTGGAGTATTACTGATCCCAGCAATATACACACTGACTGGCAGAGTACGCAATGCTATATAGTGTGGCTGAGCGAGGTACACAGAGTGGCAGTAAACAGAATGCTATATAGTGTGGCTGAGCGAGCGGTGTACCACTATTCCCAGCAGACACAGAACAGTGAACAGAATGCTATATAGTGTGGCTGAGCGAGCGGTGTACCACTATTCCCAGCAGACACAGAACAGTGAACAGAATGCTATATAGTGTGGATGAGCGAGCGGTGTACCACTATTCCCAGCAGACACAGAACAGTAAACAGAATGCTATATAGTGTGGCTGAGCGAGCGGTGTACCACTATTCCCAGCAGACACAGAACAGTGAACAGAATGCTATATAGTGTGGCTGAGCGAGCGGTGTACCACTATTCCCAGCAGACACAGAACAGTGAACAGAATGCTATATAGTGTGGCTGAGCGAGCGGTGTACTACTGTTCCCAGCAGACACAGAACAGTACACAGAATGCTATATAGTGTGGCTGAACGAGCGGTGTACTACTGTTCCCAGCAGACACAGAACAGTACACAGAATGCTATATAGTGTGGCTGAACGAGCGGTGTACCACTATTCCAAGCAGACACAGAACAGTGAACAGAATGCTATATAGTGTGGCTGAGCGAGCGGTGTACCACTATTCCCAGCAGACACAGAGTGGCAGTAAACAGAATGCTATATAGTGTGGCTGAGCGAGGTACACAGAGTGGCAGTAAACAGAATGCTATATAGTGTGGCTGTGCAAGCGGTGTACTACTATTCCCAGCAGACACAGAGTGGCAGTAAACAGAATGCTATATAGTGTGGCTGAGCGAGGTACACAGAGTGGCAGTAAACAGAATGCTGAGCGAGCGGTGTACTACTATTCCCAGCAGCGACACACAATGACTGGGGGGGACCCTGGCTAGCGTGGCTGGAGCGCGAACTACCCTGCCTGCCTACCCAAAGCTAAACCCACAGACAAATGGCGGAGATATGACGTGGTTCGGGTATTTATTTACCCGAACCACGTGACAGTTCGGCCAATCAGAGCGCGTTCGGGTCCGAACCACGTGACCCGTTCGGCCAATCACAGCGCTAGCCGAACGTTCGGGGAACGTTCGGCCATGCGCTCTTAGTTCGGCCATATGGCCGAACGGTTTGGCCGAGCACCGTCAGGTGTTCGGCCGAACTCGAACATCACCCGAACAGGGTGATGTTCTGCAGAACCCGAACAGTGGCGAACACTGTTCGCCCAACACTAGCCTCGGCGCGTGATTGTAAGACCCGCGGGACCTGGGGGGGCGTGGCCACAACTCCTGCCCATCAGAGAGGAGGGAGAGGAGAAGCTCGCAATTGGCTCCTCTCCCCTTCAGCCACACCTCTGTGCTGTCAGCCGCGCCTCTCCCCTCCGTGTGCTGGGAGCCTGGGAAGCATTTTCTGACAGCCGCGGCCATTTTCTGACAGCCGCGGCTGATTAGTTCCAATGCGCGGCTGGTGTATCAAACAACACGCGGCCAAAAGGCCACGATATTTGTCAAGACGCGGCCAAGAGGCCGCGATCTACCAAATAGGTGGTCGCGATCTACCGGTAGATCGCGATCGACCTATTGAGCACCCCCGGTTTACAGGTTCCCCTTTACCAAAATCAGAACAACATATTGAAACCTCCCTCGGTAACTATCCGCTTTCGGGATTCCTAGACGCAAAACCTTTCTCTTTCATTGGTAAGACCGCAGTACATAAATTATCCCATAACATATGGTCACAAACTAAAGTTATAATGGGATTCACTGGAGTAATGATGGAAATGCCACTTTAGAATAATCCAGCGTTTCCAGAGCTGTTATTATTTCAAGACCCTTGTTGGTGGATCAAACTAGGAATAAATGCTTTGCAAGATATTATCATTTCCAATAATCTAATCACCTTTGAAGATATATCCCAACAGTTTAATGCTCACAGAACAGGATTTTATAGATATCTCCAGCTTAGACAGGCACTTCAAGCCCAGTTTGGTACAGATGGATTGCGCATGTCTAAATATCCTTTAATTGGGATCTTTAAAACTCAAGGCCCCTCTGGTTTAATCTCAGTACTATATACATTCATCCAAAGTTATAAAAACTCCATGTCCTCTGCATATGGGATGGACAAACGGATTAAGTATATTCCAACACTGAATGAACAGGAATGGGATGAAGTCTGGGAACTTCCTCGTCAAATCTCTGTTGCTGCCAATGATAGAATTATTCAATTATACTTTCTCCATCAGGTGTATCTATCACCCATGAGACTTCTTAAAGGGCTTGATTCACTAACCGGTGCTAAGCCGGTTAGTGAGCCCTAATAGAAGCGGCGGCCACCCGATGCGCCATTTTCGTTTAAAAGGCAGCGGGATGCAACGTTATCGTCGCATCGCGCACTATAACTAGGCAGCCACGCTGCGCGTACTCTGTGTGGTCCTGTGCGTGATGTAGCTTTGTGGACTATTAGTGCCCGCAAAGCTACTTATGGGGCACTAAGTGGCTTTTCACAGCGGCGCTAACACTTCACCGCTTTGTGAATCAAGCCGAAAATGGGTAGGATCAGCAATGATTCTTGTCCTAGAAGTTTCACCTATGCTGCTTATTTTTGGCATATGATCTGGCAGTGTACCAAACTGCGCACATTCTGGAATTATATATTTGTGATTTTGGAAATGGTTCTAGAGCAAAGCATTTCTCCTACTCCCAGTATTGCGCTTTTAGGTATTTTAGATGAAGAGATATGGTCTAAAGACCACAGATCCATTATTAGAAAGGCCTGTTTCTTTGCTAGTAAAACAATTGTCCTCAACTGGCTTAACCCCTCTCTTCCAACAATAATATGTTGGAAATCTCTAATGAATCACAATCTTAAGCTGGAAAGTATCACCTATAAAAACAGGGGTTCTCTTGCTAAATTTCACAGAATCTGGAATCCTTGGATGGATAGTCCCTTAGATGCAATGACCAGCTACAGACCTGTCTCCAACCTTCCCTTTCTGGGTAAGTTAATTGAAAAAGCTGTTTACCTCCAGCTAGAAGCCAAAATCCTACAAAACAACAGTTATGACCCATTTCAGTCTGGCATCAGGAAACACCACAGCACTGAAACACATCCACATATGCAACCACCTGCTCATGGCAAGAGACAGAGGAGAGTGCTCGATCCTCATACTGCTAGACCTTTCTGCAGCCTTTGATACAGTTGACCATGACATCTTGATAAACAGGCTACAGGAATACTGCGGCATTGATGGCATAGTTCTTCAGTGGTTCCAATCCATCTTGAGTGGCAGAACCCACAAAGTCTCTATGGGGCCCTTCCTGTCCACCCCTTAAGTATGGGGTGCCCCAGGGCTCAATCCTCTCTCCCCTGCTTTTCACGATTTACATGTTACCGCTTGGAAAACCAATCCAAAAACATGACCTGACATACCACTGCTATGCGGACGACACCCAACTATATCTTCCTTCAAGCCTGGTGTGACAGACCCAACTCCAACTATAAACGCCTGCTTACGTGAACTACAGCAATGGATGAATGAAAACTGGCTGAAACTTAATGCAGACAAAACTGAAGTCCTGATCGGAGGGCAGCGCATGACAACAAATCAACTTAACTTGCAGTCTTCACCACTGGGAATAGGAGGCACGGATCTACGCAGCTCTGATCATGTGCGTAGCCTGGGAGTTCTAATTGATGGGGATTTAAACTTCAGAACTCAAATCTCTGCTGTGGCGAAATCATCCTATTTTCACCTGAAGAATATTGCAAAAATCAAGCACCTCATCCCCCCAGAAGATCTGCCAACCTAAGTCCATGCCTTCATCACATCCCAACTGGACTACTGTAATGCTCTCTACACTGGCCTTCCAAAAAAGGTCTTGTACCGCCTACAGCTGATACAGAATACTGCTGCCAGACTGCTAACCAACCCCGTCACTGCCACATAACGCCAGTCCTGCACTCCCTTCACTGGCTACCTATAGAATGGGGGGTCCTATTCAAGATCGGCCTACTGCCATTTAAATCCCTGAATAATCTGGGCCCTGGATACATGAAAGATATGTTACAGCTGTGTAGCAATCCCCACAGTCTATGATCCACAGGTTCTAATAATCTAGTCATACCCAGAGTCCACTTGGAAACTTTTGGTCCCAGAGCCTTTTGTCATGCTGCCCCTATGTTTTAGAACTCCTTACCTCAACAGATCAGGACAGCTCCATCCCTGGACGTGTTTAAATCCAGACTGAAAACCCACCTGTTCAGTTTGGCATTTGCAGAAATATAACTTTTGTTGTGTGAATACTTCATCCTACTACCAATTACTGAATCTGAGAGAGCCTAAGCGCTTTGAGTCCTATGGGAGAAAATCGCTATAGAAATGTTATTGCATTGTATTATTGTAACTGTATCTCACGATTAGATTTGATCAGAGTATACAACCTGTTACCACAAGTATTTTACTGGTTATCAGAACATAGGTTCATATACATAGCAATGTATTTATAGATCATAGGTGGATGTTTTTTTTTTTTTTTTTATGTTCCTCGGTTTATTGCTGATCTAATGTTTTTGATATCACTGAATGACAGAGTCTCAATGGAAGCATGTATACCGTCAAATTGAAGTCTTCTCTCCTTTTGTCAAACTATATGTTTATTTTCATCTGCAATATATATGGATAATTGTTATTGTATCCTGTATTTGACACGCTCTTATGTATTCAGGGATAATAGTTCAATAAAACGAGGTTAAAAAAAAATACAATTTTAATAAGTTTAATTGATCTATTCAGGCTGAACTACTGGATCAAAGATAACAGACTTGTTACTAGAATTGACAGGGTTATCATTGATTACTGAATGCTCTATGAACTGACCGCTAGAAACATCAGGAGAGGGAAAATTTGCATGCAAAATCTTTTTCCATGCATCAATCAACGGGGCCACAAAGTCACATTGTAACGATCGGTGTCAGCACACAGAGAGAATCTGATTATTGGTGATCTGCAGTATCACCAAGAATACAGATGTATACCCGATTATTGATGATCTGCAGAATCACCAATAATACGAGTATGACTAACCTCTGGACACCTAGTAATGTGTAAGTGTTTTGGTGCAAAAGTAGGCTATCTCCCGTGGGGCGGGAGACGCAGAAACTATGAGCATGGACCACCTGAGGAGCAGGTGGCCTATGGCTGTGTGTGAACTATCTCCTAGGAGAGGGGATAGAGATAACCTGGAAGCCAATGATTCCCTGCTATACTGGGAATCAGACTATACTGTCTGCAGCCAGAGGACTCCTAAGGGGTAGAGCCCTTGGCAGTACTGTAGAGAGGACTCTCTGAGGAGCGGAAGTCCTGGTTGCAGCCGACACCTGGAGGAATGGTGTTACTGCTAGTACAGTTAGACTGAGCACTCAGGGAGAGTGACAGCTAGAGTGGTCGGGCAGGCCAGGTCGGCAACACACGAGCAAATCAGGTACAGAGAGAGAGAGACTGATTCGGTAACCGGGTACAGGCAGGGTCTGGCAACAGGTAGGCAGATATGCAGAGGTACCGATTCAGAAAGCAAGAGAAAGGTCGACAGGTCATAACATATAAGTACAACAAAGTCCTAGACTGGGGTGTGAGTTCCTTGGTCTCGACACCCTGGAACTAGTCTAGAGTATAACACAGCAATGACACAGTATCCCTAAGCTTGAGCGTGTGGTCCGTGGTCACAATACTCTGGAACTGGTCTAAAGTATAACACATCAAATGACACAGTATCCCTAAGCTTGGGTGTGAGGTCCGTGGTCACAACACCCTGGAACTGGTCTAACATATAACACAAACGTAATCTGGCTAAGTGTAAATTCCCAGGTCCTCCTAGTTCTAACACACTGTGTGATCTGACTGGTCTGAGTGCTCACACGTTAGTATTCGCAACGGCAGACAACCAGCAACTGACAGGCAAGAAGTATATATAGTGCAGCGCTCCTCAGCGCCGCCCAGTCCCACTCAGCCAATCACCCACTGCACTGGGATCAGTTGATCGTCCTGATCAGCTGATCCCTCTCCTATTGGCATAAAGGTCCTGCCTCCTAGCGCGCGCGCGCGCGTAGCTCTCCATCTGTGTGCACTACTAGGCTCAGACAAACCAGACGCATGCTGCTGTGCGGAAACCGCCGGTCTGAACGCGGAAACAGCCGCCACGCTGTTAGACCGTGCGGTGGTGTTTCCGCAATCCATTACACACATGTAAAAACATTCATATTTATCAGAGCTGTTGCAGACTCAATGCATGCAGACAAAAATGTTGCATCCTTCATAACATAATTTGAAAAGGATTCCCAGTTATACTTTAATTCATAATTTAAAGCCTCAATCTTCCACCTTCCAAATGGAGGATCCCAATCACTTTTGATGGGAGCTGATAAATTACCCTGAGTAGCAGGAACCGAATGTGTTTTAATTGGCTTGTTCTGGTTTGTTATTGTGGAGAATTTGTTGTAAAAAACTGGCAAGGTTCTTGTCTGAGTCCAGGAGGTAGAAGGATCTCTTAGGCCTGGTGCACACCAAAAACCGCTAGCAGATCTGCAAAATGCTAGCAGATTTTGAAACACTTTTTCTTCTTTTTCTGTAGCGTTTCAGCTAGTGTTTTGCGGTTTTGTGTAGCGGTTTTGGTGTAGTAGATTTCATATATTGTTACTGAACAGCTTCTGTAACAAAAACGCTGGCAAAACCGCTCTGAACAGGCGTTTTTCAGAGCGGTTTGTGTTTTTCCTATACTTAACATTAAGGCAGAAACGCACAATCCAAAAAATGCCTCACCCCGGGAGTATGCATTTCTGAAAAACGCCTCCCGCTCTGGTGTGCACCAGCCCATTGAAATACATTACCCAAGCGTATCCGCAGCCGCAAGCGGATCGCAAAACGCAGCCGAACCGCTCTGGTGTGCACTAGGCCTTAGTGTAACAAGGGTTTGCAGAATCTGCAATAAAGATTGCTCCTCAGATTCCGCAACATTGCCCTGCTGCAGAAGAGATTTAACATGCATTATAATTTGCATTAATTCCTCATGGGAGTTTGCTGACAATTTATTATAACAATCATGTTTGTCTTTATCAGCTAACAAGGAATAATATCTATTATGCTGAATAGTCCAGTCAACTTCCATAGCTGGAATAAATCCAGTGTTAATGGAGGTAGCAGGACCATGATTAGATTTAATTGGCTCAATCTGTTTGATTACTGGTAGGGATGGGACGACGAATCCGGCAAATCCACGAATCCCTCGAATATTGGGAAATATTCAAGATTCGTGGATTCGAATCTTGACGGCATTTTCCACTATATGAATACGCCGAATCCCGACGCTGCTTCGCCGCGCATCCGCCGCTCGCACTCGTCCTCCTCCAACCTCCTCCGACCCCCCCCCCCCCGCGCCTCCTCCGCCAGCCCGCCCGCATACTTAGTATCAACTCACCTATCCAGAGCGGTGTGCAGAGCGGCAGACCTCTCGCTGACTTCCTGGTTCCCTCTAGTGACGGCTTTTACAATGACGTCATCAGTAAAAGCCGGTCCGGCCACTAGAGGGGACAGGGAAGTAACGAAGAGGTCTGCCGCTCTGCGCACCACGGGAAAGGTGAGTAGATACTTATGCAGGGGTGAGCGGAGGAGGCACGGGGGACAGAGAAAGCCGTGGGGGGTTGGGGGTGAGCAGAGGAGGCACGGGGGGGGGGGGGGGGGTCTACCTACCTATCGGACACTATACCTACCTATACCTACCTACCTACCGGCCACTATCCTACCTACCTACCTACAGGCCGCTATACCTACCTACTGGCCACTATCCTTACCTACCTACCTACAGGCCAGGGGCGTACCAATAGACCCTGCAAGGGATGCCTCCGCAGGGGGGCCCAGAAGCCACAGGAGGCCGGGGGGGGGGGGGAAAGTTTGAGAGACTGAGAGCTAAGGGCATGAAGTGAAAAACCGTATTCTGCTCTCGCACCATTGTTATATTGACTTCATGTGTCCACCACACAGATAAGGACTTATACACACTTTGGAATTTGTACACTGTCCCTGCTCCCTAGGGTTCGTAAAAACATCTGGCTCACACTGCAGCTAAGTTCTGATGACTCCATGTACAACCTAAAAAACAAGAGTCACATTTTGAAAAACAGTTGTAGACTTTCCCTTTTCAGCAATTACTTCAAAAGGATTCCTAGATTCTTATCACGCACAGGGCTAATGACCTCATGGCCTCTAATTACTTTTACAACACAATGGAGTGAGTGGAGATTGATGTCTTACTGTTGCTGCTTCATTGAGAGCTTGTTGTCACAATGAACTCAAAGATCCCTTAATAATAGTATCATTCAGTGACATTTTTAATGTTTTGCCAAAAAGTTACAGTGAATGAATACTATATCTTATGTTCAGCATGTCATTGTTGTTTCTCCATATAGCATGTGCTCTCATGTTGTAATATAATATGTCACAGTGTATGTATGTACTGGGAGCAGTGCTGCAACGAGGGACTTGCCAAGTGCAAGGGGCTGGAGGAAGCCCCGTGTAAGTAGATCTGGGGGTAGCATAGATTGCCTGATGTTTCCTTTACGTCTTTTTTTTTTCTCTGCATGGAGAAAACACACTAGTCCTCAGTTTTCCTGTGAAGAAAGCAAGGGGGGTGGGGGGCCCCATCCAAAGTTTCGCAGGGGTGCCCAGTGATGTCTAGTTATGCCCCTGCTACAGGCCGCAATACCTACCTACCTACCTACCTACCTACAGGCCCCTATACCTACCTAAAGGCCCCCTATACCTACCTACCTAAAGGCCCCTATACCTACCTAAAGGCCCCCTATACGTACCTACCTACCTACCTAAAGGCCCCTATAGATACCTACCTATCTAAAGGACCCTATACCTACCTACCTAAAGGCCACTATACCTACCTACAGGCCTCAATACTGTTATGATCGCTTCTGTAGCGTTTACTGCTGACTGCACTGGTATTGCAAACCAAGCAGTTCTAATGTCATTACATGCATTTGCTTGCATAGTTTGGTTTGCACTTAAACTAGTTGCTGATTCCATCTGCAGTCGCTCTGAAGTTTATGACAGTTTAATATGCTTTTGTGTAAACAAACATTGTCTGCTGCAGTGGAGGGGCGGTCCCTTTCCTGCAGGCTGCATATCATTGTCTGCCTTTTCCTGCTATCAGCCTGTGATTAATTACCATTCACTTGTGTGGGAATCTGCAGGTCTGCTCCCATTGGATGACCTCAGTATAAAGAACTGCTTCCTGCAATGCCTCATGGGCTATCATAGTTTCAGACTCTATCTGTTACTCTGCTCGTGCCCCACCTCGTTCCTGGTCCGTGTGGACTGCGCTGACTCCTGCGAAGGGGTCAGCGAGTCCTCCTAGTTCTGCTCTTGTTCTAGAAGTTGCTACTTGCTTGTCTTGTGTCATATATTGGTTCATCGCCAATATATACGCATACTTGCGCATTTTGTTATTTTCCTTGTATTCGTGTTACGTTAATATATCAGTGTCGCTGATATATACGTACACGAACTGTTTATTTCCTGTGTTCAGCTAGTCAGTTTTCCAGCACGTTTTGGTAGTTTGCGCGTATCGTGAACACCCGTGCTGAGCTAGTTATCCTGTTCCTGGTCCTGTTTGTGGATTGCGTTCATCTCTGCGAAGAGATAACGAATCCTTCTGAATCCTGTTCCTGGTCCTGTTTGTGGATTGCGTTCATCTCTGCGAAGAGATAACGAATCCTTCTGAATCCTGTTCCTGGTCCTGTTTGTGGATTGCGTTCATCTCTGCGAAGAGATAGCGAATCCTTCTGAGTCCTGTTCCCTGTATTACTTCAGTCTTAGTCAGAGTTCCTGCTTATGTCATATATCGGTTCATTGCCAATATATACATATGTTAGTCAGACGTTACGAATAGTTTCATTGATAGCTGTAATTGTAATACGCTAGGAAAACATACTTATTGTATATTTATCTGTGTTACGTTCATCTATCTCGATCCTGCTATTTCCTGTCTCTCCTGTCCTGTCTTTGTGAGGCACGCCATCGCCGCAACGCATTGGCTGCCTCATTCCAGTCTATCTGGTTTTGGACGCTTGCTGTCGCTAAGTAATCGCTAGCTAGCAAGCGTTCATTCTGTCTACCTGTCCTGATCTCCTCAGTCCTGGTTTATGCGCTCAGCGCTACCTTGCGCTGAGACGTTATTACGAAAGTGTTTGTGGCTGTTCAGATCTGCACCGGCTCTGTGCACCACAATCTCCTATTGGAGTCAGTCCTCTCCTCCACTAAACTGGGGATATCCTGATCCCTTGTGCTGGTGTGTGTACCTCCTTCACGTCAGCTTATGTGTTGTATGCTGACTGTGGAGATTACACCCCCAAGCTTAACTGTTATGATAGCCCCATTACCAATCCCCATTGTGGGGGGGGGGGTTCCCAGCAAAAATGACACTGTTTGTTTTGGTTCCTGTTCCTTTAAGAAATTTGAGAAGCTCAATTCTGAAACAGAAAATGAGTTTTTTTCTGAATGTGCCAGGTTCCTGGCCAATCCTGAGCTCCAGGCTACTCCTGTTTCAACGTGGGCCCCCCAGCTAGTTTATGTTTTATTTAAGGGAAGATTGTTTCAGTGGGCCTACGATGTCTTGGATCATACCAATTTAAAAGAAAGACCACTGGAATTTCTAGCGTTTGTGATCCATAACTGGCTGCGCCAAACCGATTTGCCTAGCCCTTTTGATAAGCTCCTGGCAGCTTGTCAGTCAGCTGCTCCTTCTACTGCCTACAAAAATAATCAGCAAGCAGATAATTGTTCTGATAACTTTTCTTCTGCTAAGGCAGCAGGGTCTAAAGCCAAACGTAAACACTCCAAAAGAAAAGCGTTACAATCAGCGGAGTCGTTGCCCTTGGCGACTGCGCATCAGATCTGTAACGAGACTCCACCATTAGCAGATAATGAAATTCAGTCACCATTCAGGGGAGTCAAATGGACCTATGAAACTACTAATGAACTTTCATTGCTAGCCAGGGAAAATAAAGGTTCTTGTTTAAATGAATTATCTGAATATGATTATGAAGATATATTACAGAGTATTGAACAGATCAATTTATTCGTGCAGCAAGGGAAATTTGCATACACTACAGTTCAATACTTGCTACAGGTATTGGAGATCCTTAGGAATAAGAAATCGACCAATCACCTGCTAAATAACCCAATGTATGTTTCTGCCACTAACACATTTGCAAACTATGATCAGCCGGAATGCTCAGCTGTTAAATATGCATGGGATCCTCCATTTGAGAAAGGAGAGATGGAAGCTCTGGTCTATGAATGGAAGAAAGATGCAAGTTCATTTTGTCAGTTTTACAGTACAAAAAGTGAATTAGTATTGAATGCATGCATTAAGTCTGCTTATAACCTAATAAAGACTGGTGTGTGTGGGTATGACTTTGTGGCTCCATTGATCGATGTGTGGAGAATGATTCTGGACGATTTTTATGCAATTCAATCAGTTGATACCAGGGAAGACACACTGTCAAGTGGAGATTGTTCCACTTCCTCAGTTCCTGAGGACTCGCCTGCTTCAGCACCTTTGGCTGATTCAGCGAGTGATTCTGAGCTCCTTTTGTGTGAAATTGAAGTTCCTGTAATTCCACCCTGTACCATGGATAACTCAGTGTTACTTCCCAGTAAGACAGAAATTACTAATACTTCCTTAATCTTGCCCTGCACAAATTTCTCAGCAGAGGACCCAGAGGTCCTGCTGACTTTCGAGTCCAGCCTAGCCAGTACTCATGACTCTTTGTTTAGTGAAACAGACACCAGAAAGATCTTGCCTGTCTCTGCAAACACTTCTGCAGAAATTACCTGTGTTAATAAAGTTCAACTCCTGTCTGATCCAGCAGATGCCAATAGATGCACTACATCAGTTTCCGAGTCCCAGCAATCCTGTCTAGTAAACTCAGAACCCCAGCATCTGAATTTTCCAATTTTACAAATGAATGGTGATTCAGATGCGCAAACATTGTGTCTTGATCTTCCTGTTTCTACACCTCGCTCTAGTTTCGTGAATAGCTCAGAGCATCTGCTATGTGAACCTGAAATCGCAGAATTATTACCTTGTTCAGAAAATTTTCCAATAAATTTGCCCTGTACCATGAATTGTGCAGTAGATCTCTCCAATGAAACTCAGGTCACAGAATCATTATGCTGTCCAGCAGGTGCTTCCATGGTTTTGCCCTGCAATATGGACTGTTCAGTGATCCTGTCCAGTGAAGCTGTGGTCGCAGAGTCTTATGCTTCACCCAGTACTTTGGATACTTTAAACCCTTTAGCAGAGGAGGCTGAAGCACTGCTTACCTCAGTTGGTGTTGCAGTAATATTCACTTGTCTAGCAGCTGTTTTGGAATTACAGTCTGCTCTAATAAAACTTGATGAATTTCTGCCCAGCGAAGCAGAAGCCATTGAAATATTGTCCTCGTCAGCAAGTGTGTTAGATACCTTGCCCTGTACACAGTCTGATTTAACCAATGTTGTTGAGTCCTTCTCCAGTGTTGTAACAGCCGAGGAACTCCAGCCCTGTCCTCTGAATGTTTCAAAAGTCTTGCCCTGTAACATGGATAATTCTGACTCGCTGGAAAAAATAATAGAAATCTCAGAATTTCAGTCCGGGTTAATGAGTGTTTCTGAAACCCAGCCCTGTATCCTGGAAAATTCTGGTTCTCTGGCCGGTGTGGCAGAAGTTCCAGAGCCCCCTTCCTGTCCAGTGAGTTACTCAGTTTTGCCTAGTTCAGTGGGGATTGCTGCAATATTGACTTGTTTTGCAGCCCTTCATGAGCTCCAGTCCAGTGTATTTGATGAGTCTCTGTCTAGTCCAGAAGAAGCTATGGGAACCCTGTCTAGTTCAGTGCATACATCAGAAGATTTGCCCTGTCTTGTAAATGCCCCTGAACATGATTTGTTAATAACCCTGCTGGAATCAGCGACATCTAAGTCTGATCCTGCAGTTTTTAGTGAGAATCCAGTAACTATGAAGTCTAGTCATGATGAATTTTTTTTGCCCAGTTCTGGTTTCGGTCCTGTCTTGACTGACTTTGAGGTTCGCAGTTCCTTGACATGCCCAGAGGTTTCTCTTGTGCCGGTGTGCCCAGATGTGCTTCGTATGCCAGACTGCCCAGATTTGTCTGTGTTAGCGTGCTCACGTGCTTCCCTAGTGGAGACATGTTCTGATGTTACCGGTTGGCCTGCATGCCCGGAGATGGTTCTGGTCCCTAAAAGCCCTGATCTTGATGTTTGTCCTTGTGACCCTGACTCTGGAGTTGCCCTGGGTTCCATAGGGGTTCTTGATAGTTCTCCATGTGAGCCTAAGGGGCGTTCTGACCTGTGGGGATCTCTTTGGAGCTTCCAAGTGTTCTGGGAGATCTCTGAGGAAACTTGTCCTGGTACCTTGGACTGGTTCAACGGTGGGTTTTGTGTTGGTAGGGACAGTTCCGGTGGGCATTGCAAAGGCTTTGGCGTTTTTGGACAGTCCTTGGAAGGCGGTGGGTATCGCGCAGAGAGTTTCTTGGGGTTGTTTTCTGGAAGTCGTGGTTCTGATGGGTGTCACACTGAGGCTTGTAGTGCTGACGGGCATGGTTCGGTAGGTTCTGGTTCCAATTGGTCTAGTTTTGGTGAGACTGATTCGGGAATTTGGTTTTGTCGGACGGATCCGACCTTCATGAATTTTCAGTCAGATCAGTTTGCTGGATTTCCCACTTCTGATTTTTTGGTTTGGGTGGTTCAGGAGAAATATGTCAGTTTTCATAGGCGTCCAGAGGCCGCGTTTAAGGGAGGGGGTACTGTTATGATCGCTTCTGTAGCGTTTACTGCTGACTGCACTGGTATTGCAAACCAAGCAGTTCTAATGTCATTACATGCATTTGCTTGCATAGTTTGGTTTGCACTTAAACTAGTTGCTGATTCCATCTGCAGTCGCTCTGAAGTTTATGACAGTTTAATATGCTTTTGTGTAAACAAACATTGTCTGCTGCAGTGGAGGGGCGGTCCCTTTCCTGCAGGCTGCATATCATTGTCTGCCTTTTCCTGCTATCAGCCTGTGATTAATTACCATTCACTTGTGTGGGAATCTGCAGGTCTGCTCCCATTGGATGACCTCAGTATAAAGAACTGCTTCCTGCAATGCCTCATGGGCTATCATAGTTTCAGACTCTATCTGTTACTCTGCTCGTGCCCCACCTCGTTCCTGGTCCGTGTGGACTGCGCTGACTCCTGCGAAGGGGTCAGCGAGTCCTCCTAGTTCTGCTCTTGTTCTAGAAGTTGCTACTTGCTTGTCTTGTGTCATATATTGGTTCATCGCCAATATATACGCATACTTGCGCATTTTGTTATTTTCCTTGTATTCGTGTTACGTTAATATATCAGTGTCGCTGATATATACGTACACGAACTGTTTATTTCCTGTGTTCAGCTAGTCAGTTTTCCAGCACGTTTTGGTAGTTTGCGCGTATCGTGAACACCCGTGCTGAGCTAGTTATCCTGTTCCTGGTCCTGTTTGTGGATTGCGTTCATCTCTGCGAAGAGATAACGAATCCTTCTGAATCCTGTTCCTGGTCCTGTTTGTGGATTGCGTTCATCTCTGCGAAGAGATAACGAATCCTTCTGAATCCTGTTCCTGGTCCTGTTTGTGGATTGCGTTCATCTCTGCGAAGAGATAGCGAATCCTTCTGAGTCCTGTTCCCTGTATTACTTCAGTCTTAGTCAGAGTTCCTGCTTATGTCATATATCGGTTCATTGCCAATATATACATATGTTAGTCAGACGTTACGAATAGTTTCATTGATAGCTGTAATTGTAATACGCTAGGAAAACATACTTATTGTATATTTATCTGTGTTACGTTCATCTATCTCGATCCTGCTATTTCCTGTCTCTCCTGTCCTGTCTTTGTGAGGCACGCCATCGCCGCAACGCATTGGCTGCCTCATTCCAGTCTGTCTGGTTTTGGACGCTTGCTGTCGCTAAGTAATCGCTAGCTAGCAAGCGTTCATTCTGTCTACCTGTCCTGATCTCCTCAGTCCTGGTTTATGCGCTCAGCGCTACCTTGCGCTGAGAAGTTATTACGAAAGTGTTTGTGGCTGTTCAGATCTGCACCGGCTCTGTGCACCACAATCTCCTATTGGAGTCAGTCCTCTCCTCCACTAAACTGGGGATATCCTGATCCCTTGTGCTGGTGTGTGTACCTCCTTCACGTCAGCTTATGTGTTGTATGCTGACTGTGGAGATTACACCCCCAAGCTTAACAAATACCTACCTACCCACCTACCTACCTAAAGGCCCCCTATACGTACCTACCTACCTGAAGGCACCTATACCTGCCTACCTACATACCTACCTATACTTAAGGCCCTATACACTGCTACCTATACTGAAGGTCCCTTTACCTACCTACCTACCTACCTACCTAAAGGCCCCTATACCTACCTACCTACATACCTATCTATACTTAAGGCCCTATACCCTGCTACCTATACTGAAAGTCCCTTTACCTACCTACCTACCTACCTAAAGGCCCCTATACCTACCTACCTACATACCTACCTATAATTAAGGCCCTATACCCTGCTACCTATACTGAAGGTCCCTTTACCTACCTACCTAAAGACCCCTATACCTATCTACCTACCTACATACCTACCTATAATTAAGGCCCTATACCCTGCTACCTATACTGAAGGTCCCTTTACCTACCTACCTACCTACCTACCTAAAGGTCCCTATACCTACCTACCTACCACCTACCTATACTTAAGGCCCTATACCCTGCTACCTATACTGAAGGTCCCTTTACCTACCTACCTACCTACCTACCTACCTACCTTTATTGAAGGCACGTGTACCTTACTACCTATACTGAAGGGCCCTATACCTAGCTACCTACCTATACTGAAGGCACATATACCCTGCTACCTATACTGAATGCCCCTATACCTAGTTACCTCCCAATACTGAAAGCACATGTACTATGCTACCTATACTGAAGGCCCCTATACCTTGCTACCGATACTGAAGGCACATGTACCTTGCTACCGATACTGAAGGCAAACGTACCTTGCTACCGATACTGAAGGCCTCTATACCCTGCTACCTACCTATACTGAAGGCACATATACCCTGCTACCTACACTGAAGGCCCCTATACCTAGTTACCTACCAATACTGAAAGCACATGTACCGTGCTACCTATACTGAAGGCCCCTATACCTTGCTACCTTTACTGAAGGCACACGTACCTTGCTACCGATACTGAAGACACATGTACCTTGCTACCGATACTGAAGACACATGTACCTTGCTACCGATACTGAAGGCCTCTATACCCTGCTACCTATACTGAAGGCCCATATACCCTGCTAGCTATACTGAAGGCCCATATATCCTGCTACCTATACTGAAGGTCCATATACCCTGCTACCTATACTGAAGGCCCATATACCTTGTTACCTATACTGCAGGCCCCTATACCTTGCTACCTATACTGAAAGCTACCAATATTGAAGGCACCCATACCTACCTAGCTATACTGAAGGCACCTTTACCTCGCTACCTATGCCTGGGTACCTATACTGCGGGCAACTATACTACGGATCGCACAATTCTTATGTGCAGGATTCGTTAGATTCGGGATTCGAAAGGTTCGAGATATTCGAGAACCTTTTTAGATTAGGATCCGGATTCGAAGAAATTGTGGATTCGTCCCATCCCTAATTACTGGAAAGGATCTGGCTTGATTCCAAGAGGGAGCAGGATTTTTAAATAGGAGCTGATAAGTTACCTGGAACCTGGATAGAGGAATAACCTGGTGTCAACTGATTTCTCACAGCCAGTAAAACATTACCTCTGACAGGTACTGGCGGCTGAGAAAACTGATAGGAGGAAAAATTAACTGAACATGATTTGGCTTCAGAACAACATTTCTGCAATACAGATAAGAAATCTCCTAACTCATGAGAAAAGCTTCCTTCTCTGATGTACGACTGAACCTGTAAAATTAAATGTTTTAAATCATCATAGGAGTCATCAGCAAACATATGATAACAGACTTTCCTTTTATTTCTCGCTATAGCAGCAAATTCAAGAAATTGCTTTGTATTCATTTCAATCATGATTGAAACAAGGAGATTTCAGTATTTCCCCAGTGACAGTGTGTGGCTAGTTCATCTGCTACCTTTTTCATGCAATGCACTATATGCAATGCATAGGAATTGCAAGGAATGCAGATTGTCACCAATGTGGGACTCAGTGTCTCAATGTCCTGACTCAGACAGGAAGTGACTACAGTGTGACAGTGGTGTCCCTATCATAGGGCGCAGGGGGGCGGGGCGCACCGGGTGTCAGACACCCAGGGGGGTGTCACCACGACCCCCCACAGCAGCACAGCAGGAGGGTGAAAGCAGCTCTAGAAGGAGGGGCAGTGGGGGCAGCGGTGGGGAGGGGGAAAATATCCCCCCCTCTCTCACCTGGGACCCCTCCTTCTGCCTCTCTCCCCCTCCATAGCTAACTGTCGGGAAGTGCGGGGCAGCCGGAGGCGTGCTAAGAATTACTCACCTCATTTCCGCGTTCCAAGCGTGGAGCGCAGCCGCAGCGTCATGTCGTTACAGGTCTCCGCCTTCAATGCCGCCCACTGTGCTTCCTGATTAGTGGAAGCACAGTGGACGGCATTGAAGGCGGAGACCTGTAACGACATGACGCTGCGGCTGCGCTCCACGCTTGGAAAATACACGGATTCCGTTAGTGTTAAATTCCGTCGCTATGAAAATTCCGCGGAACTCCGGATTCCGTCGGAAATTTTTAAAAATCTCTCTCTTTCTCTCATCATCATCTTGTAAAGAATTGCAGTTTTTCAAAAGACAGCTTACATACCATGGCTGGGAATTGAACCCAGGTCTCGGTGTGTAGTAGGTATCTGACTTACCCCCTAGACCACCAACCACACTACATGCTAAAGCCAGCCTAGCATGTACCATTATGATCAATCGAATAGAAAAAGTAGCATGCTTAAGGATTTGTACTTTTTCAAAAGCCAGCTTACATACCTTGGCCAGGAATTGAACCCAGGTCTCAGTGTGTAGTAGGTATCTGACTTATCCCCTAGACCACCAACCACACTACATGCTGAAGTCAGCCTAGCATGTACCATTATGATCAATCCAATAGAAAGTAGCATGCTTAAGGATTTGTACTTTTTCAAAAGCCAGCTTACATACCATGGCTGGGAATTGAACCCAGGTCTCAGTGTGTAGTAGGTATCTGAGGTATCTGACTTACCCCCTATACCACCAACCACACTACATGCTGAAGCCAGCCTAGCATGTACCATTATGATCAAATTAGCTCTCTCTAAGGATTTGTAGCCAGGCATGGCCTTGCCTTTTGTGTTCAACAGTTGTCCGAAGAGAACCTCAGATAGCCAGGTAGATTCATCTCTCTCTCTCTCTCTCTCTCTCTCTCTAGTAGGGATGGTCACCGCTTTCCGTGGAATTGTATTTTCTGGAATTTTTAGGCGGAAATTGGTCATTCCGTTCCATTTGGTCTGAACGTAATTGCTTTTTCAATCTGGCGGAATTCCAAAAATGCCTGAGAAATTCTGCCGGTATCCGTTGATGTTTTAAGCTAAAAATTCGGTTCAATGGCATCAAGTCCGAGAGAGAGAGAGAGAGAGAGAGAGAGAGAGAGAGAGAGAGAGAGAGAGAGAGAGAGAGAGAGAGAGAGAGAGAGAGAGAGAGAGAGAGAGAGAGAGAGAGAGAGAGAGAGAGAGAGAGAGAGAGAGAGAGAGAGAGAGAGAGAGAGAGAGAGAGAGAGAGAGAGAGAGAGAGAGAGAGAGAGAGAGAGAGAGATCATAATGGTACATGCTAGGCTGGCTTTAGCATGTAGTGTGGTTGGTGGTCTAGGGGGTAAGTCAGATACCTACTACACACTGAGACCTGGGTTCAATTCCTGGCCAAGGTATGTGAGCTGTCTTTTGAAAAAGTACAAATCCTTAAGCATGCTACTTTTTCTATTGGATTGATCATAATGGTACATGCTAGGCTGGCTTTAGCAAGTAGTGTGGTTGGTGGTCTAGGGGGGTAAGTCAGATACCTACTACACACTGAGACCTGGGTTCATTCCTGGCCATGGTATGTAAGCTTGCTTTTGAAAAACTGCAATTCCCTACTAGATGGTGGATGGATGGATGAGAGAGAGAGGTGTTTTTGCGGAAATAACAAGATTTCCGCGGAATTCTGTTTCAGAGGTTTAGGAATTCCGTTCCAACTGCAGGAATCGGAATTGACCTAATTTGCGGAATTAACAATTCCGCGGAATCCAGCGAGCATCCCTAGCCACTTACATACCTGATATTTAACTCTTTCAGGCAGAGAAAGAAAAAAAGGAACACAGCATAGTTATTAAAAGGGATAAGCAGGCTTAGGCTACAAAAAGATTTCCAAAGCCTTGAACATCCCACGGAGCACTGTTCAAGCGATCATTCAGAAATGGAAAGAGTATGGCACAACTGTAAACCTACCAAGACAAGGCCGTCCACCTAAACTCACAGGCTGAACAAGGAGAGCGCTGATCAGAAATGCAGTCAAGAGGCCCATGATGACTCTGGACAAGCTGCAGAGATCTACAGCTCAGGTGGGGGAATCTGTCCATAGGACAAATATTAGTCGTGCACTCACAAAGTTGGTCTTTATGGAAGAGTGGCAAGAAGAAAGCCATTGTGTAACGATTGGTATCAGCACACAGAGTGATCTGATTATTGATGATCTGCAGTATCACCAATAGAGATGTCGCGAACTGTTCGCCGGAGAACGGTTCCAGGCAAACTTCGGGGGTTCGCGTTCGCCTACCAAACGCGAACTTTCCCGGAAGTTCGATTTGCCCCATAAAGCTCTATTGAGCAAAACTTTGACTCTTTATATTACAGCCAGCAGACACATTATTGCCATACACACTGCTCTCAATGCTGGAGGCCCACCCCCCTTCCTCCTCCAAGTAAGGTCCTTATACTGCCTACACTAATTAGTTAAGGGACAGCTGCTACACACTCTGCTAGGGAGATTTTAATTAGCCTGTTTGTGGGTCCCATCCTCCTCCCTAGTGTTGGGCGAACAGTGTTCGCCACTGTTCGGGTTCTGCAGAACATCACCCTGTTCGGGTGATGTTCGAGTTCGGCCGAACACCTGACGGTGCTCGGCCAAACCGTTCGGCCATATGGCCGAACTAAGAGCGCATGGCCGAACGTTCCCCGAACGTTCGGCTAGCGCTGTGATTGGCCGAACGGGTCACGTGGTTCGGACCCGAACGCGCTCTGATTGGCCGAACTGTCACGTGGTTCGGGTAAATAAATACCCGAACCACGTCATATCTCCGCCATTTGTCTGTGGGTTTAGCTTTGGGTAGGCAGGCAGGGTAGTTCGCGCTCCAGCCACGCTAGCCAGGGTCCCCCCCAGTCATTGTGTGTCGCTGCTGGGAATAGTAGTACACCGCTCGCTCAGCATTCTGTTTACTGCCACTCTGTGTACCTCGCTCAGCCACACTATATAGCATTCTGTTTACTGCCACTCTGTGTCTGCTGGGAATAGTAGTACACCGCTTGCACAGCCACACTATATAGCATTCTGTTTACTGCCACTCTGTGTACCTCGCTCAGCCACACTATATAGCATTCTGTTTACTGCCACTCTGTGTCTGCTGGGAATAGTGGTACACCGCTCGCTCAGCCACACTATATAGCATTCTGTTCACTGTTCTGTGTCTGCTTGGAATAGTGGTACACCGCTCGTTCAGCCACACTATATAGCATTCTGTGTACTGTTCTGTGTCTGCTGGGAACAGTAGTACACCGCTCGTTCAGCCACACTATATAGCATTCTGTGTACTGTTCTGTGTCTGCTGGGAACAGTAGTACACCGCTCGCTCAGCCACACTATATAGCATTCTGTTCACTGTTCTGTGTCTGCTGGGAATAGTGGTACACCGCTCGTTCAGCCACACTATATAGCATTCTGTTCACTGTTCTGTGTCTGCTGGGAATAGTGGTACACCGCTCGCTCAGCCACACTATATAGCATTCTGTTTACTGTTCTGTGTCTGCTGGGAATAGTGGTACACCGCTCGCTCATCCACACTATATAGCATTCTGTTCACTGTTCTGTGTCTGCTGGGAATAGTGGTACACCGCTCGCTCAGCCACACTATATAGCATTCTGTTCACTGTTCTGTGTCTGCTGGGAATAGTGGTACACCGCTCGCTCAGCCACACTATATAGCATTCTGTTCACTGTTCTGTGTCTGCTGGGAATAGTGGTACACCGCTCGCTCAGCCACACTATATAGCATTCTGTTTACTGTTCTGTGTCTGCTGGGAATAGTGGTACACCGCTCGCTCAGCCACACTATATAGCATTCTGTTCACTGTTCTGTGTCTGCTGGGAATAGTGGTACACCGCTCGCTCAGCCACACTATATAGCATTCTGTTCACTGTTCTGTGTCTGCTGGGAATAGTGGTACACCGCTCGCTCAGCCACACTATATAGCATTCTGTTCACTGTTCTGTGTCTGCTGGGAATAGTGGTACACCGCTCGCTCAGCCACACTATATAGCATTCTGTTCACTGTTCTGTGTCTGCTGGGAATAGTGGTACACCGCTCGCTCAGCCACACTATATAGCATTCTGTTTACTGTTCTGTGTCTGCTGGGAATAGTGGTACACCGCTCGCTCATCCACACTATATAGCATTCTGTTCACTGTTCTGTGTCTGCTGGGAATAGTGGTACACCGCTCGCTCAGCCACACTATATAGCATTCTGTTCACTGTTCTGTGTCTGCTGGGAATAGTGGTACACCGCTCGCTCAGCCACACTATATAGCATTCTGTTCACTGTTCTGTGTCTGCTGGGAACAGTAGTACACCGCTCGTTCAGCCACACTATATAGCATTCTGTGTACTGTTCTGTGTCTGCTGGGAACAGTAGTACACCGCTCGTTCAGCCACACTATATAGCATTCTGTGTACTGTTCTGTGTCTGCTGGGAACAGTAGTACACCGCTCGTTCAGCCACACTATATAGCATTCTGTTCACTGTTCTGTGTCTGCTGGGAATAGTGGTACACCGCTCGCTCAGCCACACTATATAGCATTCTGTTCACTGTTCTGTGTCTGCTGGGAATAGTGGTACACCGCTCACCCGTCACTGTATAGCATTGTGCTCTGTGTCGCTGCTGGGAATAGTGGTACTGTATAGCATTTCTGTACTGCCACTGTACTGCTGCCAGTCAGCGTGTACTGTAAGGATAAGTGAAATGAGGAAGAAATCCGGTGAAAGAGGGAGGGGCAAGGGAAGAGGTGTTTCCCCTGACGGTTCACGTACAGGCCACAGGGGAGCACCCAAGAAAACCCACTCAATACCACCCATGTTGTCCAGGACAACAACCCTCACAAATCCAAAAGAACAGGACCAGATAATTACTTGGATGACCTCTCAAGCGTCCAGCAGTGGGTTAAGCAGCACCAGCACATCACGCACGAGGTCCGAGTCCTCAGCCAGTTACAAGGAGCCAGTGGGCACAAAGCTGACACAACCGGCAGCGACACCACGCACACAACTGCCAGATAACCAGTCCGATGAATTACCTCAGGACACAATGGGGTATTCGCAGGAGCTATTCCCAGCCCAACAAACTTCCACCTTTCAAAGGTCAATGGAGGAACAGCCAGAAATGTTGTGCCTGGATTCACAACCGTTAACTGTGGGAAATGTACCGCGCACTGAAATACGAGGCGAGTCCGAAGAGGACTCGGAAACCCAAATCCCAGAGCAATTTGGGCAGGAGGGGTTGCAATTGCAGGAGGTCGGCCGACAAGATCTGGAAGACGACGTTGGAGTGTGCTGCGCAGAGGTTGTTGTGGGGAGCTCTACTCCACGGCGGTGGCCCACAATGACATATGACGAGTTTGAGGAGATGGAAGAGGAGGGTATGGACAATGTGGACAGAGACCCAGATTTTGTTTGTGAACGAGAACATCGCCGTCGTAGCAGCAGCACAGATGAGTCTGTTGAAGAACACACTGCTGCACGAGTTCGCCTTGTGCCACAAGGTAGGCGGCGCGCAATTTCAGGCACCACAAGCGTGGAAGTTCAAGTGAGAGGCAAAAGAGGAGCAAACAGAAATCGCCAGCAAGGAGGCAGGTGCTCCAAAGTCTGGGCTTTCTTTGAAGACTGCACTGAGGATGTTACCATGGCGATTTGCAAGGTGTGCAAGACCCGCCTGAGCAGGGGGAAAAATATTAACAACCTCTCCACCACCAGCATGAGCCGTCACATGCTATCCAAACATCCCACTCTTTGGGCAAACGCGTCAGGACAGGGTACCAGAAACAACACTGCCTCCCTTGGGTTCACCAGACCCGCCTCAGCAGCAGCAGTAGCCCAGCCATTGCGTGGTTCACAACATTCACAAACATCAGACGACGCTGACACTGTCACTTTCCGGAGTAGTGCTCTTGAGGTCTCCCAGTGTTCATCAAACACAACAACCAACAGCCCTTCCGTGTGCAGCGCTACGGTTCAGTTGTCTGTGTCGGAGATGTTTGAGCGCAAGAGGAAATTGCCAGCAAATGACCCCCGGGCCGTGGCAGTAACAGCCAGCATAGCCAAGCTTCTGGCCTGCGAAATGCTGCCATATCGATTGGTGGAGACAAACAGCTTCAAGGGCATGATGTCAGTGGCCATCCCACGTTACGTGGTTCCCAGCCGCTACCACTTTGCACGCTCTGCAGTGCCTGAGTTGCATGAGCACGTGGTCAGCAAAATAACCCGAAGCTTGAAGAATGCCGTTGCCTGCAAGGTTCACCTCACCACTGACACCTGGACGAGTGCGTTCGGCCAGGGTCGATACATCTCCCTTACCGCGCACTGGGTGAACCTTGTGGAGCCTGGCAGCGATTCCTCACCTGCTACGGCACGGGTGTTGCCCACGCCACAAACAGCTGCACCGCCGTCCCTCCCACTGGATAACAGCAGCACCTACCTCTCTGACTCCTTCTCCTCCAACGCATCTCAAAGCTGTACCTCATCCGGAAACGCTAACCCAGCAGCAGTAGGATCGTGGAAGCAGTGCAGCACAGCTGTTGGCATGCGTCAGCAAGCGTTGCTGAAGCTAATCTGCCTTGGGGATAAGCAGCACACAGGGGAGGAAATTTGGAGGGGAATAAAGGAACAGACGGATTTGTGGCTGGCACCGCTGGACCTGAAACCGGGCATGGTTGTGTGTGATAATGGGAGTAATCTCATTCGCGCTTTAAGGTTGGCTAAGCTGACACACATCCCTTGCCTGGCGCACGTGATGAACCTAGTAGTTCAGCGGTTCCTGAGGACATACCCAGGCGTGCCCGATCTGCTGTTGAAGGTGCGTCGAGTGTCCAAACATTGTAGAAATTCCAGTACTGCTTCGGGGGCACTCGCCAAGATGCAGGAGCGCTTCAATCTCCCCCACCATCGCTTGCTGTGTGATGTCCCTACGCGCTGGAATTCTACGCTGCACATGCTAGCCCGCTTTTGCGAGCAGAAGAGTGCAGTGGTCCAGTACATGACGGCGCAGTACCGAGGCGCATCCGGCCAGCTGCCAAGCTTCTGTGGATCCGATTGGGCCAACATGTTGGACCTCTGCCAAGTCCTCCAAAATTTTGAGCAATCCACGTTGCTTGTGAGCAGTGACAACTCTTCAGTCAGCATTACCATACCACTGCTGTGTTTACTGAAGAGGTCGATGTTAAAAATCAAGGAAACAGCTGTCATGATGCAACTGGGGGAATCTGAAGGAGAAAACGATCAGCGTGATGGTACCAACATCAGGCCATCCGCCTCAGGGAACGCTGGCCCCAGCAGCTATGACGAAGAAGAGGAGGAGGAACAGCTGGAGTTGGAGCAGGAATTTCATGCCACCACTGACGAGGGCCAGAGCGGTGCACGTTGGACTTCCACAATTCAACGCGAATGGTCAGCAGAAGCAGACCAGGAGGAAGGTGACGACTATGATGCATCACAACAACTATCACAACGCTCACAAGAGGATGATGAGGATTCTGGTAGGACTCTGGCACACATGGCTCAATTCATGCTAGACTGCATTGAACGTGACCCACGCATTGTGCGCATTCTGGACAACACCAATTACTGGGTTTATACCCTTCTGGATCCACGGTACAAACACAATGTTCCAAAACTGCTTGAAGAAAGAGTCAGACAGGTCAAAATGGAAGAATACCAGCAGGCCCTTGTGGAGACTTTAGAGAGGAGATTGACATCCTCCCCCTCCTCTAGCCAGTTGTACGCAGACAGACTGACTTCCGCAAACCCAGGACGACCAGGAGGGCAGCAAACAACGCAAGCCGCAGCTAGTACCCAAAAGGGAATGGTATCGGCAGTGTCCTTGGAGTGGGAAAATTTTCTGACACCCATGCAGCCGCAGCCCACTGAACAGCAAGCGTGCAGATCCACCTCCAACACCGATCGCCTGGAGAAGATGGTCAAGGACTACATGTCAGATGGCGTAGCTGTGTCGAACCATCCATCTGCACCCTTCAACTATTGGGTATCGAAGCTAGACACCTGGCACGAACTGGCAATGTACGCAATAGAGGTGCTGGCTTGCCCGGCAGCCAGCGTTATGTCGGAACGCTGTTTCAGTGCTGCCGGAGGCATCGTCACAGATCGGCGTATCCGCCTCTCTACAGACAATGCAGACCGTCTGACTCAAATTAAAATGAATCAATCCTGGATTGGAAATGACTACGCAACACTCCAGGACCCCAACCAAGTAACATGACCAATGAACATCTGGGATGGTGTTGCGTTTCCGGGCCCTGTTTATTGAACCTCTCATCTGTATTACATTTATGACTGCATGGCGGCAAAAAGCATTGCTGCTATATCCGCACGCTTTTTGTCCACATGCAAGGCCTGGGTTGTTGTGTCTCACAAAGCGTGGCCTTCTCCTCCTGCGCCTGCTCCTGTTCCATCACGTCTGCTGCTGCTGGGTTAGCGTTGCCGCGTGGTCCCTGTTTATTGAACCACTTATCTTTATTACATTTATGACTGCATGGCGGTACAAAGCATGCTATCCGCACGCTTCTTGCCCTCATGCAAGGCCTGGGTTGTTGTGTCTCACAAAGCGTGGCCTTCTCCTCCTGCGCCTCCTCCTGTTCCATCACGTCTGCTGCTGCTGGGTTAGCGTTGCCGCGTGGTCCCTGTTTATTGAACCACTTATCTTTATTACATTTATGACTGCATGGCCGTACAAAGCCTGCTATCCGCACGCTTCTTGCCCTCATGCAAGGCCTGGGTTGTTGTGTCTCACAAAGCGTGGCCTTCTCCTCCTGCGCCTGCTCCTGTTCCATCACGTCTGCTGCTGCTGGGTTAGCGTTGCCGCGTGGTCCCTGTTTATTGAACCACTTATCTTTATTACATTTATGACTGCATGGCGGTACAAAGCCTGCTATCCGCACGCTTCTTGCCCTCATGCAAGGCCTGGGTTGTTGTGTCTCACAAAGCGTGGCCTTCTCCTCCTGCGCCTGCTCCTGTTCCATCACGTCTGCTGCTGCTGGGTTAGCGTTGCCGCGTGGTCCCTGTTTATTGAACCACTTATCTTTATTACATTTATGACTGCATGGCGGTACAAAGCCTGCTATCCGCACGCTTCTTGCCCTCATGCAAGGCCGGGGTTGTTGTGTCTCACAAAGCGTGGCCTTCTTCTCCTCCTGCGCCACCCTCCTCCTGTTCCATCACGTGTGCTGCTGCTGGGTTAGCGTTACCGGTCCCTTTTCCTGGAACCTCTTATATGTATTACATTTATGACTGCATGCCGACAAAAAACATGTTACCTGTGCAAAGAAAACAGACATTTCCCGCATTTAAAAGACAGTTTTCCCTTTGAAACTTTAAAATCGATTTTCTCAAAAACTATAAGCTCTTTTTGCTAATTTTTTTTTCCTCTTGTACCCACTCCCAAGGTGCACATACCCTGCAAATTTGGGGTATGTAGCATGTAAGGAGGCTTTACAAACCACAAAAGTTCGGGTCCCCATTGACTTCCATTATGTTCGGAGTTCGGGTCGAACACCCGAACATCGCGGCCATGTTCGGCCTGTTCGGCCCGAACCCGAACATCTAGATGTTCGCCCAACACTACTCCTCCCTCCACCCTCCTCCCTCCTCCCTCCACCCTCCTCCCTCCACCCTCCTCCCTCCACCCTCCACCCTCCTCCCTCCACCCTCCACCCTCCACCCTCCTCCCTCCACCCTCCACCCTCCTCCCTCCTCCCTCCACCCTCCTCCCTCCACCCTCCACCCTCCTCCCTCCTCCCTCCACCCTCCTCCCTCCCTCCTCCCTCCACCCTCCACCCTCCTCCCTCCACCCTCCTCCCTCCACCCTTTTATAGGTCTAAAATAGGGGTCTGGGTGAAACCTAGATGTTAGCTAAATTCGCTACAACGCGCTACAACGCGCGCAAAGCACTTTTTCACAGCCGTGATACGTTATCACTGCTTTGTGAATCAAGCCCGTTATCTATTCTGCATGCATGTTCTAGGTCTAGGGCTAAAACTGTTAAGCCCCATCTACACGTTACAATTCTATGTGCGATTGATTGAATACAATTGGATCCAATCCGACATGTCTGATTGGGACTCGATGATAGTGTGGTCGATTTTGCTTGATAACTAACCAAAATCGATTACACTATCGATCGAGCCCTGGACATGTTGCATTTAATCGATCCAATCGAATTCGATCCAATCGAATTTTATCGATCGCACATGGAATTGTAACGTCTTCAGAGACATTTGATCAGCAGGACAGTAGGCAAATAGCATTGTTTCAAATAAAATAAATATGTCAGCCTCCATATCCCTCTCACTTCAGGTTCCCTAGGTAATGAAAAGCTAAGAACTTATTTTAGAGTTGTCCTGATTCAGATAAAAAGTTGAGGAATCACTCCTGAATACTAAGCTTTTTCATGAAGAACATCTAACACTAACCCTGATATATCACCTAAGCCGAACAATGACTTTAAAGCGGATCTGAGATGAAAAACTAACTATAACAAGTAAATTGTCTATATATCTTATCTAAAGTTTAGATAGTTTACACAGCATATCTAGCTGCAAACAGCTTCAAAAGTTTATGATTATTTATTCCTGTTATACAATGAGAGCAGCCATGTTCTGTTTTTCACATTGTCACAGACTGAGGGCAGGAGATGCTATCAGCTTGCATGTGTGTAAATTCAGTTCCCTCTCCTTTTCCCTCCTCCACTCTGCCTCTGAAATCAATGGCTAGTAACCTCCTCTTCCTCCTCCTTCTGCCCAAACTGAGCTCCCATAAGGCCTTGCTACAGTGCCAAGGCACAAAAGGAGCTGTGGGCGAGGCTTGTTTCGTTTATAGGGAATTAGAGTATGAAAAGAAAACAAAAAAGTAATTGGCTTGAGGAATGCCCTATAAACTATATGAAAGGAACACAATTATGCAATGAGTAAAAGTTTATCTCGGATCCATTTTAACCATATAAAGAAGCCCTAACACAAACCTATTATCTGCTTTATCATTAACCCTAATCTAACCTAATACTGTCACCTATCCCTAGCCATTAAAAGGGAAGATGCCTAAAGCTACATTTTATGCGGTCACCCTCCTTGTTGATGAATATATTTCTATAAACAACAAAAAGAAAAAAATAATAATCCTTTTTGTGAAAAATAAATAAAACAGGAGGGGAAAAAACTTGTATAACCGTTACCTCAGTGGTTATGAAAAAGTTAATAAACCAGACATAGCTGCAATGTGTGATTTAAAATGAAAAATAGCATGAGATAATTAGAAGGAACCTGCTGGGAGAGCTTCTCTGGGTGGAAATGTTCCCCAAACGATTTGCTAAATTGTATTTGAAGCCGTGAAAAGGCTCTGCGCTGTGTACATTACTGTACTGATGGGTAAGCAGAATCGGGCCTTTTTGATTTGTTTGATCTACTAGACCATAATGATAGTGGGTGATTTATGGTTGTACATGATAATAATGCTAAGTTCCATAGTTTACATTGAAATTGTTTTGATAGCTAATTTTTATATTCATTAAATACTACCCTGTACTATATGCTGTTGATATAACATCATATATGTTTTCACTACTGTACAAACTTTATTTCTCAAATATTTTAATGAAACTTTTTTTTTTAACTCAAATGTACTTCAGAGGATCCTGGATACATTTTTGCTTTGGAACTCAAGGTAATCATAATAGAGATTATATTTTTTTCCCATATAAAGTAAATGATGGTGAATTACATTCTTTTGCTTTATCACTTAACTGCCGTTAATTTTAACAAAGAGAAACACAAGCAGACCTATTCAGTAATCAGTGGAATCAATGGAAATAGCAGTGATCAATAAAATGTGTTTTAAACACAAACATCCGTGTGAAAAAAAATATCATCTTCAGAATTTTTAGAAAATATTTCTGGAGTAGAGACTGTAAGAAGAAAATGTATTGTAAAAAAAAAGTTAAAACAAGACTTACTCTTATTTGTCTTGGAATTTGTTACACGTTTTATTCATATTACTTTTGTAACTGTAATGACCATTTCTGTATTTTTTTTACCGACTCTGTGTGTTGTACCAACTCTTAATTTTTGTATGTTAGTGTATACCATTGTCTGTATGATTTTGTACCTCATGTTTGTTTCTTACTTTGTACAGCACCACGGAATATGTTGGAGCTTTATAAATCAATAATAATTATAATAATAATAAAGTCTAGAATTGTTATGCAAACATTAATATGATCGTGTACAGAGAGATTATAAAATACTTGCACTAGTGTATTAAAGCAAATGAGATGAGACATTGAAATATAAGAGTAATAAGTATGATACGGTATATGAACAAATCTACTCACATTTTGAAGTAGGTGGAGTCAAGCAAACCTGTACTGAAAAAAAGAACCAAAACCAAATACTCACAAAAACAGAGAGTGGGCCTGATTCACAAAGCGGTGCTAACAGTTAGCACACTGGTGAAAAGCCCTTTATCACCCCTAAACTCAGTTTAGGCATGATAAGTTTAGGTGTGATAAGTTTAGGTGTGATAAGTTTAGGCATGATAAGTTTAGGTGTGATAAGTTTAGGCGTGATGAGTTTAAGCACCAACTGGGTTAGCACCGCAGTGCACAGCTGATCAAAAGTTTTGCGCTAGCAAAGTCTGGTGCACTTTGCATAGAGTTTAATGGCGCTGCTTTGCGTGCAGGACTTTGCGCGCGATCTAAACTTATCTAAACTTAGCATGCCTAAACTTATCATGCCTAAACTTATCACGCCTAAACTTATCACGCCTAAACTTATCACGCCTAAACTGGCTTTTCACCAGTGTGGTGCAATGGTTATCATGCCTAAAGTCTTTAACTGGGTTAGCACCGCTTTGTGAATCGAGCCCAGTGTGTCCTTCTCGACCCCACCACTGCTGGCCGCACCATCCATGAACTAGCATGGCCATTCAACACCTGTATGATTGTGGCTGTGCCTGCGCAGTCGCATGGCATGGCAATACTCTTGCAGGAGCAGTACAACTGCACTCATACACGATGGGGAGCACCATCACCAGAACATACCCAACAGGCTCTTATTGGATATGTTCCGAGGGAACCTGCACAGGAAGGGTGGGGAGCTGGATGGATCTGTATTATCCAGTATCTAACTTTTCTTCTCTTTTTCAGTGCAGGTAAAGATAAATTAAAGACATGTGAAACACCCCACACTAGCCTTACACCATAATGGGCTTGATTCACAAAGCCGTGATAACTCTTGTCAAATTTTCATGCAAAATCGCTGCCGTTTTCACGCAAAACCTCAATTTCTTTGCACAAACACGGATGCAATTTTGCACGTGTCCGTGTTTGCACAAAAATTTGCGTTTGCACGTGAAAAACATTACGCATGCTATAATGCTAGCGCAACTGTGAGAAGTGTTATCACGGCTTTGTGAATCAAGCCCGATTTTGCGTGCAAATTCCCGTTTTCGTGCAAAAAACATTACACGCACTATAATGCTAGCGTGACTTTGATAAGAGTTATCACGGCTTTGTGAATCAAGCCCAATGTCTGTACACATAAGGAAGGAGCTCTTGGTGAGTTTCCATTGAGTTGTAGAGTAGCGAGAGGGGAGAAAGCACAGAGAGATCCGGGAGCCCAATCTGGTGCAATATTGTTAGTGGATCGGGGTATATACAAAAACAATAGAGATTATACTCACAAAAGTGGGTTGCAGCAGAGGCAACCACTCGTAGTCGCAGGTGGAGAGAAACCGTCTCCACTCGGCCTTTAGGTTCCTAGGTGGTCGCTGCTCAAAAAAAATGATTTGTCGGTCGAGGGCCCTCGACTCAATCACCCTTAGTGCATAAGGGGTATCAGCTATATTTAGAACAGGTAGGAAGCGCCCAGTCTAGGTATGTGGTAGTAGTTATTTTACTAGAATAAATACTATATCAATTTCTATGTGATAAACTTCAACAATGGAAAGGTGAAGTCGTCCTACCTTGTTAATGTTTGGCAGGGTATCTATCTATCTATCTATCTATCTATCTATCTATCTATATATATATACTGTATATATATATAAAACACAAGTAGAGGTTGGGGGTTAAGAAATCAATTTTATTGGTGCACTAGACAACGCGTTTCACGGCCAACAGACGCTTCCTCAGGTCAGTAAAAAGTGCCTGATGAGGAAATGATCCGAGTATTCGGGCGCCAGTAAGACTTTTTAGCAATTTGTTGCCTCATTGTGACAGGGCACAAGAGAAGGTTGCATAAGCAAGATCACAGTGGTCTAAAAGGATAATTGTGAATATTTTACATGATTTAAATCTGAAGCGGGAACAAAGAGAGTTTAGTTTATTGGTCTGGATACTGTGATGATCCGCTCAGCTGGCTGCACAGGCAGACAGCTGTTTGTCCATTCCTCTAGTCTCTGGGCTGCAGGTCTCTGGAACAGAGACCTGTCTTTCCATTGCAAGTTTCTGGTCTGTTCTCTTGCTGGGGAATTTGCATACATTCGTTATGCAAATCCCCTACCTGCCTTCTTTGATGACTGGCACTATAAGAGCTTTATGTTTCCCAGAATGCTTGGCTGGACATTTCCCTTCCATGCTCAGTTCCTGATGGACACTGCTGGAGTGTCAGCCATTGCTATCTAGTATAGTTAATTCCTGGGGGTTGCTTTAGGCTCCCCTTCTAGCCCAGTCAGGTTGTATTATCTGTATTGCCTGTTCTGTCTTGTCTTGCCTGTTTGCCATTGTCCTGTCCCTATGGTGGTTGACAGGAAATGGTTCTGATCTCTGTTCTTGGAGTATAGCTGGTGCAGCGGTTGCTACCAGCTATCTCTTCTGTCTTCTGGGATCGCGCTAGCTACTTTTTTCTAGCGCTGGGGATCCTTCTGTTCTGTCTCCTGGGATCGCGCTAGCTACTTTTTGCGAGCGCTGGGGATCCTTCTGTTCTGTCTCCTGGGATCGCGCTAGCTACTTTTTGCGAGCGCTGGGGATCCTTCTGTTCTGTCTTGTCTGTCGCGATTGCGCTGTCACCAGCGGCGGTTGATAGCGAATCGCTCTGTCTTGTTTAGATCGCACTAGCCGCTAGCGTTAGCGGCTGTGGATCTTTCTGATCTGTGTTCCTGCTTGGATCACACTTGCTCTGGCGGAAGAGCGGTGGATCCTTTCTGCCTAGTTCCTGTTTTACGTGTGTCTGTCTTGTCCGCTACGCTTGCTGCAGGCTCGGTGAGGTAACCGTTAAGCAAGCGCTCGCGTCCTCTGTTTCATGTTTGTCTGTTAATGGTTAGTTAGGCGTGCTTGTCTCTATTGTGCTTATCACGTGGAGATCGCACATAACCGCGTGCACTGTTGCGAATGAGTGCGGTGTTCGCGGTTAGCTAGCGTTGTTTTTTTCCGTATCTCCTTATTGTATTTGCTGTGCCTTTGCTACCCTCGTATTCTATTCTGATCTGCCTTGTGTCACGTCTGGCGATCGCACCTCTCGCGATCGCTTTCCTATTTCGTATCTGCTGTTGTGTGTGCGCGGTCGCGGGGTGGTGACTGGATTGGTGCACACACATACAACCTATCCCTTTGCTCAATCTCATTCGCAATCGCCTCTCTTGCGATTGCATTCTGTGCTTCGTACAATTCCTGTCTGGCACTTGTGGAGGTACAGAGGATTGGTTCCTCTGCACTCCCCAGCGCCATCTGCCGACAGGAATTTCCCTCTACAGGTGCGTAGCACCTTTTGCTGGGTGCCTGCAAATATACGCTTGTGGAGGATTTCCGCCGTGTCAGCGCACGCGTTGTGCGCTGATCACGGAGAAAGTTCCACAATCGTGACAGAATGTCCAGCCTAACCCAAAACCCCAGTGTAGACGGAATTTCCGATTTGTACGATTTTGTCGAATATGGCTCTTGTACCTTTAAGAGATTTAAAAAACTTGAACCTGAATCAGCAGACGAATTTTTGTCTGAGTGCACGAAACTGTTAGCGAACTCTGAATTCCAATGCACCTCAGTGTCTACCTGGGCCCCCCAAATGGTCTACATTCTGTTGGGGGGCGAAATGTCAATGTGGGGTTATGATGTGTTAGATCATACCACCCTGAGTCAAAGACCCCTGGAATTCTTGGCCTTTTTAATTCACAATTGGCTGAGATTACCTCAATTACCATACCCCCTTAATGAGTTGTTGTCAGCAGCTCAATCAGCTGTTCCATCTACTCTTTCATCCATAAAGCAGCCATCCAAAGCCTCTAAGTCTAAACGTAAAAGATCTAGGAAGGCTTCCCAGCGGAAAGATCCGTTGCCCATGGCAACCCCAGATAGAGAGGTTATTTCTGTCAAGTCTGAAATGGGCAAAACCATGCAGTATGATAATGATGTTTATAATGCATCTGCTGATCAGTTTCCAGGTTTTTTGCCCCAATCCAAAGCTTATGTGGATCCTGCTATAGGTAGGATCGCACACTATATTAAAGCAGTTGAAAAATCTGTACTCGTTCCTGATCCCCACCCATATGGAGATTATTTAGATACTGGGTTGTTCGAACCGCCATTTGCCTCATGGGAAATCGGGGCCTTGGTGGAGGAATTTGATTTGGATTGGAAAGCCTTTTGCGATTTTTACATCGCAAAAAGCGCGGATGTCTTGAACGATTGTCTTGACTCTGTGTGCCTTTTGATTGATTCTGATGAATGTGACGAGTGTGTTGTGGATCTGGTGATGTATGTGTGGCAGATCATTTTGGATGAATTACACACACACCAATTAATTGATCCCAATAAAGAGGTAAAAGATTCCCGTTCCGTTCCTGCTCCAGTTCCATCTGTAGACTGTGCGCACTATGATTGTTCATCCTTTGTTAAGTGTGCATGGGAGCCCCCGTTTGAGAAATGGGAGATCGAGCTCCTGGTCTATGAATTGGAATGTGATTGGAGATCGTTTTGCAATCATTACCGTTCTAAAAACGAAGCAGTTTTGTATGCGTGCATTGAGTCTGCGTGCACTTTAATCAAGACTGGTGAATGTATCTCTGACTTTGTGACTCTGCTGTTTGACGTGTGGAGAATGATTTTGGATGAACTACATGCGCTTCAATCTGCTAAAAACACATTGTCAGCGGACGATTGTTCCAATCCTCTGGATTTAAAGAAAGTGAGTTTTGAATGCAATCTCTTTCCCAAAGCAACTGAGTGTTTGAAGTCTGAGTGCAAGTCGTTCAGAGCAGTTGCTTGTGTGGAAGTTGAACCAGTGCGGTCTGATGTCGCCACCGCACGTATGGCTGCAAAAGGTCTGTGTGGTCCTGTGTCTAAGGAAGACAGATTTTTTCCCTCAGGTTCTCTAAGATCGTCCGTTTGTGAGCCTGCCATGGGGAAAATTCCTAAGTTATGCAACTTTAAGAAAGTTATTGATGTGTCTAATAAAGTTTCTCCTGTTGTTGTCGCCACTTCTTTTGCAAATGAATCTATGTCTTATTCTGTTCGCACCTGTGCAGGCCTGTTGCCTGATGACAGTTGCTCCAGTGTTTCTGTCCTAGATGCCTTGCAGTCTGCTCCGCAGATCGCGGAGGTTTGCGATATGGAAGCGTCAGTTTCGCAACCTAAAGCGATCTTGGATCCGCAAATTTTGCATTCTGACTCCTCGGATTCGACATTATTAGCCGAATCTAAGAGTGAGACAGCGCTTCGGTTTTGCGAATCTGATGCTGAAGCTTCTTTGCCTTGTCCAGAGAAGCTTTCTCTGAACCTGCCCTGTACCATGAATGAAGGCATGATTTCCACTTGCATTGACATTTGCGAGTCTGATTTTGAAGAAAGTATTTACTCTCCACCCAGTACTCTGGATGAGTCAATATTGCCTTGTACAATATCTCCTGCCCTGCCCCTAGAGGCTCGTCTAGGTATTGCTGCTATTTTTACCTGTCTTTCTGCAGTTTTGGAGTTGCAAGCTAGTTTGACTTCTACGCAGAGTTCGGGGTGCAGCGAGATTAAAGTTAGGGAGTCAGTGTGTGGTCCAGTGAATATTCCTGTACGTTCCACTCATGATGATGAAATTCAGTCTCAGTTTATGGTGGAACCTTCCCTGGGACATCTGCCCTGTTCTCAAAGTAAAGTTCCAGTTTTGCCCTGTAACATGGATAGTACAGAATCCTTCTTAGACAACTTGAAAAATGATGTTCCTGAGGTCTTGTTTGATGATCTGAAGGTCTCCGAGTTCCTCCCAAAGGGTGCAGAACTTGTAGGAGATGTCTCCTGCCCCCCAGGTCCTTCTGAGGTGTTGCCCACTTCAGTAGGCATTGCTGCCTTGCTGACTACTTTTGCAGCTCTTGTGGAGCTTCATTCATGTGTAGTCAATGATGATATTACAGTTACAGAAAATTCTGAATTTGAGTCCGAGTCTTCTTTTGAAAGACCAGTACCTGTGACCTTTACTCGTGATGATTTTCTGACCGGTACTGGTTTTGGTCTTGTCGTGTCGGACTCTGAGGTTGGCAGTTCCCCGACATGTCCTGAGGTTTCTCCTGTACTAGTGTACCCCGATGTGCTCTGTGACCCAGAAAGCCCAAGTGTGCCTCGGTTACCAGCGTACTCAGATGCTTCCTCAGTGGAGACATGTTCTGATATAGCCTGCCTGCTTGCATGCCCAGAAGTGGTCCCTGAAAGTCCTGATCTTGATGGGTGTCCTGCTAATTTTGAGTCTGGAATGATCATAGGTTCCATAGGGGTTCTTGGTGGTTCTCCATGTGAGCCTGGTGAGCGTTCTGGCTTCTTGGGATCTCTGCGGAGGTTTTGCTTGGTGCCCTGAATACGATCAGCAATGGCTTTGGTGTTGTAAGGGACACTTCGAACAGGTATTGCGGCAGGTTTGGTATTCTTGGACGCTCCTTGGAAGGTGGTGGGTATTGTCTGGAGGGTGTCGATGGCTTCTTCTCTGGTGTCCACAGTCCTGATGGGTGTTACACTGAGACTTGCAGTGCTGATGGGCATGTTTCGGTGGCTTCTGCTTCTGATGAGGTCGGTTTCGGATGGACTGACTCTGGAATTGGGCCTTGTCGGGCTGTCCTGACCTTCATGAGTCTTCAGTTAGAGTTTTGTGATGATACCAGTTTTGAGGGATGTCTGGAATCCATCCCTAGAAGGGGGGGTACTGTGATGATCCGCTCAGCTGGCTGCACAGGCAGACAGCTGTTTGTCCATTCCTCTAGTCTGTGGGCTGCAGGTCTCTGGAACAGAGACCTGTCTTTCCACTGCAAGTTTCTGGTCTGTTCTCTTGCTGGGGAATTTGCATACATTCGTTATGCAAATCCCCTACCTGCCTTCTTTGATGACTGGCACTATAAGAGCTTTATGTTTCCCAGAATGCTTGGCTGGACATTTCCCTTCCATGCTCAGTTCCTGATGGACACTGCTGGAGTGTCAGCCATTGCTATCTAGTATAGTTAATTCCTGGGGGTTGCTTTAGGCTCCCCTTCTAGCCCAGTCAGGTTGTATTATATGTATTGCCTGTTCTGTCTTGTCTAGCCTGTTTGCCATTGTCCTGTCCCTATGGTGTTTGACAGGAAATGGTTCTGATCTCTGTTCTTGGAGTATAGCTGGTGCAGCGGTTGCTACCAGCTATCTCTTCTGTCTTCTGGGATCGCGCTAGCTACTTTTTGCTAGCGCTGGGGATCCTTCTGTTCTGTCTCCTGGGATCGCGCTAGCTACTTTTTGCGAGCGCTGGGGATCCTTCTGTTCTGTCTTGTCTGTCGCGATTGCGCTGTCACCAGCGGCGGTTGATAGCGAATCGCTCTGTCTTGTTTAGATCGCACTAGCCGCTAGCGTTAGCGGCTGTGGATCTTTCTGATCTGTGTTCCTGCTTGGATCACACTTGCTCTGGCGGAAGAGCAGTGGATCCTTTCTGCCTAGTTCCTGTTTTTCGTGTGTCTGTCTTGTCCGCTACGCTTGCTGCAGGCTCGGTGAGGTAACCGTTAAGCAAGCGCTCGCGTCCTCTGTTTCATGTTTGTCTGTTAATGGTTAGTTGGGCGTGCTTGTCTCTATTGTGCTTATCACGTGGAGATCGCGCATAACCGCGTGCACTGTTGCGAATGAGTGCGGTGTTCGCGGTTAGCTAGCGTTGTTATTTTCCGTATCTCCTTATTGTATTTGCTGTGCCTTTGCTACCCTCGTATTCTATTCTGATCTGCCTTGTGTCACGTCTGGCGATCGCACCTCTCGCGATCGCTTTCCTATTTCGTATCTGCTGTTGTGTGTGCGCGGTCGCGGGGTGGTGACTGGATTGGCGCACACACATACAACCTATCCCTTTGCTCAATCTCATTCGCAATCGCCTCTCTTGCGATTGCGTTCTGTGCTTCGTACAATTCCTGTCTGGCACTTGTGGAGGTACAGAGGATTGGTTCCTCTGCACTCCCCAGCGCCATCTGCCGACAGGAATTTCCCTCTACAGGTGCGTAGCACCTTTTGCTGGGTGCCTACAAATATACGCTTGTGGAGGATTTCCGCCGTGTCAGCGCACGCGTTGTGCGCTGATCACGGAGAAAGTTCCACAATCGTGACAGATACAAGACATTCGCAATGATCCACATCCCTAAGGCTAGTTTTATGAGAATAGCCAATCTGTCTATTTGCTGGGCAGTTCTGCCTCCAGCCTTCTGGCCAAATGGCAGCATTTGTAACTCCATGCATGTCCATGTTTGACATACATTGCAGTTACCCGGCAGCAAGACACTGTCATATGTTGTGTCAAATTCAGCCAACTGCTTTGAATGCGAGAGAGAAAAATCCATACGATTCACTTTCAGCATTAAGTTCCTGATTTTAAAGGACTTCTGCAGTGATACTAGCAGGAAGCTGCTAGCTTTTGTAACGCTTGGTGGTGTATTCTCCACAGTCAGCATGCAACGCATGAGCTGGCGTGGAGGAGGTACACACACTAGCACCAGGAAACAGGCTATCCCTAGTATAGTGGAGGGGAGGACTGACTCCAATAGGAGATTGTGGCGCACAGAGCCGGTGCAGATCTGACAGCCACAAACAATGCTTACGTTATAACGTCTCAGCGCAAAGTAGCACTGAGCGCACAGACCAGAACTGAGGAGATCAGGACAGGTAGACAGAATGAACGCTTGCCAGCTAGCGGCTACTTAGCGACAGCAAGCGTCCAAAACCAGACAGACTGGAATGAGGCAGCCAATGCGATGCGGCGATGGCGTGCCTCACAAAGACAGGACAGGACAGTCAGAAAATAGCAGGATTAAGATAGATGAACGTAACACAGACAAATATACAATAAGTATGTTATCCTAGGGTATTACAATTACAGCTATCAATGAAACTATTTGTAACGTCTGACTAACATATGTATATATCGGCAATGAACCGATATATGACATAAGCAGGAACGCTGACTAACACTGGAGCAAAACAGGGAACAGGGCTCAGAAGGATTCGCTATCTCTTCGCAGAGATGAACGCAATCCACAAACGGTAACAGGACAGGATTCAGAAGGATTCGTTATCTCTTCGCAGAGATGAACGCAATCCACAAACAGTGACAGAACAGGATTCAGAAGGATTCGTTATCTCTTCGCAGAGATGAACGCAATCCACAAACAGTAACAGAACAGGATTCAGAAGGATTCGTTATCTCTTCGCAGAGATGAACGCAATCCACAAACGGTAACAGGACAGGATTCAGAAGGATCCGTTATCTCTTCGCAGAGATGAACGCAATCCACAAACAGAACCAGGAGCAGGGTAACTACCTCAGCACGGGTGGTCACGGTACGCGCAACCTACCAAAACGTGCTGGAAAGCTGACTAACTGCACACAGGATATAAACAGTTCGTGTACGTATACATCAGCGACACTGATGTATCACGTAACACAAATACAAGGAAAATAATAAACGTGCTGGTATGCATATATATTGGCAATGAACCAATATATGATGCAAAGACCAGCAAAGTATCTTTATAACAAGAAACACGATCGGGGGCTAAAGCGACAGCAAGGCAGGCTTAAGCTGAAGCTATGAAAACCCAAGGAAACCCTGCAGGAAGCAGATCTTTATACTAAGGGTCATCCAATGGGAGCAGACATGCAGATTCCCACACAGGTGAATGATAATCAGTCACAAGCTGACAGCAGGGAAAGACAGACAAAGCTATGCAACTTGCATGGAAATAGATCAGAACTGCCTGAGCTGCAGCACTACTACTTCCAGTAACAGCTGCTGCAGCAGCGATCATTACAGTACCCCCGCCTTTAAAAGCGGATTCCAGACGCTTTTCAAAACCGAAACTCCCAACAAAACAGTCTGACTGATAATTCATGATGACCGGGACAGCCCGGCAAGACCGAATTCCAGAATCAGTCCCCACAAGACTGGACCCATCAGAACCAGAACCTACAGAACCACGCCCATCAGTACCACAAGCCCCAGTGTGACACCCATCAGTACCATGATTTCCAGAAGAAAGCCCTCCGAAATTCCCTGAGCGATACCCACCGCCTTCCAGGAACCGTTCAGAAACGCCAAAGCCTTTGCAATGCCCACCGGTACTGTCTTTACCAACACAAAACCCACTGTTGAACCAGTCCAAGGCACCAGGACAGGTTTTCTCAGAGACCTCCCAGAACACCTTGAAGCTCCAAAGAGATCCCCATAGGTCAGAACGCCCCTTAGGCTCACATGGAGAACTATCAAGAACCCCTATGGAACCTAGGGCAATTCCCGAGTCAGGGCCACAAGGACAAACATCAATATCAGGGCTTTCAGGGACCAGAACCATCTCTGGGCATGCAGGCAGACTGGCAACATCAGAACATGTTCCCACTAAGGAAGCATCAGAGCACGCTAACACCTTAGACACACTTGGGCATTCTGGCACACAAAGAACATCTGGGCACACCGGCACAAGAGAAACCTCTGGGCATGTCAAGGAACTGTGAGCCTCAGGGTCAGCCAAGACAGGACCAAAACCAGGACTGGCCAAAAAAAAATCATCATGACTAAACTTCGCAACCACTGGACTTTTACACGAGAATGCTGGATCAGACTTAGATGTCGCTGATTCCAGCAAAGTCAGTAACAAATCAGATTCAGGGGCACCAACAAAACAGGACAAATCTTCTGATGTATGCACTGAACCAGATAGGGACTCCACAACTACCTCTGGACTGGACAGAGACTCATTTAATACACTGGATTGGAGCTCATGAGGCGCTGCAGAACAAGTCAGTATTGCAGCAGCCCCCACTGGACTAGGCAAAACTGAGGAATTCCCTGGACAGGAAGGGGACTCTGGAACCTCTGCCACAGCGGCCAGAGAACTAGAATCTTTCAGGATACAGGGCTGGGTTTCAGGAACACTCATCAGACCGGACTGAAATTCTGAGATTTCTATTATTTTGACCAGAGAATCAGAATTATCCATGTTACAGGGCAAGACTTCTGAAACATTCAGAGGACAGGGCTGGAGTTCCTCGGCTGTTACAACACTGGAGAGGGACTCAACAACATTGGTTAAATCAGACTGTGTACAGGGCAAGGTATCTGACACACTTGCTGACGAGGACAATATTTCAATGGCTTCTGCTTTGCTGGGCAGAAATTCATCAAGTTTTATTAGAGCAGACTGTAATTCCAAAACAGCTGCTAGACAAGTGAATATTACTGCAACACCAACTGAGGTAAGCAGTGCTTCAGCCTCCTCTGCTAGAGGGTTTAAAGTATCCAAAATACTGGGTGAAGCATAAGACTCTGCGACCACAGCTTCACTGGACAGGATCACTGAACAGTCCATATTGCAGGGCAAAACCATGGAAGCACCTGCTGGACAGCATAATGATTCTGTGACCTGAGTTTCATTGGAGAGATCTACTGCACAATTCATGGTACAGGGCAAATTTATTGGAAAATTTTCTGAACAAGGTAATAATTCTGCGATTTCAGGTTCACATAGCAGATGCTCTGAGCTATTCACGAAACTAGAGCGAGGTGTAGAAACAGGAAGATCAAGACACAATGTTTGCGCATCTGCTGTATCAGACAGGAGTTGAACTTTATTAACACAGGTAATTTCTGCAGAAGTGTTTGCAGAGACAGGCAAGATTTTTCTGGTGTCTGTTTCACTAAACAAAGAGTCATGAGTACTGGCTAGGCTGGACTCGGAAGTCAGCAGGACCTCTGGATTCTCTGCTGAGAAATTTGCGCAGGGCAAGGTTAAGAATGTATCAGTGGCTTCTGTTTTACTGGGAAGTAACACTGAGTTATCCATGGTACAGGGTGGAATTGCAGGAACTTCAATTTCACACAAAAAGAGCTCCGAATCACCTGCTGAATCAGCCAAAGGTGCTGAAGCAGGCGGGTCAGAACGCCAAATTTGCGAATTCGGAGTCACAAAAAAATCATCCAAAATCAGTTCCCACACATCAATCAATGGAGCCACAAAGTCATACTCACACACACCAGTTTTTATTAGGTTATAGGCAGACTTAATGCATGCATTCAATACCAATTCACTTTTTGCACTGTAAAATTGACAAAATGAACTTGAATCATTCTTCCATTCATTGACCAGAGCTTCCATCTCTCCTTTCTCAAATGGAGGATTCCAAAGCATACTTAACAGGCAGATCATGGTTTGCAGATATGATTGTAGCAGGGACATATATTGGGTTAATTAGCAGGTGATTGGCAGATTCCTTATTCCTAAGAATCTCCAATACCTGTAGCAAGTGCTGAACTGTAGTGTATGCAAACTTTCCTTGCTTTACAAATAAGTTGATTTGTTCAATACTCTGTAATATCTCCTCATAATCATACTCAGATAATTTTTTTAAACAAAAATCTTTATTTTCCCTAGCCAGGGAGGAAAGTTCATTAGTAGTTTCATAAGTCCATTTAACTCCCCTGAAAGACAATTGCATTTCATTATCTGTTAATGGCAGAATCTCATTATAGGTCTCAGTCGCTAAGGATAACGACTCTGCAGATCGGACACGTTTCTTAGAACGTTTGCGTTTGGCCTTAGACCCTGCTGTTTTCCCTGCTGTTCTTGGTGATTTATTCAAGGCTGCAGGAAAATTATCAGTAACACTTTCTGCTTGCTGAACATTTTTGCAAGCAATTGAAGGATTAGCTGATTGACCTGCTGCCAGGAGTTCATTAAGAGGAAAAGGCAATGGATCTATGCGCAACCAGTTATGGATCACAAACGCTAGAAATTCCAGCGGTCTCTCTTTCAAATCGGAATGATTGAGAACATCAAATGCCCACTGGAATAATTCCCCTTTAAACAAAATATAACTTAGTTGGAGTGCCCAGGTTGAAACAGGAGTCGCTTGGAGATCAGGATTGGCCAGGAACCTGGCACATTCAGAGAAAAACTCATTTTCTGTTTCAGAGCTAAGTTCTTCAAATTTCTTAAAGGAACAGGAACCATAATTAACAGTGTCATACTTTCTGGGAATCCCCCCAACAATGGGGATTGGTAATGGGGTTTTCATAATGTAACGCTTGGTGGTGTATTCTCCACAGTCAGCATGCAACGCATGAGCTGGCGTGGAGGAGGTACACACACTAGCACCAGGAAACAGGCTATCCCTAGTATAGTGGAGGGGAGGACTGACTCCAATAGGAGATTGTGGCGCACAGAGCCGGTGCAGATCTGACAGCCACAAACAATGCTTACGTTATAACGTCTCAGCGCAAAGTAGCGCTGAGCGCACAAACCAGAACTGAGGAGATCAGGACAGGTAGACAGAATGAACGCTTGCCAGCTAGCGGCTACTTAGCGACAGCAAGCGTCCAAAACCAGACAGACTGGAATGAGGCAGCCAATGCGATGCGGCGATGGCGTGCCTCACAAAGACAGGACAGGACAGTCAGAAAATAGCAGGATTAAGATAGATGAACGTAACACAGACAAATATACAATAAGTATGTTATCCTAGCGTATTACAATTACAGCTATCAATGAAACTATTTGTAACGTCTGACTAACATATGTATATATCGGCAATGAACCGATATATGACATAAGCAGGAACGCTGACTAACACTGGAGCAAAACAGGGAACAGGGCTCAGAAGGATTCGCTATCTCTTCGCAGAGATGAACGCAATCCACAAACGGTAACAGGACAGGATTCAGAAGGATTCGTTATCTCTTCGCAGAGATGAACGCAATCCACAAACAGTGACAGAACAGGATTCAGAAGGATTCGTTATCTCTTCACAGAGATGAACGCAATCCACAAACAGTAACAGAACAGGATTCAGAAGGATTCGTTATCTCTTCGCAGAGATGAACGCAATCCACAAACGGTAACAGGACAGGATTCAGAAGGATCCGTTATCTCTTCGCAGAGATGAACGCAATCCACAAACAGAACCAGGAGCAGGGTAACTACCTCAGCACGGGTGGTCACGGTACGCGCAACCTACCAAAACGTGCTGGAAAGCTGACTAACTGCACACAGGATATAAACAGTTCGTGTACGTATACATCAGCGACACTGATGTATCACGTAACACAAATACAAGGAAAATAATAAACGTGCTGGTATGCATATATATTGGCAATGAACCAATATATGATGCAAAGACCAGCAAAGTATCTTTATAACAAGAAACACGATCGGGGGCTAAAGCGACAGCAAGGCAGGCTTAAGCTGAAGCTATGAAAACCCAAGGAAACCCTGCAGGAAGCAGATCTTTATACTGAGGTCATCCAATGGGAGCAGACATGCAGATTCCCACACAGGTGAATGATAATCAGTCACAAGCTGACAGCAGGGAAAGACAGACAAAGCTATGCAACTTGCATGGAAATAGATCAGAACTGCCTGAGCTGCAGCACTACTACTTCCAGTAATAGCTGCTGCAGCAGCGATCATTACAGCTTTATTGCCTTTTAGAAAAGGCCAGTGGCCTTGCTGGAGCATGCCTGCAACAATCATTTAGCCAATGGAGTCAGAAAACCTGATCCAAGTATTTGTTCTGAGTCATGACTCATGCAGTACTAGAGACAGAGGACCAACACAACAGCTAGACAAAGCATTTGACACCTTCCTTATTCATCTCATTTCAGGTTTCCCCACCAGTTTATTGATGTGTTCCCCACTTCCCTGCATTATTTGCATTGTAGTATTGCTAGAATGATCTCACGACAAACATGTAATAATGAGACTGTATACTTAAAGTCTAATTAATCAGCTTTTGTTTTTAAACATTTGTTCCTAGGGATCACAAAATAAATCTAAAATTATTGAAACCATTAATGTTGGACTTTCAAAACTGTTAGATACACCTATGCAGCTACCTACAAGTGCACACAACAATATACTAGTGTTGAGACATGTGACCCTTTCACAGATCCAGCAGCAGAGAACCATCGTCTGAGTTACCATATTTCGGTGGGTTTTTTTGCAAGCAATTTTTCTTTTAGTGGATGTAAAGCTGATGATCCAGATATATGTGAAATTGACACTGCTACATGACACTGCCACATTTAAGTCTTTACAATGTCAAGTATGTATTCATTGATAAAGCACTAAACATTGAATTATTTTGATGTTCTTCAAATAAGAAGCCAGAGAAACATCAGCATCCTTATTTACTGTTGTTCTTGGAATAAGTATTGAGATTGCAGTGGCATTCTGTACACTACTGGCATGGAGCTGGGGCTAGAGCCACTACGTTTTAACCTTTGTCTTGTGCCTACATATGCTGCAGAGCTTTGAATAGAACCTAAAGTACATTGCATCAGCTTCTACCAAAGTTTACTAACGAGTGCTATGCAATAGCCATCTAGACACGTAACCTATCATAGATTATAGGCTCATACACTATAGAGTCCGTTTAGATAGGACTTTGAACTCTACAGTGTGTAAGCCTCTATTCCCTTTCTACTGTCCCTATGCCCTTTCTTACTGTGGTTTTGTTTGTATAACCTTTTGAATAGAGGTGATAGTTCTCTCTTATATGCCTGGTGATTTTGTAATAGAGGTGGTTATTAAACATACAATGAATAGAGAAAGGGGCAGGTGAATCTGGAACACTGGGAAGAACTATGAATCCTCCAAGACAAAGTTTTGATGAATCTTCACATGCCAGTGACTCATCATCACAATTAAAGGGGTCTGGAATGTGGTAATGCATAAGGTATTTTCTATTAACCTTACTTAGGGGTAGAGGAGCAGGCTTTATTATTGTTTCAACAAACAAACAATAAAACCGAGATGCAGGATCCAAGTTAGTCAATTTGGTAAACACATATGAGAATTAAAAATCCCACTGACAAGACATTGACAGAGTGTAAGAGTGTCTGGACTAAGGACAGTGCCAAACTGTGGCTGGCGGTTGGTAAGAGATGTCAAACAGTGTGAGCGGAGCTTAATTGCCGGTTCCTCTCAGCTTATGCACCTGACATCATAAAACATATGCATTTCTGGGGACAACCCCCTTCCACATTGGTAGACTCTATCCTTTAAAGTGGCATAAAACTCAGCATTTCTCCTTTGCTCTAAAAGCTTATTTACAGTATGAAATCTACTACCACAAAAATGTAGCAGAACAGCATTCAATCAGTTAAACACAGCCCTTTGTTTTTCAGTGGCAAAGCTCCTTGCTTCAGTGGGCAGATTCTTGCCGCATCCGAAGAAGTGATAACATTATCTTTTGTTTACATTCCTTTGTCAGATACATTTAGTAAACATTACCAAACTGCTAAAACTGAGCTCTATAGAACTGAGAAGCAGAAAGAGCTGAGAAGTGATCACTTGACAGATTGGAATACATAAATATAGCAGCTATGCAATGGCAGCTTTCAGAGCAGATGAACTGTACTTTGGGTATTTGTAATTAGTAGACAGACAATATAACTTGTACACAAAAGCAAATATAATAACTGTATGGGTAATAAAAAATAGGAAAAGATTTTTATTAAATGTTATGTCAGAGTTTTATCCCACTTTAAATCCATTAAGCATTACTATTGTCAGAACAATATGTAACCTGGTTGTAGAAAAGCAAAGCACTCCAATGAAGCTTTTGAGAACTGGATCTAGGCTTGAAGTTGCAAGGAAACAGTGCTAATCACTCAGCCTCGTAACTGAATAAGCCTTTAATTTGTCTAACACATTTCTTTAGTCAGTGATTATAATGTTTATAATTCCCAGTTTCTCCCCAATGCAAACTGTAAGTTGAACTAAATTATTTGACCAGAATAAAGGATATTGTAAAGTATCATTCATTCTACGTATGCAGTATATAGACAGTCAACTGTATTATGTAAAAAGTGTTTTTATGGGATAATTGTATGCATTAGATTATTAATATTCATAATTACACAGATAATTCCTAATGCACTTTTCAATTTGTAACTTTACTTGGTAACCATCAATGGATGAAAGCAATGGGACACTACCTAAAGAATTTATCTTAAAGGGATTTCCTGGAGATTATGTAACGCATGCAGTTATGTTTGCAGTTCTGCTGTTGGTGTACATTATTACTCTGGCTGGGAATTTATTAATAATTATTATTATTTGTAGCGACTATCGCCTTCACTTTCCTATGTACTTTTTCCTGGTCTGTTTGTCTTTTCTGGAACTGCTTGGGATATCTTCTGTGCTTCCGAAATTTTTGTTGATACTTATTACACACTCCGTTATCTCCAGAGTTGGGTGTTTCATACAATCCTATTTGTATTATTTTGTATCCACTGCAGATTTACTTGTTTTAACTGTCATGTCCATTGATCGATATTTGGCCATCTGTTACCCTCTGCGATATTCTTCCATTATGCTAAATCACATATCCATCAAACTAGTGATTGGCTGCTTAGTAACACCCTTTATGAGTCTTTTATACCCCACTATAGTCCTGTCCTACTTGCCCCTTTGTGGTCATGTGTTGGACCATTTCTTTTGTGAAACGTCAGCAATTCTAAAACTGGTTTGTGTTGATGTAAGTTTGATAAAACTAAACTCAATCCTTTTTTCTGTTGTTTTACTGATTGGGTGCTTGTTAGTTACTACAATATCCTATATATTAATTGTGACTACAGTAATAAGAATGCCTTTGGATACAGGTCGGCAGAAGACATTTTCTACATGTCTGTCTCACCTTACCATGTTGTCAATATTTTTTGGTAGTGCAATTTTCATTTTAATTAGACCCCCAAAAGAGTATTCAGTGAGAACAGACAAAATAGTGAATCTGGTAAGTACTGTAGTGGCCCCTTTACTAAATCCATTTGTATATACACTAAGAAATCAAAAGGTAAAGGTCTGTATCAGAGAAGGGATAAAAAGCATAATTTCCTCAAAAAGACCCAGTTAGTTTGTTATTGAATTGTTATACACCTATAGATCACAAATGATCCAACATACATCCTATATAATTCATATCATGCAACGGTGTTCAATTGCATATTGATTGTCAATAATATTGATATTATTGAGCCTGTACTATTATTTCACCAAAATATAATCAGCTTTACAAAAAGACATGGCCTCTGTCTACATTGTGTCTAAGAACTCCATTCACTCCATTTTCTATAGACAGATGTATGAAGGTGCATGAATGCTAGATGAATCATGCCCAGGGCCGGCCCGCTCATGAGGCGGGGTGAAACTTTTGCCTCAGGCTACAAAATTCCAGGGGCGGCACCCGCCCGTCCGTGGGTGCGGGGAGCCGGCCGCCGAGCTGGAGGGGTAGCTGGCAGGACGGGGGTATTGGGCCTAGCGGCGGGGAGGGGGGTTGGACCCCCCCCTCCCTCGCCTTGGTCCCCCATGCTCCGCTACCCTCCAGCCTTAAATACAAGCTGCCGCTATGTGTAAGAGGCACGGGCGGGTAGGACTCACCTCTTCCTCGTTCCAAGCGTGCGCTCCACTGACGTCACTTCCTGCAACGCTGCAGGAAGTGACGTCAGTGGAGCGCACGCTTGGAACGAGGAAGAGGTAAGTCCTACCCGCCCGTGCCTCTTACACATAGCGGCTGCTTGTATTTAAGGCTGGAGGGTAGCGCAGTTCGGGGGACCCAGGCGAGGGAGGGGGGGGTACGACCCCCTCCCCGCCGCTAGGCCCAATACCCCCATCCTGCGAAGCTACCCCTCCAGCTGGGCGGCCCCCCAGAGCGCGCCCCCCACCGGGGAGGCGGAAATTTTTTTTTTGCCTCAGGCGGCAAATAGTCTAGGGCCAGTCCTGAGTAGTGTTGGGCGAACATCTAGATGTTCGGGTTCGGGCCGAACAGGCCGAACATGGCCGCGATGTTCGGGTGTTCGACCCGAACTCCGAACATAATGGAAGTCAATGGGGACCCGAACTTTTGTGGTTTGTAAAGCCTCCTTACATGCTACATACCCCAAATTTACAGGGTATGTGCACCTTGGGAGTGGGTACAAGAGGAAAAAAATTTAGCAAAAAGAGCTTATAGTTTTTGAGAAAATCGATTTTAAAGTTTCAAAGGGAAAACTGTCTTTTAAATGCGGGAAATGTCTGTTTTCTTTGCACAGGTAACATGCTTTTTGTCGGCATGCAGTCATAAATGTAATACATATAAGAGGTTCCAGGAAAAGGGACCGGTAATGCTAACCCAGCAGCAGCACACGTGATGGAACAGGAGGAGGGTGGCGCAGGAGGAGAAGGCCACGCTTTGAGACACAACAACCCAGGCCTTGCATGAGGACAAGAAGCGTGCGGATAGCATGCTTTGTACCACCATGCAGTCATAAATGTAATAAAGATAAGTGGTTCAATAAACAGGGACCACGCGGCAACGCTAACCCAGCAGCAGCACACGTGATGGAACAGGAGGAGGCGCAGGAGGAGAAGGCCACGCTTTGTGAGACACAACAACCCAGGCCTTGCATGAGGACAAAAAGCGTGCGGATAGCATGCTTTGTACCGCCATGTAGTCATAAATGTAATAAAGATAAGAGGTTCCATAAACAGGGACCGGCAACGGTAACCCAGCAGCAGCAGCAGCAGCAGCAGCACACGTGATGGAACAGGAGGAGGCGCAGGAGGAGAAGGCCACGCTTTGTGAGACACAACAACCCAGGCCTTGCATGAGGACAAAAAGCGTGCGGATAGCATGCTTTGTACCGCCATGTAGTCATAAATGTAATAAAGATAAGAGGTTCCATAAACAGGGACCGGCAACGGTAACCCAGCAGCAGCAGCAGCAGCAGCAGCACACGTGATGGAACAGGAGGAGGCGCAGGAGGAGAAGGCCACGCTTTGTGAGACACAACAACCCAGGCCTTGCATGAGGACAAAAAGCGTGCGGATAGCATGCTTTGTACCGCCATGTAGTCATAAATGTAATAAAGATAAGAGGTTCCATAAACAGGGACCGGCAACGGTAACCCAGCAGCAGCAGCAGCAGCAGCAGCACACGTGATGGAACAGGAGGAGGCGCAGGAGGAGAAGGCCACGCTTTGTGAGACACAACAACCCAGGCCTTGCATGAGGACAAAAAGCGTGCGGATAGCATGCTTTGTACCGCCATGTAGTCATAAATGTAATAAAGATAAGAGGTTCCATAAACAGGGACCGGCAACGGTAACCCAGCAGCAGCAGCAGCAGCAGCAGCACACGTGATGGAACAGGAGGAGGCGCAGGAGGAGAAGGCCACGCTTTGTGAGACACAACAACCCAGGCCTTGCATGAGGACAAAAAGCGTGCGGATATAGCAGCAATGCTTTTTGCCGCCATGCAGTCATAAATGTAATACAGATGAGAGGTTCAATAAACAGGGACCGGAAACGCTAAACCATCCCAGATGTTCATCGGTCATGTTACTTGGTTGGGGTCCAGGAGTGTTGCGTAGTCGTTTCCAATCCAGGATTGATTCATTTTAATTTGAGTCAGACGGTCTGCATTTTCTGTGGAGAGGCGGATACGCCGATCTGTGATGATGCCTCCGGCAGCACTGAAACAGCGTTCCGACATAACGCTGGCTGCCGGGCAAGCCAGCACCTCTATTGCGTACATTGCCAGTTCGTGCCAGGTGTCTAGCTTCATGCCCGGTTTCAGGTCCAGCGGTGCCAGCCACAAATCCGTCTGTTCCTTTATTCCCCTCCAAATTTCCTCCCCTGTGTGCTGCTTATCCCCAAGGCAGATCAGCTTCAGCAACGCTTGCTGACGCATGCCAACAGCTGTGCTGCACTGCTTCCACGATCCTACTGCTGCTGGTGCTGGGTTAGCATTTCCGGATGAGGTACAGCTTTGAGATGCGTTGGAGGAGAAGGAGTCAGAGAGGTAGGTGCTGCTGTTGTTATCCAGCTGTTTGCGGCGTGGGCAACACCCGCGCCGTAGCAGGTGAGGAATCGCTGCCAGGCTCCACAAGGTTCACCCAGTGCGCGGTAAGGGAGATGTATCGACCCTGGCCGAACGCACTCGTCCAGGTGTCAGTGGTGAGGTGAACCTTGCAGGCAACGGCATTCTTCAAGCTTCGGGTTATTTAGCTGACCACGTGCTCATGCAACTCAGGCACTGCAGAGCGCGCAAAGTGGTAGCGGCTGGGAACCACGTAACGTGGGATGGCCACTGACATCATGCCCTTGAAGCTGTTTGTCTCCACCACTCGATATGGCAGCATTTCGCAGGCCAGAAGCTTGGCTATGCTGGCTGGCTGTTACTGCCACGGCCCGGGGGTCATTTGCTGGCAATTTCCTCTTGTGCTCAAACATCTCAGAGACAGACAACTCAACCGTAGCGCTGCACACCGAAGGGCTGTTGGTTGTTGTGTTTGATGAACACTGGGAGACCTCAAGAGCACTAGTCCGGAAAGTGACAGTGTCAGCATCGTCTGATGTTTGTGAATGTTGTGAACCACGCAATGGCTGGGCTACTGCTGCTGCTGAGGCGGGTCTGGTGGTGAGTCTGGTGAACCCAAGGGAGGCAGTGTTGCTGGTGGTACCCTGTCCTGCCGCGTTTGCCCACAGAGTGGGATGTTTGGATAGAATGTGGCGGCTCATGCTGGTGGTGGAGAGGTTGTTAATACTTTTCCCCCTGCTCAGGCGGGTCTTGCACACCTTGCAAATCGCCATGGTAACATCCTCAGTGCAGTCTTCAAAGAAAGCCCAGACTTTAACTGGCTGAGGACTCGGACCTCGTGCGTGATGTGCTGGTGCTGCTTAACCCACTGCTGGACGCTTGAGAGGTCATCCAAGTAATTATCTGGTCCTGTTCTTTTGGATCTGTGAGGGTTGTTGTCCTGGACAACATGGGCAGTATTGAGTGGGTTTTCTTGGGTGCTCCCCTGTGGCCTGTACGTGAACCGTCAGGGGAAACACCTCTTCCCTTGCCCCTCCCTCTTTCACCGGATTTCTTCCTCATTTCACTTATCCTTAAAGTACACGCTGACTGGCAGCAGTACAGTGGCAGTACAGAAATGCTATACAGTGGTGGGTGAGCGGTGTACCACTATTGTCAGCAGTGACACAGAGCACAATGCTATACAGTGGCGGGTGAGCGGTGTACTACTGTTCCCAGCAGACACAGAGTGGAAGTAAACACAATGCTATATAGTGTGGCTGAGCCGTGTACACAGAGTGGCATTAAACACAATGCTATATAGTCTGCTATATAGTCACCCCGAACAGGGTGATGTTCTGCAGAACCCGAACAGTGGCAAACACTGTTCGCCCCAACACTACTGGGAGGGAACACAGATTTTAGTACCTAAACACACGATACAACATGTTTTCCGGGGTCGGACTCTGAGGCACATACAGATGGTCCCGATCATCATCCTCATCATACAACTCTTCTCCTGAGTCTGACCCACCCACCACCTCTGCCACCCCAACATCCCCAGACACAGACCCCTCATCGTCCTCAACATTAACTTGGGATGCTGGCCTGAGCCAGACCTCCTCCTCCACATCAGGCCCCATCATCTCCTCAATGGCAGCCCTCATTAATCGCTCTGGCGACGGACTGATGGACACAACGTTCTCCTCCGGGGAGGGCTGCTGCTGACCACTGGCTGCTGGGGTGGATGTTATAGCTTGCGTGGGGCGTTGGCTGTTGCTGTTGTTGGGAGTGCTGCTCACAGCGGAGGTCTCTGGGGAACTCATGTTGAGCTCATATAGTGGTTGACGGTGAGTGGAGTATTACTGATCCCAGCAATATACACACTGACTGGCAGAGTACGCAATGCTATATAGTGTGGCTGAGCGGTGTACACAGAGTAGCAGTAAACACAATGCTATATAGTCTGGCTGAGCGAGCGGTGTACTACTGTTCCCAGCAGAATCAGAGTGGCAGTAAACAATGGTATATAGTCTGGCTGAGCGGTGTACACAGAGTGTCAGTAAACAATGGTATATAGTCTGGCTGAGCGAGCGGTGTACTACTGTTCCCAGCAGAATCAGAGTGGCAGTAAACAATGGTATATAGTCTGGCTGAGCGGTGTACACAGAGTGTCAGTAAACAATGGTATATAGTCTGGCTGAGCGGTGTACACACAATGCTATATAGTCTGCTATATAGTGTCAGTAAACAATGGTATATAGTCTGGCTGAGCGAGCGGTGTACTACTGTTCCCAGCAGAATCAGAGTGGCAGTAAACAATGGTATATAGTCTGGCTGAGCGGTGTACACAGAGTGTCAGTAAACAATGGTATATAGTCTGGCTGAGCGAGCGGTGTACTACTGTTCCCAGCAGAATCAGAGTGGCAGTAAACAATGGTATATAGTCTGGCTGAGCGGTGTACACAGAGTGTCAGTAAACAATGGTATATAGTCTGGCTGAGCGGTGTACACAGAGTGTCAGTAAACAATGGTATATAGTCTGGCTGAGCGGTGTACACAGAGTGGCAGTAAACACAATGCTATATACTCTGGCTGAGCGAGCGGTGTACTACTGTTCCCAGCAGACACAGAACAGTAAACAGAATGCTATATAGTGTGGCTGAGCGAGCGGTGTACCACTATTCCCAGCAGACACAGAACAGTAAACAGAATGCTATATAGTGTGGCTGAGCGAGCGGTGTACCACTATTCCCAGCAGACACAGAACAGTAAACAGAATGCTATATAGTGTGGCTGAGCGAGCGGTGTACCACTATTCCCAGCAGACACAGAACAGTGAACAGAATGCTATATAGTGTGGCTGAGCGAGCGGTGTACCACTATTCCCAGCAGACACAGAACAGTGAACAGAATGCTATATAGTGTGGCTGAGCGAGCGGTGTACCACTATTCCCAGCAGACACAGAACAGTGAACAGAATGCTATATAGTGTGGATGAGCGAGCGGTGTACCACTATTCCCAGCAGACACAGAACAGTAAACAGAATGCTATATAGTGTGGCTGAGCGAGCGGTGTACCACTATTCCCAGCAGACACAGAACAGTGAACAGAATGCTATATAGTGTGGATGAGCGAGCGGTGTACCACTATTCCCAGCAGACACAGAACAGTAAACAGAATGCTATATAGTGTGGCTGAGCGAGCGGTGTACCACTATTCCCAGCAGACACAGAACAGTGAACAGAATGCTATATAGTGTGGCTGAGCGAGCGGTGTATCACTATTCCCAGCAGACACAGAACAGTAAACAGAATGCTATATAGTGTGGCTGAGCGAGCGGTGTACAACTATTCCCAGCAGACACAGAACAGTAAACAGAATGCTATATAGTGTGGCTGAGCGAGCGGTGTACCACTATTCCAAGCAGACACAGAACAGTGAACAGAATGCTATATAGTGTGGCTGAGCGAGCGGTGTACCACTATTCCCAGCAGACACAGAGTGGCAGTAAACAGAATGCTATATAGTGTGGCTGAGCGAGGTACACAGAGTGGCAGTAAACAGAATGCTATATAGTGTGGCTGAGCAAGCGGTGTACTTCTATTCCCAGCAGACACAGAGTGGCAGTAAACAGAATGCTATATAGTGTGGCTGAGCGAGGTACACAGAGTGGCAGTAAACAGAATGCTATATAGTGTGGCTGAGCAAGCGGTGTACTACTGTTCCCAGCAGTGACACAATGACAGGGGGGACCCTGGCTAGCGTGGCTGGAGCGCGAACTACCCTGCCTGCCTACCCAAAGCTAAACCCACAGACAAATGGCGGAGATATGACGTGGTTCGGGTATTTATTTACCCGAACCACGTGACAGTTCGGCCAATCAGAGCGCGTTCGGGTCCGAACCACGTGACCCGTTCGGCCAATCACAGCGCTAGCCGAACGTTCGGGGAACGTTCGGCCATGCGCTCTTAGTTCGGCCACATGGCCGAACGGTTTGGCCGAGCACCGTCAGGTGTTCGGCCGAACTCGAACATCACCCGAACAGGGTGATGTTCTGCAGAACCCGAACAGTGGCGAACACTGTTCGCCCAACACTAGTCCTGATCATGCCATTGTCTACTGTATACTTGGTGCTTGTATAGTTGAGTGATAGTTATTGTTTGAATGCATGTCAGGTGTATACAGGGCCAGATATACCATAAGGCACTGTAGGCATGTGCCTACAGAGGACTGGTGATAGAAAGGTGGCTCACTCTGCTCTTTAAGCGCCCCCTGCTCTCCTTCCCTATGCAGAGTCCTAAGCAGAGTATAAATGAGAGGTTACTCACCTGGCTCATGGCATTCCACTGACGAAATCTCCCTTCATTCGGGGCAACTTAATACTGAGGGTACCTCTGGCTACCTAATACTTAGGGACACCTGTAGCTATCTATGATAGGCAAGGGAACTAAGAAAGAAGTGAAAGCTGAGCCAACCTGCACACTTGTGGTGCATTTTAGCGGTTGTTTGTGGGTTCATGGAGGGCAAAGTCTAGGGTGCCAAGATATCTGTGCCTTTAGGCTCCTGTGATGTAAATCTGGGCCTGGATGTATATTATTGGTGCTAGTGCTTGGTTATTGTATTGCTTAGTGTCTGCTGTTAGTAAAGACTAGTGTTGGTCAGATATAATCTGTGATCACGGCATAGCCGTGATTCACAAGCATTTTTTCACTAATCGACATTGTGATCGGGAATCGATCATGGAATGCAATCACGGATTTGGCCATTTTGCGTATTCGGCCCGTGATCACAGCCATGATCACAGAAAAAATGGCCGTGATTATAAGCTGAAAAGCCGCCGACCTTAGCGTTTAATTGCAAAGTCCCCTTACATAATATAAATACCAAATTTGCAGGATATATTAAGTAGAACAGTGGGAACAAGGGAAACATTTTTCCAAAAAGACCTTATAGTTAGTAATAATCGATTGTAAAGGTTCGATGGATAATAGTATACATTTAAATGTGGTAAATGACAGTTAATTTATTTACCGCATTTACATGTATACTTTTTTCCTTTGAAATGTCCTTTGAACTTTTAAAATTGATTATCTCGAAAACTATAAGATCTTTTTGCAACAAAAAAAAAAGTTTCCCTTGTTCCCACTGTTCTACTTAACATATCCTGCAAATTTGGTGCATATAGCATGTAAGGGGGCTTTGCTATGAACTGCTAAAGTCGTCAGGTTTTGGTGGGATTTAAATATGAATACTTTTTCATTGGAAACTTTAAATTACCGTAGATTTTCTCAAAAACTAAGGTCTTTAAAAAAAAAAAAATGTTTTAAGTTGAAGCCACTAATCACCTTATAATCCATGCAATGCTGGGGATTGGGGCATGTATAGGGGCTTTGCTATTAATGTTAAAGTCAAATCCGGATCACGAGCCCATGATCACGGATTTTACAGGCAATCACGGATAAAATCCGAGTCGAATTTGTCCGTCAGTTTCAAATCTGGATCACAATCATGGCTTATCCAGATTTTGGGACTGCCGTTGCCGGATTTATTCGAATCTGTGATCGGGGGTATCCGAGCAACACTAGAAAGACCATAAAATTTGAGTTTATGCTAGGATTGGAGAATTAGGTTAAGCTTCGTTTTAGGAGAGTTAGTGTTAGGGGGATAGAGTAGGGGGCGGTTCGATTTTGTACCTAGGGTTCAGAGCCTAGAATTTAGCATAGTTTATGAGTATTAGAGGTTAGTTTTAAACTTTTAATACTTATTTTGAAGACATTAGGAAGGGACAATACAGACCTGTTCATCATGTACAGTACTTGGTATCAGTTTGGGCTAGGCATAGACAATGGTAATTAGATTTATGGAACAGGGTAGTTGGAGGTTAGCATTATGGATAGATAAAGAAGGCTAGGATTAGGTGCCAGGAAGGGTACTTTTGTTTGTTTGGGGAGGCTGACATCAGAAAGGTGGTTTATATCAATGGAAGAGTTTAAGGTGGTTTTCTGAAATACTACCAGTGTCACTTTCTTCACCTGAAAGCCAGAAGGAGCTAAGGGATTTAAATAAGTGCCTGCGAATTTGGTGTAGGAAGGAAGGGTTTGGATTCTCAGAGAACTGGGCAGACTTTTCAGTTGGCTACAAGTAGAGATGTCCTCCGCGAAAGGTTCGGTTCGCGAAAAAGTTTGCGAACCGCAATACACTTCAATAGGGAGAAGAACTTTGTAAAAAAGAAAAAATTCTGACACCTAGAAAAATGATGAAAAACATGTATCAAAGGCTTAATACCTGGAGGCAGACATGATTGAGTGAAATACACATCACTGCTGGAGGACCCGCCCACCCTCCCTCCCTCCCTCCTCCTCCTCCTCCTCCTCCTCCTCCAAGCTAGGTCCTTATACCATTTGACTCAGTTGTCTGCCTACACTAATTAGTTATGGGACAGCTGCTACACACTCTGCTAGGTAGCTTTTAATTAGCCTCTTCTGGGCTCCCTCCTCCCCTTCTACCTTTTTACCTATTCCCTCCTCCCTCCTACCGGAGGGAGGAGGGTCTCATCTGCCAGGGAATTCCAGTATTTCAAAAACCAGCTTATATACCACGATAGGGATTTGAACCCAGGCCTCAGCGTATAGTAGGCAACTAACATATCCATTGTCCCACCAACACTACTAGCTAAAAGTAGCTAAAAGTAGCTAAAAGTAGCTAAAAGTAGCTAAAAGTAGCTGAAAGTAGCCTAGCATGTACCATTTATGCTTAATGCAAGAGAAAAATTAGACAGGACAAATAACATTTATATCACACCTTTCTCCTGGCAGACTCAAAGCACCAGAGCTGCAGCCACTAGGGCACACTCTATATAGGCAGTAGCACAGATATGTAGCCAGACATGGCCTTGTATTTTGTGTTCAACAGTTGTCAAGAGAAAAATTAGACAAGATAGCAGTGTTAGGAAGACTTGCCTAAGGTCTCCGACTGAATAGGTGCTGGCTTACTGAACAGACAGAGACAAGATTTGAACTCTGGTCTCCTGTGTCAGAGGCAGAGCCATTCACCATTACACCATGCAGCCACTGCTTACAGACATGTAGCCAGACATGGCCTTGTATTTTGTGTTCAACAGTTGTCAAGAGAAAAATTAGACAAGATAGCAGTGTTAGGAAGACTTGCCTAAGGTCTCCGACTGAATAGGTGCTGGCTTACTAAACAGACAGAGACGAGATTTGAACTCTGGTCTCCTGTGTCAGAGGCAGAGCCATTCACCATTACACCATGCAGCCACTGATACAGATATGTAGCCAGACATGGCCTTGTATTTTGTGTTCAACAGTTGTCAAGAGAAAAATTAGACAAGATAGCAGTGTTAGGAAGACTTGCCTAAGGTCTCTGACTGAATAGGTGCTGGCTTACTGAACAGACAGAGACGAGATTCAAACTCTGGTCTCCTGTGTCAGAGGCAGAGCCATTCACCATTACACCATGCAGCCACTGCTTACAGACATGTAGCCAGACATGGCCTTGTATTTTGTGTTCAACAGTTGTCAAGAGAAAAATTAGACAAGATAGCAGTGTTAGGAAGACTTGCCTAAGGTCTCCTACTGAATTGGTGCTGGCTTACTGAACAGACAGAGATGAGATTCGAACTCTGGTCTCCTGTGTCAGAGGCAGAGCCATTCACCTTTACACCATGCAGCCACTGCTTACAGACATGTAGCCAGACATGGCCTTGTATTTTGTGTTCAACAGTTGTTAAGAGAAAAATTAGACAAGATAGCAGTGTTAGGAAGACTTGCCTAAGGTCTCCTACTGAATAGGTGCTGGCTTACTGAACAGACAGAGACGAGATTTGAACTCTGGTCTTCTGTGTCAGAAGCAGAGCCATTCACCATTACACCATGCAGCCACTGCCATACAGCAAATTTTCTAGCATTGTAGGAACTGTTAGGGGGATCATAACTGGTGAGTTTCGGGCCCCTAGGCAGAAGAGGTCATAGCCTAGGGTCACAAAAACCTGTTTATTTGGGCAATTTCAATGGTGGCAATTCTGAAGTACTTAAATCGCAGCCATGGCCGTTAGCAACGTCTGAATCTCACGAAATGTCGCATGCATGTAGAAGACATATTGTTAGACTTGGGCTCCAAAGATGGGTTCCCTACATCTCTGAAAACCAGAGTTACAGGGGTCTAAAATTGGTAAAATCCCCCATAGGCTTTCATTGGGCCTCCTATTTACAGTTCCAAAATCTCACATCTTTTCAAAGGGCAATTGCTCAGCAGTGGCAAATTTTCTAGCATTGTAGGGACCCTTAGGGGGGACATGACTGGTGAGTTTCGGGCCCCTAGGCCAAAGAGGTCATAGCCTACATCGAATAGCCTACAATGGTGGCAATTTTACCAATTTTGGACCCCTGTAACTCTGGTTTGCAGAGATGTAGGGACCCCATCTTTGGAATCCAAGTCTAACAATATGTCTTCTACCTGCATGAGACATTTCGTGAAATTCAGACGTTGCTAACGGCCATGGCTGCGATTTATGTACGTCAGCATCACTACCATTGAAATTGCCCAAATAAATGTATTATTATTATTATTATTATTATTTAGTATTTATATAGTGCCGACATATTACGCAGCGCTGTACAGTGTATATATATATTTTGTCACTAACTGTCCCTCAAGGGAGCTCACAATCTAATCCCTACCATTGCCATATGTCTATATTATGTAGTGTAAGTACTGTAGTCTAGGGCCAATTTTTTTTTTAGGGGGAGCCAATTAACTTATCTGTATGTTTTTGGAATGTGGGAGGAAACCCACGCAGACACGGAGAGAACATACAAACTCTTTGCAGATAGTACCCTGGCTGGGATTTGAACCAGGGACCCAGCGCTGCAAGACGAGAGAGCTAACCACTACGCCACCGTGCAAATAAACAGGTTTTTGTGACCCTAGGCTATGACCTCTTTGGCCTAGGGGGCCCGAAACTCACCAGTCATGTTCCCCCTAAGGGTCCCTACAAAGCTAGAAAATTTGCCACTGCTCAGCAATTGCCCTTTGAAAAGATGTGAGATTTTGGAAAGTGAAATAGGGAGCCAATGAAAGCCTATGGGGGATTTTACCAATTTTGGACCCCTGTAACTCTGGTTTGCAGAGATGTATGGAACCCATCTTTGGAGCCCAAGTCTAACAATATGTCTTCTACCTGCATGAGACATTTCGTGAAATTCAGACGTTGCTAACGGCCATGGCTGCGATTTATGTACGTCAGCATCACTACCATTGAAATTGCCCAAATAAACAGGGTTTTTTTGACCCTAGGCTATGACCTCTTCGGCCTAGGGGCCCGAAACTCACCAGTTATGATCCCCCTAACAGTTCCTACAATGCTAGAAAATTTGCTGCATGGCAGTGGCTGCATGGTGTAATGGTGAATGGCTCTGCCTCTGACACAGGAGACCAGAGTTCGAATTTCGTCTCTGTCTGTTCAGTAAGCCAGCACCTATTCAGTAGGAGACCTTAGGCAAGTCTTCCTAACACTGCTATCTTGTCTAATTTTTCTCTTGACAACTGTTGAACACAAAATACAAGGCCATGTCTGGCTACATGTCTGTAAGCAGTGGCTGCATGGTGTAATGGTGAATGGCTCTGCCTCTGACACAGGAGACCAGAGTTTGAATCTTGTCTCTGTCTGTTCAGTAAGCCAGCACCAATTCAGTAGGAGACCTTAGGCAAGTCTTCCTAACACTGCTATCTTGTCTAATTTTTCTCGTGACAGCTGTTGAACACAAAATACAAGGCCATGTCTGGCTACATGTCTGTAAGCAGTGGCTGCATGGTGTAATGGTGAATGGCTCTGCCTCTGACACAGGAGACCAGAGTTCAAATCTTGTCTCTGTCTGTTCAGTAAGCCAGCACCAATTCAGTCGGAGACCTTAGGCAAGTCTTCCTAACACTGCTATCTTGTCTAATTTTTCTCTTGACAACTGTTGAACACAAAATACAAGGCCGTGTCTGGCTACATATCTGTGCTACTGCCTATAGAGTGTGCCCTAGTGGCTGCAGCTTTGGTGCTTTGGGTCTGCCAGGAGAAAAGTGTGATATAAATGTTATTTGTCTTGTCTAATTTTTCTCTTGCATTAAGCATAAATGGTACATGCTAGGCTACTTTCAGCTACTTTCAGCTACTTTCAGCTACTTTCAGCTACTTTCAGCTACTTTCAGCTACTTTCAGCTACTTTCAGCTAGTAGTGTTGGTGGTACAATGTATATGTTAGTTGCCTACCATACACTGAGGCCTGGGTTCAAATCCCCATCATGGTATATAAGCTGGTTTTTGAAATACTGGAGTTCCCTGGAAGATGAGACCCTCCTCCCTCCGGTAGGAGGTAGAAGGGAGGAACCCACAAACAGGCTAATAAAAATCTCCCTAGCAGAGTGTTTAGCAGCTGTCCCTTAACTAATTAGTGTAGGCAGTATAAGGACCTTACTTGGAGGAGGGGGGGAGGGCCTCCAGCATTGAGAGCAGTGTGTATGGCAATAATGTGTCTGCTGGCTGTAATATAAGGAGTCAAAGTTTTGCTCAATAGAGCTTTATGGGGCGAATCGAACTTCCGGGAAAGTTCGCGTTTGGTAGGCGAACGCGAACCCCCGAAGTTCGCCTGGAACCGTTCGCTACACCTCTAGCTACAAGTTCTAAAGTAGGGACAACTTAAAGGGGGAGAGTGCAACTTTAAAATATTCAGGGACTTGATGAGTTTGGTAAAGTGGAATAGCTATTTACAGGGCAAGGACATTGAACATGAATGTCAAAATTCCAGATTCCTAATGGGACACTTTGCTGCAAATAATTTAAAAGATTTTTTTATAATATTGATTTTTAAATGATTTAGTTAGTGTTGCCCATTGTAAAATCTTACCTCACCCATGATTTACATTCCTAAATTTATCACAGGTGCTGGCCATTTGGGCAGGCACATGGTACATTAAGGGCTTGATTCACAAAAGCGTAATAACTCAGTTATCACCCTTTTGTGAATCAAGCCCTAAATGTTGTTAAATGTAAGGTCATGCACCTTGGACATGCCAATGGTAGAAACCATATAAAATAAATGGTATGCAGTTGGGAAAATTGGCCTTGGAAGAGAACTTGAGAATACTGGTAGATAATATTTTAAGCAAACATATTCAGTGCTAAGCAGCTTCAGCAGCAGCTAAATAAAATTAAATAATTATGTTGGGATGCATACACACATCCAATTTTGATTAACAATTGATTGCCCAATTTTACCATTTTTACATAGTATGAGAAGTACATATTGTGGTGCCACCGCATCAGTTGGGTGCCAGGTTGTGCCACTAATATTAAAATAGCAGTCATTTGAATTACTTTGCACCCATTCACACTTTAACCCTCTGTTAGAAACTCCCGCCTAATGCTCAACCCAAACACCTCCTGTGGGTGCCTTACTCTATTCTCCCACATATTGCCGGTCCCTAACCCCCCTCCCCCATAAGTGCCTAACCTTAACCACTTGCCGACTGCACACACATACGGTGCGGCGGCAAAGTGGTAGCTGGAGGACCAGCGACGCACATCTGCGTCGCCAGGTGCCTCCCTAATTAATCAGGAAAGGCCGCTCGCGCGAGCAGCCGTTTCCTGTTAGATCACGGAGCAGGTCTCCGTGAATAGCCTGCGAGCCGCTAATCGCGGCTCGCAGACTAAATGTCAACGCAGGAGACGTTTGTCTCCTTTGTTTACATTGAACGGCGCTGCTGCTACAGCACCGCCGTAAGGCAGATCGGCGATCCCTGGCCAATCAGCGGCCGGGGATCGCCGCCATGTGACAGAGGACAGCCTGTCCCCGGCTGCACAGGACGGATAGCGTCCTGTGCAGCCCCGATCACCAGGGGCGAGAGGGAGGAGAAGGAGGGGGGGGGATTTCACCGCAGAGGGGGGCTTTGAGGTGCCCCCCCCCGCAACACCCAGGCAGGCAGGAGAGATCAGACCTCCCCCTGCACATCATCCCCATAGGGGGAAAAAAGGGGGGCGATCTGATCGCTCTGCCTGCAACCTGATCTGTGCTGGGGGCTGCAGAGCCCACCCAGCACAGATCATGAAAAACCATGCTGGTCCTTAAGGGGGGGGGGGGGGTAAAGGCTGAGTCCTCAAGTGGTTAAACCCCCCTCCCACCACCACCACCACCACCACCACCACCTATTGTCTAACCTTCTAGCACCTGCAAATGCTTTGGTATTATAATGGTTATTTATTTTGTTGCTAGGGAAAAAAAAAATGAGACATTTCACAGAAAAGGCTTGATTCACTAAACCGAAAATTCACGATTGCGCACGATAATTTGCAATTGCGCATGATAATTTGCAATCATGCGCAAACGCGAAAATACACGTGAAAACAGCCATGATATGAGTTATCACAGTTTAGTGACTCAAGCCCAAAAGGTTAGAAATGACCTGTGCAAAATTTAAATATTTGGCTGAACAACCTTTGGAAGTATCACTTTTCTTTTACCATCTGCTCCAGGTTTCTCAGATTTAGGGCGTGATTCACTAACCGGTGCTAACTGAGTTAGCACGTCTTAAAGCTTTGGAAGTGCAAGCTAGGGTGTGAAGTAGTTTGCACATCCAAAGCAGTTAGTGTTCGCACGTAAAGCATAGCGACCATTTCGGTCACACCGCGATGTGATGCTTCCCGCACACCTCGCAGCGCTATGGTTTGAGTGCGCAAACCTTTGTGCGCAAGATTTCGCATGCACGGGTTCATACCATGGGAAAACCTGCTTTTCACTCCGGCACTAACACTTAGCGCCGGTTAGTGAATCAAGCCCTTAAAGTGTTACTTCTCCCAACTGCTGTTTTTAGATCTCTTGACAGGTTCTCTATGGTATTTAGATTATTATTATTTATTGTATTACAACGCGCCAACATATTATGCAACGCTGCACAATAGATAAATGTGTTAACATACAAGGTAGAACATACAAGGAACTCACATCAAAATAAGATCACTAGGGGGAGAGCCCTGCCAGAGGCTTAAAATCTAAAGAATGGGGGTAGAGGCAGTAGGTCAGTCTGTTGAGAGGTTGCCCAGCAGAACATATTATGATATGGATCTGGGAGGGGGGGGGGGGGGGGGTAGGCAGACATTAAAAGGTGAGTCTTGAGGGCTTGTTTGAAGGTATTTAAGGTGGGGGCAAGTCTACTGGCTTCGTGGGAGCAAGTTCCAGAGAATGGGGGTCCTGCAATCATGCATGGGAGTGAGATAGGCATGGTGCAAACAGGATTGGAGGGGCTGAGGGTAAGGGTGAGGTAAGGGCTGGGGCCAGATCAGGAAGGTACTGTGTTTTCTTCCCTTTGTTTTCCTTTCTTTGAAGGCTTTTTTTTTGTTTTCTGCAAACAGTTGAATGATGTGCGTTACTAAAAAGCTGTATATTTGTCTTATCTGTCCAGAGGACATTTTCAGTCTAACCCCTATGTAGGTCTCAAGAAGCAGTTCACACTGGCTATTTGTACTGTAGCTATATTTCTACAATGAAACCTTTTTGAAATGAAAATCCTCAAATCCTTTGAGTAAGCCTCTAAACTTCTCTTGTGGGGCAAGGTCATGCAAAATATGTCATTCATGTTGTCCTCTTGCTCAACAGGCTCCTGAGTCGTTTGCCTAAAATGGGATACAGAACAGATGGGACTGAAGACTAGAGACTAGGGGCTGATGAGCCTTTGGACAAGATGGGAGGTGTAGGTTGAGCTGTTCCTGTGCACTGATTTGTAGGCCAAGCACAGAATTTTGAAATTGATTTTGAAGTGGATGGGGAGTGTAACAGTTGGGTGCTGCAACTCAGACGTCTGATTATAGGTGATCTGCAGTATCACCAACAAATACAGACACTATACCTGATTATGTGGTGATCTGCAGAATCACCAATAATGCAAGTATAGATGGAAGAGATACTGACAGAGTTGTGTATTAGTGCACTCGTAACTTTAATAATAGAGAGGAACTTTACCAGAGGAGCTGGTAAAGTACTATCAGTACACTGACTGTATATACCAGCACAGACCTTTCCAAAGGGCTGGAATAGGTACAAACAGTGAGAGAATAGGAAAATACAGACTAGTCCTTCACCAGAGGGGCTGGCCAGGTACTAGTAGTGAAAGTGACTGTATAGACATGATCAGACCTTTCCAGAGGAGCTGGAAAGGTGCTATCAGTCACTAATGGAGCAATAAGAAACTATCTCCCCAGAGAAGCTGGTGAGACAATAGTACCTCACCAGTGGCGAGGGCCCACTGGTGAGTAAAGAGGTCAGACAGGCTAGGTTCGGCAACAGAGAGATAAGTATCAGTACAGAATCGTGAGACAGAAGAGTAATCAGTAATCAGGCAGAGTTCAGCAACTAATCAGATAGGCAGAAGTACAGAAGCGTTAAGCAGGAAGCAAGGTCAGAGGTTTAGCCAGAATCATACACAGGTAATCAAATACAATATAACATCAATCCTAGTCTTGGTCTGAAGTCCTTGGTTTCAACACCTGGCACTAGTCTAAGGTCTGAGCATTCACACAAAGTATTCACGACAGCAGACAGGAAACAAATAAAGACTGGAGGCTTAAGAAGCGGAGGCACGTTTCCAGCCACTCCCACCACAGAATCTGCCAATCGGCGCGGCGAGAGTCATCAGTGACGTCAGCCGACCGGCAGGTCAGCTGACGCGCCTTCTGCCCGCATAAAGGTCCTGTCTCCGCGCGCGCCCGCGCGAGACAGAAACCCTATGAGCTGCAGATAACATCGTTCCCGGCGTGCTAGATGCCAAGGGAACGGATAACGCTTGAGAGCCAGGGAGAGAGGCGGCTGCAGACCCCCCATGGGAGTCAGCAGCCGGCAGATCCATGCTTGTTACAGGGAGCCAGTGGAGAGCTTTACAGAGGGGAGTTGTAGAGGCACAGCGATTAAAGGAATTGATCAGTCTGGCTGCTGCATTCATTACCAATTGAAAGGGGACATTACGGTTTGAGGGGAGGCCTGATTAACCAGCCTGGCGGTATGGACGAGCTCAGCTCGTCCATCACCGCCGGAGGCTGCCGCTCAGGCCCTGCTGGGCCGATTTGCATGAAATAAAGTGCAGCACACGCAGCCGGCACTTTGCCAGCCGCGTGTGCTGCCCGATCGCCGCCGCTCTGCGGCGATTCGCCGCGAGCAGCGGCGAAAGAGGGTCCCCCCAGCCGCCCGAGCCCTGCGCAGCCGGAACAAATAGTTCCGGCCAGCGCTAAGGGCTGGATCGGAGGCGGCAGACGTCAGGACGTCGGCTGACGTCGATGACGTCACTCCGCTCGTCGCTATGGCGACGATCTAAGCAAAACAAGGAAGGCCGCTCATTGCGGCCTTCCTTGTTTATTCTGGGCGCCGGAGGCGATCGGAAGAACGCCTCCGGAGCGCCATCTAGTGGGCATTCATGCAGCCAACTTTCAGTTGGCTGCATGAAATAGTTTTTTTTTTATTAAAAAAAAACCCTCCCGCAGCCTCCCTGGCGATCTTATCAGAACGCCAGGGTGGTTAAAAGGGAATTGCAATAATGCAGGTGGGAAATGACAAGGGCACGGATGAGAAGCTTGGTGGTGTCAGGGGACAGGCAGTAGTGGATCCTGGAGATGTTGCAGAGATGGAAGTTGCAGGATCAAGTAATACATTGGATGTGGGGTGCATAGGAGAGAGCCAAGTCCAGGATGACACCTAGCCAGTGTGCTTTGGGGGTAGGGCGGATGGTAGTGTTGTTGATAGTGTTATGCATATCTGGGAGGGGTGCGACTGTGTGGGGAGAGAATATCAGAAGCGTGTCCATATTGAGCTTCAGCAACCTGGTGGCCATCCAGGAGGAAATGGATGTGAGGCAGGTGGAGGACAAGACCATGGTGGAGCAGGAGATATCTGGGGTGAGGAGGTATATCTTGGTGTAATCAGCATACAGGTAATAGTTTAAACCCAAGTAGAAAATTATTTTCACAATTGTGGTGGTGAAGACTGAGAACAGTAAAAGTCTCAGGAGCCTTGGGGAACTCCAACTGAGAAGAGTGAGAGAGTGGATGAGGAGCCGTAGAAGGATGTGGTGAAGGAGCAATTGGAGAGGTAGGAGGAGATCTGGACTAAGGCTAGGTCATGAACACCTATGTTTCAATTCCAGCAAGTGCTAGTTCAGTCCTCCGCTCAATGTGTCAGGGTATTAGTGTGATACGAGTCAAAATCTCAGTTAAATCAAGCATAAAAATAAAAATAGTAAAAATTCCAGTGCCTCAACAGTTACTCCAAAGCTGCGGGTCACCTGGAAAATTGATCTGAATCAGCCCAGTTAAAGAGGAACTCCATTGAAAATAATGTAATAAAAAAGTGCTTCATTTTTACAATAATTATGTATAAATGATTTAGTCAGTGTTTGCCCATTGTAAAACATTTTAAATTCCTGATTTATATTCTGACATTTATCACATGGTGACATTTTTACTGCTGGCAAGTGATGTAGCTGCTGCTTGCTGTTTTGGCAGTTGGAAACAGCTGTAAACAGCTATTTCCCACAATGCAACAGGGATCACAGACAGGAAACTGCCAAGAGTACGTACTCAGAATTTCTTTGTGGGAGGGTTTTCACCACAATATCAGCCATACTGCGCCCCCTGATGGTCTGTTTGTGAAAATGAATAGATTTCTCATGTAAAAAGAGGGCATTAGCTACTGATTGGGATAAAGTTCAATTCTTGGTCAGAGTTTCTCTTTAAATGTCATAAAAGCACTTTTCCAATTCATAGGAATACTAAAAAGTCCCAAACAAGACAATTTAAGGCTGCACTGTAGTCAACAATAGGCGAGTTAGTCCTTTTGTACAACATCAAACATTAAACTTGACCAGCGCTGCATAACAATAGCATGTGTCACTCCCACCACCAGCACCTAATGGAGAGCGACTCACCTATTCAGATGGACCACAAATCACAACGGTCAAATGCGCATCTGGGGCATTCAAAGGCTCCCCTCACCTACGCACGCTGTCCCTCCTTTGCTGCAGTCACCATTAAGGAAATAAACTCCTATATAGTTCCACTGTAAACGTTTTCCTCAAATGAAAAACATATCACTCATAGCGCAACACTGCATAAACAACTGAGCCTTTATTACAGTTATGCATTTACAAGCTCCAAGGATAGGTATCGCATAGAGTTTCTCCTGCGGGCTCTCCCCCGCTCGGCCTCCCGGTCTGGCCGAATGGTGTCCTTAATCCCTGCATGTGCGGGTCCACTCCTGCCTCCCACTGCTTGCTTGTACGAGGAAGACGCCGTTCGCAACTCCGCCCAATCGATTTCGTCACATTATACGTGACTCATCAAGGGCACGGGGCTGCGGCGGCGCTAGTGTGTTGAAATCTATGCTGGGGCCCTCTGATTGGTTCAAAGTGACCCTGGTTCCCTCCCCTCAAGAAAACTTAATTTAAAACATGCACTCCAGCGTGGATAATGAAGACTTGTGCTGAAATACCCATAGACTGCAGGGAGTTGAGGAGAAAGGAGGAAAGGAGAGGTCCAGGAGAAGCAGGATGGAATATTTACCTTCAGCTTTTGCAATGCCAAAGTCACTTACCACTTTAGTGAGGGTTAGAGATGGCCTGAACCTCCGATTTTAGGTTTGCAAACTTCCACAAAAGGTTCGGTTCGCGCGAACTTCCGCGAACCGCAATAGACTTCAATGGGGATGCGAACTTTGAAAACTAGAAACATTTATGCTGGCCACAAAAGTGATGGAAAAGATGTTTCAAGGTGACTAACACCTGAGTTTTTTCAGTGACTACAAGAGGGGGAAAAAAAATTCAAAAAGACCTTATAGTTTTTGAGAGAAATGATTTTAAAGATCTCCTTCTGACCGTGGGAAAATTAAACACCCGCCGACTTTAGCGGTTAATAGCAAAGCCCCTTTAACCACTTCAGGACCACAGTCTTTTCGCCCCTTAAGGACCAGAGCCTTTTTCTCCATTCAGACCACTGCAGCTTTCACGGTTTATTGCTCGCTCATACAACCTACCACCTAAATGAATTTTACCTCCTTTTCTTGTCACTAATACAGCTTTCTTTTGGTGCTATTTGATTGCTCCTGGGATTTTTACTTTTTATTATATTCAGCAAAAAAGACATGAATTTTGGCAAAAAAATGATTTTTTTAACTTTCTGTGCTGACATTTTTCAAATAAAGTAAAATTTCTGTATACATGCAGCGTGAAAAATGTGGACAAACATGTTTTTGATTAAAAAAAACCCATTCAGTGTATATTTATTGGTTTGGGTAAAAGTTATAGCGTTTACAAACTATGGTGCAAAAAGTGAATTTTCCCATTTTCAAGCATCTCTGACTTTTCTGCGCACCTGTCAGGTTTCATGAGGGGCTAAAATTCCAGGATAGCACAAATACCCCCCAAATGACCCCATTTTGGAAAGAAGACATCCCAAAGTATTCAGTGAGAGGCATGGTGAGTTCATAGAAGATTTTATTTTTTGTCACAAGTTAGCGGAAAATGACACTTTCTGACAAAAAAAAGAAAAAAAAAAAAGTTTCCATTTCTTCTAACTTGCGACAAAAAAAAATGAAATCTGCCATGGACTCACTATGCTCCTCTCTGAATACCTTGAAGTGTCTACTTTCCAAAATGGGGTCATTTGTGGGGTGTGTTCACTGTCCTGGCATTTTGGGGGGTGCCTAATTGTAAGCACCCCTGTAAAGCCTAAAGATGCTCATTGGACTTTGGGCCCCTTAGCGCAGTTAGGCTGCAAAAAAGTGCCACACATGTGGTATTGCCGTACTCAGGAGAAGTAGTATAATGTGTTTTGGGGTGTATTTTTACACATACCCATGCTGGGTGGGAGAAATATCTCCATAAATGACAATTGTTTTATTTTTTTTACACACAATTGTCTATTTATAGAAATATTTCTCCCACTCAGCATGGGTATGTGGAAAAATACACCCCAAAACACATTATACTACTTCTCCTGAGTATGGCGATACCACATGTGTGGCACTTTTTTGCACCCTAACTGCGCTAAGGGGCCCAAAGTTCAATGAGTACCTTTAGGATTTCACAGGTCATTTTGAGAAATTTCGTTTCAAGACTACTCCTCACGGTTTAGGGCCCCTAAAATGCCAGGACAGTATAGGAACCCCACAAATTACCCCATTTTAGAAAGAAGACACCCCAAGGTATTCCGTTAGGAGGATGGTGAGTTCATAGAAGATTTTTTTTTTTTGTCACAAGTTAGCGGAAATTGATTTTAATTGTTTTTTTTCACAAAGTGTCATTTTCCGCTAACTTGTGACAAAAAATAAAATCTTCTATGAACTCACCATACTCCTAACGGAATACCTTGGGGTGTCTTCTTTCTAAAATGGGGTCATTTGTGGGGTTCCTATACTGCCCTGGCATTTTAGGGGCCCTAAACCGTGAGGAGTAGTCTTGAAACCAAATGTCGCAAAATGACCTGTGAAATCCTAAAGGTACTCATTGGACTTTGGGCCTCTTAGCGCACTTAGGGTGCAAAAAAGTGCCACACATGTGGTACCGCCGTACTCAGGAGAAGTAGTATAATGTGTTTTGGGGTGTATTTTTACACATACCCATGCTGGGTGGGAGAAATATCTCTGTAAATGACAATTGTTTGATTTTTTTTACACACAATTGTCCTTTTACAGAGATATTTCTCCCACCCAGCATGGGTATGTGTAAAAATACACCCCAAAACACAATATACTACTTCTTCTGAGTACGGCGATACCACATGTGTGACACTTTTTTGCAACCTAGGTGCGCTAAGGGGCCTAACGTCCTATTCACAGGTCATTTTGAGGCCTTTGGATTCTAGACTACTGCTCACGGTTTAGGGCCCCTAAAATGCCAGGGCAGTATAGGAACCCCACAAGTGACCCCATTTTAGAAAGAAGACACTCCAAGATATTCTGTTAGGAGTATGGTGAGTTCATAGAAGATTTTTTTTTTTGTCACAAGTTAGCGGAAAATGACACTTTGTGAAAAAAAAAAACAATACATATCAATTTCCGCTAACTTGTGACAAAAAATAAAATCTTCAATGAACTCATCATACACCTAACAGAATACCTTGGGGTGTCTTCTTTCTAAAATGGGGTCACTTGTGGGGTTCCTATACTGCCCTGGCATTTTAGGGGCCCTAAAACGTGAGGAGTAGTCTTGAACCCAAATGTCTCAAAATGACCTGTGAAACCCTAAATGTACTCATTGGACTTTGGGCCCCTTAGCACAGTTAGGCTGCAAAAAAATGTCACACATGTGGTATCGCCGTACTCAGAAGAAGTAGTATAATGTGTTTTGTGATGTATTTTTACATATAACCATGCTGGGTGGGAGAAATATCTCTGTAAATGACACATTTTTGATTTTTTTTACACACAATTGTCCATTTACAGAGAGATTTCTCCCACCCAGCATGGGTATGTGTAAAAATACACCACAAAACACATTATACTACTTCTCCTGAGTATGGCGATACCACATGTGTGACACTTTTTTGCAGCCTAGGTGCGCTAAGGGGCCCAACGACCTATTCACAGGTCATTTTGAGGCATTTGTTTTCTAGACTACTCCTCACGGTTTACAGCCCCTAAAATGCCAGGGCAGTATAGGAACCCCACAAGTGACCCCATTTTAGAAAGAAGACACCCCAAGGTATTCCGTTAGGGGTATGGTGAGTTCATAGAAGATTTTATTTTTTGTCACAAGTTAGTGAAAAATGACACTTTGTGAAAAAAACAATAAAAATCTAATTTCAGCTAACTTTTGACAAAAAATAAAATCTTCTATGAACTCATCATACACCTAACAGAATACCTTGGGGTGTCTTCTTTCTAAAATGGGGTCACTTGTGGGGTTCCTATACTGCCCTGGCATTTTACGGGCCCAAAACTGTGAGTAGTCTGGAAACCAAATTTCTCAAAATGACTGATCAGGGGTATAAGCATCTGAAAATTTTGATGACAGGTGGTCTATGAGGGGGCAAATTTTGTGGAACCGGTCATAAGCAGGGTGGCCTCTTAGATGACAGGATGTTTTGGGCCTGATCTGATGGATAGGAGTGCTAGGGGGTGACAGGAGGTGATTGATGGGTGTCTCAGGGGGCGGTTAGAGGGGAAAATAGATGCAATCAATGCACTGGGGAGGTGATCGGAAGGGGGTCTGAGGGGGACCTGAGGGTTTGGCCGAGTGATCAAGAGCCCACACGGGGCAAATTAGGGCCTGATCTGATGGGAAGGTGTGCTAGGGGGTGACAGGAGGTGATTGATGGGTGTCTCAAGGTGTGATTAGAGGGGGGAAATAGATGCAAGCAATGCACTAGCGAGGTGATCAGGGCTGGGGTCAGAGGACGTTCTGAGGTGTGGGCGGGTGATTGGGTGCCCGCAAGGGGCAGATTAGGGTCTAATCTGATGGGTAACCGTGACAGGTGGTGATAGGGGGTGATTGATGGGTAATTAGTGGGTGTTTAGAGGAGAGAAGAGATGTAAACACTGCACTTGGGAGGTGATCTGATGTCGGATCTGCGGGCGATCTATTGGTGTGGGTGGGTGATCAGATTGCCCGCAAGGGGCAGGTTAGGGGCTGATTGATGGGTGGCAGTGACAGGGGGTGATTGATGGGTGGCAGTGACAGGGGGTGATTGATAGGTGATTGACAGGTGATCAGTGGGTTATTACAGGGAATAACAGATGTAAATATTGCACTGGCGAATTGATAAAGGGGGGTCTGAGGGCAATCTGAGCGTGTGGGCGGGTGATTGGGTGCCCGCAAGGGGTAGATTAGGGTCTAATCTGATGGGTAACAGTGACAGGTGGTGATAGGGGGTGATTGATAGGTGATTGATGGGTAATTAGTGGGTGTTTAGAGGAGAGAAGAGATGTAAACACTGCACTTGGGAGGTGATCTGATGTCGGATCTGCGGGCGATCTATTGGTGTGGGTGGGTGATCAGATTGCCCGCAAGGGGCAGGTTAGGGGCTGATTGATGGGTGGCAGTGACAGGGGGTGATTGATGGGTGGCAGTGACAGGGGGTGATTGATAGGTGATTGACAGGTGATCAGTGGGTTATTACAGGGAATAACAGATGTAAATATTGCACTGGCGAATTGATAAGGGGGGGTCTGAGGGCAATCTGAGCGTGTGGGCGGGTGATTGGGTGCCGGCAAGGGGCAGATTAGGGTCTAATCTGATGGGTAACAGTGACAGGTGGTGATAGGGGGTGATTGATGGGTGATTGATGGGTAATTAGTGGGTGTTTAGAGGAGAGAAGAGATGGAAACACTGCATTTGGGAGGTGATCTGATGTCGGATCTGCGGGCGATCTATTGGTGTGGGTGGGTGATCAGATTGCCCGCAAGGGGCAGGTTAGGGGCTGATTGATGGGTGGCAGTGACAGGGGGTGATTGACGGGTGATTGACAGGTGATTGACAGGTGATTGACAGGTGATCAGGGGGGATAGATGCATACAGTACACGGGGGGGGGGGGTCTGGGGAGAATCTGAGGGGTGGGGGGGTGATCAGGAGGGAGTAGGGGGCAGATTAGGGACTAAAAAAAAAATAGCGTTGACAGATAGTGACAGGGAGTGATTGATGGGTGATTAGGGGGGTGATTGGGTGCAAACAGTGGTCTGGGGGTTGGGCAGGGGGGGGGGTCTGAGGGGTGCTGTGGGCGATCAGGGGGCAGGGGGGGGGAAATCAGTGTGCTTGGGTGCAGACTAGGGTGGCTGCAGCCTGCCCTGGTGGTCCCTCGGACACTGGGACCACCAGGGCAGGAGGCAGCCAGTATAATAGGCTTTGTATACATTACAAAGCCTATTATACACTTTCCGTGCGGCGATCGGGCAGCTAGTAACCCGCCGGCGCTTCCGAACGGCCGGCGGGTTACAGCGAGCGGTGGGCGGAGCCAGTCCCCGGCGGCTGATCGCATCACAAATGACGCGATCGCCGCATAGCCACTCCCGCAGCCGACCCCGCCGATGGGCGTATTGCGGTCGTTTGGGCCCGGACTTTGCCGCCGCCCATCGGCTGGGGGCGGTCGTTAAGTGGTTAAACACTAGAAACACCAACATTTCTGGGAATGTTAAGTAGACACAAGAAAGACTTGAATCAGCACCCGTCAAACATAGGGAGAAGCGTGTGCCCAAGCTTATGGCGTTCCACACCACCGGAGCCGTTAATTCAGTAGATCCACAGGGAGCAGGCACCAACGATGTAAATAATCATCTCTTTTATTGATCACATCGATAAAATCAGCAGTAGTATAACAACGACAGACCGCTGTTTCGAGCCATGGGGCTCTTTATCAAGTTGTCAAAACTGCAATACAAACAATCACCATACACCACTTCCTTATATACACAAGCAGCACCAATCAGTGGTCAGTGTTTGAATCAACGAATCACAATGCATGAACAGCATGGAGGACCTGATGGGGAACTGTGTAGTAGACAAAAAAAACACACCCCTTTAGGTCAAACCACTCCCACTGTACATGAATATAAGAGAATAAAAGTGTTAAACTTATCACCTCTTGCAAACAAAATGATCTCCAACATCACAGGCAATATATCTAGACGTGGGGAGAGTCTCCAGTCATATGCGCAGCATATAGTATAAAAACGCCATTCTCGCCTGCTCCAGCCAATCAGCTGTGGCGAATGTCAGCCAATAGCAGACCCCTATGGTTCAAAGCGACGGCCAATCCGCATTACCATGCGTACCGACCAATGGACCACGCGTACGTCACGACGCGTCACAAGCGGCAGCCTATCCGCATACACACGCGGACAGGCCAATGGGCGACGCGTACAGCACGACGCATAGAAACAAAAGACCAATCTGCATATACAAGCGGACCGGCCAATGAGTAACGCGTGCGTCAAGGCGCATAAAACGCGAAAAAACCGCAGCTACCAGCCGCACAAAGGGCATAATGTGTATAAAAATGCCGCGACATAAACGCATTAGGGCACCTTAAGAACGCGACAAAACCGCAGCCACCAGCAGCGCAAAAGACATAGTGCGTATAAAAAAACGCAACAAAAACGCTAGTAAGTAAGCATACAGTCCAAAAGGACTGTTCATCCGTTCTAAAGCCCATATAATTGATACATAAAGAGACCCACCTCTTCAAGACAAGAGACAATATGCATCACCTTAGTTGCCCAAACAACCACATATAGTTACTACAGGCTCTCCCCACATCCAGCGCCCCCTAAGGCAAAATTGAGAAAAAAAATTTAGAAAATTTTTTTTTAGGAAAAAAGTAAAAGATAAAATTGTATATCAACTACATCTATCACTGTGTAGAATTGACTCAAACACCACACCCCTATACCACATAATTAACCACCCTGGCGTTCTGATTAAATCGCCAGGGTGGCTGCGGGAGGGTTTTTTTTAAATAAAAAAAAAACTATTTCATGCAGCCAACTGAAAGTTGGCTGCATGAAAGCCCACTAGAGGGCGCTCCGGAGGCGATCTTCCGATCGCCTCCGGCGCCCAGAATAAACAAGGAAGGCCGCAATGAGCGGCCTTCCTTGTTTTGCTTATATCGTCGCCATAGCGACGAGCGGAGTGACGTCATCGACGTCAGCCGACGTCCTGACGTCAGCCGCCTCCGATCCAGCCCTTAGCGCTGGCCGGAACTTTTTGTTCCGGCTACGCTGGGCTCAGGCGGCTGGGGGGACCCTCTTTCGCCGCTGCTCGCGGCGAATCGCCGCAGAGCGGCGGCGATCAGGCAGCACACGCGGCTGGCAAAGTGCCGGCTGCGTGTGCTGCTTTTTATTTCATTAAAATCGGCCCAGCAGGGCCTGAGCGGCAGCCGCTGGCGGTGTTGGACGAGCTGAGCTCGTCCAGACCGCTCAGCTGGTTAATATAAAACATTCTCGATGATCAAGAAAGAGACAAATAGGCCACAAGGACCATGACAGTTTCAGATGCAAAAGGACAAATCATAATCCAAGTTTAAACCTCCATTACCCAAAACACCCAGTTTTTTAATCCAGAACGCTTCACGTCTGGATAGCTCCTTTTCCCGATCACGCCCCCCTCCCCACCCAATTGGAACCCCATCAATTATTTGAACTCTCAATTGTGAGACATTGTGGCCTGCCTCAAGAAAATGCCTGGCCACAGCCTGAGTATTATCACCATTTCTAATGGCCGATTTATGAGATGAAAGTCTCACCTTGAGGGCCTTTGTTGTTTAGCCCACATAGGCTTGACCACAAGGGCACTTGAGTAAATAGACCACAAATGTAGAATTGCAATCTTAATGTTCTCTTATAGTAAATGCTGTACCCTTAGAGGGGTGTCTAAAGACATCCCCTTTGATTATAGAGTTGCAAAGGTGGCAACTAAGATAGGGATATGTGCCTTTCCTACCCTCTCTGGGTTTGTGTGATCTAGCCTTAGTATGTACTAATTTGTCCCTAATCGAGGGGGCTCTCTTAAAAGATGTCAGGGGGGATAACGGAATTCTGGGACCCTGGGGAAGGCTTCCCTAAGTAAGTGCCAATGTTTCCTGATCACATTAGTGATCTTAGTACTGCAAGTATTAAAAGTGGAGACAAAGGGCATCTGAAATGAGCTATCTCTAGATCTTCTATTCTTATGGGAAGTACTGAAAACAAGATCAGGATATCCTCTGTTGCGAAATTTTTTTCTCATTCTGTCTAACTGTACTTCTCTATTAGCGCCCTCTGGCACAATTCTAGCTACCCTCTTCAGTTGACTTCCTGGAATAGAATTCTTGATCTGAGTAGGATGGAAGCTGGAATAATGCAAAATTGAATTCCTATCAGTAATCTTAACCTCCCTGGCGGTTTATTTATTTTGCCAGGGAGGCTGCAATGTGTTTTTTTTTTAATTAAAAAAAAAATATTTCATGCAGCCAACTGAAAGTTGGCTGCATGAAAGCCCACTAGAGGGCGCTCCGGAAGCGTACTTTCGATCGCCTCCGGCAATCGAAAGTAACAAGATAGGCCGCAATGAGCGGCCTATCTTGTTTCGCTTTCCTCGTCGCCATGGCGACGAGCGGAGTGACGTCATGGACGTCAGTCGACGTCCTGACGTCAGAGCCGCCCGATCCAGCCTCTAGCGCCGGCCGGAACTGTTTGTTCCGGCTGCGCTGGGCTCGGGCGGCTGGGGGGACCCTCTTTCGCCGCTTCGGCGATCGGGCAGCACACGCGGCTGGCAAAGTGCCGGCTGCGTGTGCTGCTTTTTTCAGAACGGAAATCGGCCCAGCAGGGCCTGAGCGGCGACCTCCGGCGGCATACCCCGAGCTCAGCTCGGGATTACCGCCAAGGAGGTTAATATATAAATCTGTAGTGAACCTCGGACCCTCTCTATAAACTACTGTATCTAAAAAAGAAACACTCTGCAAATCAACATGAGCTGTGAGACGTATTGTAGGACAACGCTCAGAGAGGGAACTCAAAAAGGTGTCAAAGGTCGAACTTTTTGAGTTCCCTCTCTGAGCGTTGTCCTACAATACGTCTCACAGCTCATGTTGATTTGCAGAGTGTTTCTTTTTTAGATACAGTAGTTTATAGAGAGGGTCCGAGGTTAACTACAGATTTATATATTAAGATTACTGATAGGAATTCAATTTTGCATTATTCCAGCTTCCATCCTACTCAGATCAAGAATTCTATTCCAGGAAGTCAACTGAAGAGGGTAGCTAGAATTGTGCCAGAGGGCGCTAATAGAGAAGTACAGTTAGACAGAATGAGAAAAAAATTTCGCAACAGAGGATATCCTGATCATGTTTTCAGTACTTCCCATAAGAATAGAAGATCTAGAGATAGCTCATTTCGGATGCCCTTTGTCTCCACTTTTAATACTTGCAGTACTAAGATCACTAATGTGATCAGGAAACATTGGCACTTACTCAGGGAAGCCTTCCCCAGGGTCCCAGAATTCCGTTACCCCCCCCTGACATCTTTTAAGAGAGCCCCCTCGATTAGGGACAAATTAGTACATACTAAGGCTAGATCACACAAACCCAGAGAGGGTAGGAAAGGCACATATCCCTGTCTTAGTTGCCACCTTTGCAACTCTATAATCAAAGGGGATGTCTTTAGACACCCCTCTAAGAGTACAGCATTTACTATAAGAGAACATTATGATTGCAATTCTACATTTGTGGTCTATTTACTCAAGTGCCCTTGTGGTCAAGCCTATGTGGGCAAAACAACAAAGGCCCTCAAGGTGAGACTTTCATCTCATAAATCGGCCATTAGAAATGGTGATAATACTCAGGCTGTGGCCAGGCATTTTCTTGAGGCAGGCCACAATGTCTCACAATTGAGAGTTCAAATAATTGATGGGGTTCCAATTGGGTGGGGAGGGGGGCGTGATCGGGAAAAGGAGCTATCCAGACGTGAAGCGTTCTGGATTAAAAAACTGGGTGTTTTGGGTAATGGAGGTTTAAACTTGGATTATGATTTGTCCTTTTGCATCTGAAACTGTCATGGTTCTTGTGGCCTATTTGTCTCTTTCTTGATCATCGAGAATGTTTTATATTAATTATGTGGTATAGGGGTGTGGTGTTTGAGTCAATTCTACACAGTGATAGATGTAGTTGATATACAATTTTATCTTTTACTTTTTTCCTAATTTTTTTTTTTCTAAAATGTTTTTCTCAATTTTGCCTTAGGGGGCGCTGGATGTGGGGAGAGCCTGTAGTAACTATATGTGGTTGTTTGCGCAACTAAGGTGATGCATATTGTCTCTTGCCTTGAAGAGGCGGGTCTCTTTATGTATCAATTATATGGGCTTTAGAACGGATGAACAGTCCTTTTGGACTGTATGCTTACTTGCGCTGCTGGTGGCTGCGGTTTTGTCGCGTTCTTAAGGTGCCCTAATGCGTTTATGTCGCTGCATTTTTATACGCATTATGCCCTTTGTGCGGCTGGTAGCTGCGGTTTTTTCGCGTTTTATGCGCCTTGACGCACGCGTTACTCATTGGCCGGTCCGCTTGTATATGCGGATTGGTCTTTTGTTTCTATGCGTCGTGCTGTACGCGTCGCCCATTGGCCTGTCCGCGTGTGTATGCGGATAGGCCGCCGCTTGTGACGCGTCGTGACGTACGCGTGGTCCATTGGTCGGTACGCATGGTAATGCGGATTGGCCGTCGCTTTGAACCATAGGGGTCTGCTATTGGCTGACATTCGCCACAGCTGATTGGCTGGAGCAGGCGAGAATGGCGTTTTTATACTATATGCTGCGCATATGACTGGAGACTCTCCCCACGTCTAGATATATTGCCTGTGATGTTGGAGATAATTTTGTTTGCAAGAGGTGATAAGTTTAACACTTTTATTCTCTGATATTCATGTACAGTGGGAGTGGTTTGACCTAAAGGGGTGTGTTTTTTTGTCTACTACACAGTTCCCCATCAGGTCCTCCATGCTGTTCATGCATTGTGATTCGTTGATTCAAACACTGACCACTGATTGGTGCTGCTTGTGTATATAAGGAAGTGGTGTATGGTGATTGTTTGTATTGCAGTTTTGACAACTTGATAAAGAGCCCCATGGCTCGAAACAGCGGTCTGTCGTTGTTATACTACTGCTGATTTTATCGATGTGATCAATAAAAGAGATGATTATCTACATCGTTGGTGCCTGCTCCCTGTGGATCTACTGGGAATGTTAAGTGAAATAGTGGGAACAAGAGGAAAAAATATTTTTTTCAAAAAGACCATATACTTTTTGAGAAAGTCAATTTTAAAGTTTCAAAGAAAAGAGTCGATTCATTAAAAAAGAACGATTCATTAAAAATATCCGGCTCATTCATGAACCGTTACTAAAGCAGAGAATGCGTCCTGAGCAGGACGTGAAGCTGCCGGCTCCGCTGCTGTCTCTCCCCACCTGCCTGCGCCTGTCAACCCCCACCTAGGCTGGCACCCAGTGTACCCATAAGTGCACTGGGTGCCGGCCTAGGTGAGGGTGACAGGTGAAGGCAGGTGGGGAGAGACAGTGGAGCCGGCAGCTATGTGTCCCAAAGGACGCATTCTCTGCTATGTGGGGGGCGTCGGAGATCTTCAATCAACTTAATTGAAGATCGCAACATAAGAGGATATATTATTCGTCTAATTGTTTACCGAGGATATTGGCGTGGGAATTTTTTTTAAAGGTACAGGTAAGTATTTCTGGTTAATTAAGAAAATTTAAGGACTTTTTTCGTGGTTGTGTTTTTATTTCATTTAACCCTTTGTGGAAATTGGTAAGGGGTACGCAGGTTTTTGATGAACGGTACGGCTGAGCAGCCCCAAATTTTTAGGCTTTGTAGGGAGTTTAAGGGGGCTCAGGACTGTTGAGTTTCGGGCCCTTACCTTACCATTCAGCAGAAACCTGCGCTTTTGTACCCTCAAAACCTAGGCCCCAATGAAAGCCTATGGGGGAATTTAGCACTTTTGCATCCTCGTAACTCTGGTTTGCAGAGATGTAGGGAACCCAGCATTGGAGTGCAAGCACAACAATATGCCTTCTACCTGCATGAGACATGTCGTAAGATTCAGACTTTGCTAACGGCCATTGCTGCGATTTATGTTCGTCAGAATCGCCACCATTAACATTGCCAAAATGAACAGGTTTTTGTGACCCTAGGCTATGACCTCTTTGGCCTAGGGGCCTGAAACTCACCAGTCATGATCCCCCTAAGATCCCCCCGACTTTTGCACCCCCGTAACTCTGGTTTGCAGAGATGTAGGAAACCCAGCATTGGAGTGCAAGTAGAACAATATGCCTTCTACCTGCATGAGACATGTCGTGAGAGTCAGACTTTGCTAACAGCCATGGCTGCGATTTATGTTCGTCAGAATCACCACCATTAACATTGCCAAAATGAACAGGTTTTTGTGTCCCTAGGCTATGACCTCTTTGGCCTAGGGGCCCGAAACACACCAGTCATGATCCCAATAAGATCCCCCCCCACCCACTTTTGTACCCCTGTAACTCTGGTTTACAGAGATGTACGGAACCCAGCATTGGAGTGCAAGTACAACAATATGCCTTCTACCTGCGTGAGACATGTCATGAGATTCAGACTTTGCTAACAGCCATGGGTGCAATTTATGTTCGTCAGAATAGCCACCATTAACATTGCCAAAATGAAAAGGTTTTTGTGACCCTAGGCTATGACCTCTTTGGCCTAGGGGCCCGAAACTCACCAGTCATGATCCCCCTAAGAGTCCCTACAATGCTAGAAAATATGCCACTGCTGAGTAGAGATGGCTCAAATGGTTCGCCGGCAAACGGTTACAGGTGAACTTTGGGTGCTTCGCGTTCGCAGTGAACCAGGAACTTTTTTTCAAAAAAGTTTGGTTCGCCCATAGACTTTAATGGCCACTGATTTTAGTGGTTAATAGCAAAGTCCTCTTACATAGCAAAAACACCAAAATTGTTGGGAATATTAAGTGGAATAGTGGGAACAAGAGGAAAAAACATTTTTTCAAAAAGACCTTTTACTTTTTTGAGAAAATCAATGTTAAAGTTTCAAAGTAAAATGAGTCGATTCATAAAAAAGAACCGATTCATTAAAAAGAACCGGATGATTCATGAACCGTTAATATAGCAGAGAATGCATCCTGAGCAGGACGTGAAGCTGCCGGCTCCACTGCTGTCTCTCCCCACCTGCCTGCACCTGTCACCCTCACCTAGCCTGGCTCCCGGTGCACCCATGGGTGCACTGGGTGCCAGGCTAGGTGAGGGTGACAGGTGAGAAGGTGGGGGGAGACAGCAGGAGCCGGCAGCTATGCGTCCGAAAGGACGCATTCTCTACTATGTGGGAGGCGTCGGAGATCTTCAGTCAACTTAATTGAAAATCGCAACATAAGAGGATACATTGTTCGATGGATCGTTTACCGAGGATATTGGCGTGGGATTTTTTTTTAAAGGTACAGGTTAGTATTTATGGTTAATTTAGAATAATAAAATACTTTTCTCGTGGTTGTGTTTTTTTTGTTCATTTAACCCTTTGTGGAAATGGGTAAGGGGTATTTTGTATCCCTATACTCATTTCTCCTGGGAGGGGGGTGGGCATCTGGGGTCCCCTTCTTAAAGCGGACTCCCAGATGCCACCATGAACCCCCCCCCCAGGGAGTCGTCGCCCCCACCTCCTCCTGGGGCATCGGAGGTGGGGAAGAGCCCCTTGTCCATGGATTGGACAAGGGCTCCGGGGGAGGGGAAGGCTTGGCCACCTCTCCCCCCCGGAGCTCCCCCATACCATGGACCATGCGGGCTGGTATAGCTCAAGGTGTGAAGCCCCAGTCAGCCGGGGCTCCGCATTCTGGCTATCCCAGCCTGCATGGGGGACAAGGGGTTACAGAGGCTTGGGAAGGGGGACCCCACGCCATTTTTTTTTCACATTTCCCACACACAGCACATAAAAAGAATTAAAAAAAATAAAAAGTGTTTATAAAGGACTTCCGAGGCCACAAATGTGAAAAAAGTTAAATACCTTTTCATAATGCAGATCCATTGAGGACGCCATCTGTGCCCTCCCGTTCATTCCTCCATGGCTCCCGCAGTAATCCCCTCAGAACGGGTCGGGTTCTCATTCCCTGCTCAATATGGACGTCACAGATTGCCGCGCCTGCTCTAGGACCTCCTCCCGATGCATCCGATGTATGCACGCATATTGATGATGCGGTGGGAGGAAGGCCTAGAGCTGCGCAGCCGCAATTGCGCCTATGTGGACTGCAATCTGTGGTGGCCATATTGAGGGGGGAATGAGAACCCAACTCATTTGGAGGGGTCGGGACCCAACCGAGGCCGGTATTACTGCGGGAGTCATGGTGGAATGAACGGGAGGGCGCGGATGGCGTCCTCCATGGATCTGGATTATGAAAAGGTATTTAACTTTTTTCATATTTGTGGTCTCGGAAGTCTTTTAAATATTGTTTCCTGCTATCTTTTTAACATATGCTGCAAATTTGGTGTTGCTAGGATGTAAGGGGCCTTTGCTATTAACTGCTAAAGTCAGCGGGTGATAAACAACCAGAGTTATGAGAGTGCACTGAAAAAGTGCTAAATTTTGCCCTTGGATTTCATTGGGCTCCCTATTTCACTTGGTGGCGATTCTGACGTACATAAATCGCAGCCATGGCCGTTAGGAAAATCTGAATCTCACGACATGTCTCATGCAGGTAGAACGCATATTCTTATACTTGTACTCCAATGTTGGGTTCCCTACATCTCTGCAAACCAGAGTTACAGGGGTGCAAAAGTGGTAAAATCCCCCATAGGCTTTCATTGGGCCTCCTATTTCACTTTCCAAAATCTCACACCATTTCAAAGGGCAATGGCTCAGCAGTGGCAAATGTTCTAGCATTGTAGGGACTCTTAGGGGGATCATGGCTGGTGAGTTTCGGGCTCCTAGGCCAAAGAGGTCATAGCCTAGGGTCATAAAATCCTGTTTATTTAGGCAATGTCAATGGTGGCGATTCTGACGTACATAAATCGTAGCCATGGCCGTTAGCAACGTCTGAATCTCACGACATGTCTCATGCAGGTAGAAGGCATATTCTTATACTTGTACTCCTATGTTGGGTTCCCTACATCTCTGCAAACCAGAGTTACAGGGGTGCAAATGTGGTAAATTCCCCCATAGGCTTTAATTGGGCCTCCTACTTCAATTTCCAAAATCTCACATTTTTTCAAAGGGCAATGCCTCAGCAGTGGCAAATCTCACCAGTCATGATCCCCCTAAGAGTCCCTACCATGGTAGAAAATGTGCAACTGCTGAGCCATCGCCCTTGGAAAATATGTGAGATTTTGGAAAGTGAAATAGGAGGCCCAATGAAAGCCTATGGGGGGTTTTACCACTTTTGCACCCCTGTAACTCTGGTTTGCAGAGATGTAGGGAACCCAAAATTGGAGTACAAGTATAAGAATATGCCTTCTACCTGCATGAGACATGTCGTGAGATTCAGACTTTCCTAACGGCCATGGCTGCGATTTATGTACATCAGAATTGCCACCATTGACATTGCCCAAATAAACACGTTTTTGTGACCCTTGGCTATGACCTCTTTGGCCTATGGGCCCGAAACTCACCAGTCATGATCCCCCTAAGAGTCCCTACAATGCTAGAAAATTTGCTACTGCTGACCCATTGCCCTTTGAAATGGTGTGAGATTTTGGAAAGTGAAATAGGAGGCCCAATGAAAGCCTGTGGGGGATTTTACCACTTTTGCACCCCTGTAACTCTGGTTTGCAGAGATGTAGGGAACCCAACATTGGAGTACAAGTATAAGAATATGCCTTCTACCTGCATGATACATGTTGTGAGATTCAGACTTTGCTAACGGCCATGGCAGCGATTTATAAACGTCAGAATCACCACCATTGACATTGCCAAAATAAACAGGTTTTTGTGACCCTAGGCTATGACCTCTTTGGCCTAGGGGCCCCAAACTCACCAGTCCTGAGCCCCCTAGAAGTCCCTACAATGCTAGAAAATTTGCCACTGCTGAGCCATTGTCCTTTGAAAAGATTTGAGATTTTGGAAAGTGAAATAGGGAGCCCAATAAACGCCAATTGCAAAATTCAGCACTTTTGCAGTGCACCCCCATAACCATAACAACACCAAATTTGCAGCATATGTTAAAAAGATAGCAGGAAACAATATTTAAAAGACTTCCGAGGCCACAAATATGAAAAAAAGTTAAATACCTTTTCATAATCCAGATCCATGGAGGACGCCATCCGCGCCCTCCCATTCATTCCGCCATGGCTCCCGCAATAATACCGGCCCCCGGTAGGGTCCCAACCCCTCTGAACGGGTCGGGCTCTTATTCCCCACTCAATATGGCCACCAGAAATTGCCGCGGCTGCATAGTCCGCAAGTCTGCATAGATGCGATTGCGGCTGCACAGCTCTAGAGCCTCCTCCCGCCGCGTCATCAATATGCGTGCATACATAGGACGCATTGGGAAGAGGCCCTAGAGCTGCACAGCCGCAATTTGCGTCTATGCGGACTGCGCAGCCGCGGCAATCTGTGGCGGCCATATTGAGGGGGGATTGAGAACCCGACCCGTTTGGAGGGGTCGGGACCCAACCGGGGCCGGTATTACTGCGGGTGCCATGGCGGAATGAACGGGAGGGCGTGGATGGCGTCCTCCATGGATCTGGATTATGAAATGGTATTTAACTTTTTTCATACTTGTGGCCTCGTAAGTCCTTTAAAAAAAAATAAATATATATATATATATGTTTTATTATTTTTATGTGCTGAGTGTGGGAAATCTGAAAAAAAAATGACGTGGGGTCCCCCCTCCTGAGCCTCTGTAACCCCTTGTCCCCCATGCAGGCTGGGATAGCCAAAATGCAGAACCCTGGCCAACTGGGGCTTCGCACCCTGAGCTATACCAGCCCGCATGGTCCATGGTATGGGGGGGAGGGGCGGCCAAGCCTCCCCCCCCCCTCGGAGCCCTTGTCCAATCCATGGACGAGGGGCTCTTCCCCACCTCCGGTGCCCCAGGAGGAGGTGGGGCAACAACTCCCTGGGGGGGTTAATGGTGGCATCTGGGAGTCCCCTTTAAAAAGGGGACCCCAGATGCCCACCCCCTCCCAGGAGAAATGAGTATAGGGGTACAAAGTACCCCTTACCCATTTCCACAAAGGGTTAACTGAAATAAAAACACAACCACGAAAAGTCCTTTAATTTCCTTAATTAACCAGAAATACTTACCTGTACCATTAAAAAAAATTTCCCACGCCAATATCCTCGGTAAACGATCCAATGAATTACAGTATCCTCTTATGTTGCGATCTTCAATTAAGTTGATTTAAGATCTCCGAAGCCCCCCACATAGCAGAGAATGCGTCCTTTCGTACGCATAGCTGCTAGCTGTCTCTCCCCACCTGCCTGCCTGCACCTGTCAACCCCCACCTAGCCTGGTGCACCGGGTGCCAGCCTAGGTGAGGGTGACAGGTGAAGGCCGGTGGAGAGAGACAGCAGGAGCCGGCAGCTATACGTCCTGCTCAGGACGCATTCTAAGCTATTCTAACGGTTCATGAATTATCCAGTTCTTTTTAATGAATCGGTTCTTTTTTTAATTAATCGACTCTTTTTACTTTGAAATTTTAAAATCGATTTTGTCAAAAAGTATAAGGTCTTTTTGAATTTTTTTCCACTTGTAGTCACTGCCCTCCTCTACATACCCTGCAAATTTCGTGTTTTTACTATGTAAGGGGACTTTGCTATTAACCGCTAAAGTTGTCGGGCATTAAAGTCTATGGGCGAACCAAACTTTTTAAAAAAAAGTTCCTGGTTCACTGTGAACGCGAACCACTCAAAGTTCGCCTGGAACCGTTCGGGCCATCTCTAGTGAGGGTCGTTTCTGTAGAGTGGGCTGGACAAAATTTGGATTGGGGGGATCGAAAAAGAAGTTGGAACTGAGGAAATGGGTCAAGCATTGGTGGGCCAGGCATTCATGGATTTTTGTGGCGAAAAGGAGGAGGGAGATTGGGTGGTAGTTGCAGGGTCAAGTGAAGGTTTCTTCAGCAGGGGAAGAACAGTGGCCTGTTTGAATATGGAGGGGAAGGTGCCAGTGGAGAGGGAGAGGTTGAAGAGGTGGATAAGGGCTGGGGCCAGATCAGGAAGGTACTGTGTTTTCTTCCCTTTGTTTTCCTTTCTTTGAGGCTAAGTTCACAGCGGGACGTTAAAGTCGCACGTTAAAACAGCATTTAACGCAGAATAACTCACTGCAATGAAAAATCAATACCCCGTTCACAGTGCACACGTTGCGTTAATGTCTAACGCTGCACGTTAAGTAAAAGTGCTGCATACTGTGTGTTATACACGTTATTAGCTGCGTTGGACTGTTTGCAAATGCTCAGTAATGACTTGGAAGCACACTTTTCATTGCCTGTATTTTCTACTGTATCTGCTGTATGCGACGGTAATGCTGCGTTGCAACTTTTTGGGCACGTTGCGTTGTAAGTTTGCGGTGCAACTTTAACGTTGCATCAAAACGCAACGTCCCACTGTGAATCTAGATTCACTCTTTTTAGCCTCCAGGCTTCTTTTTGTTTTCTGCAAACAGTTGAATGATGTGCGTTACAAAAAAGCTGTATATTTTTCTTATCTGTCCACAGAGAACATTTTGGGCTTGATTCACTAACCTGCGCTAAGTGTTAGCGCCAGAGTAAAAAAGAGTTTTCCGGCGCTAAGCCGGTTAGTGTGCCTTATCTGAGTTTAGTGTGCCTTATCTGAGTTAGTGTGCCTTTTCTGAACTTAGTGCCCCTTAAGGGCTTGATTCACAAAAGTGTGCTAACTGTTAGCACGGCCGTTTTCATGCAAATTTTCACGATCGCCAATTTTCCCACAAAATCGTTATCGTTTTTGTGCGCAAACGCAAATTTTTGTGCAAAACGATAACATTTTTGTGCAAACATTTTCGTTTGCACGCGAAAACGTTTAATTGCGTGCAAAAATTCGTGATCGCGCGCAAACGTGACAATTTGTGCAAAAACACCTGTGCTAATAGTTACCACTCTTTTGTGAATCAAGCCCTAAGTAGCTTTGTGCACACAAAAAGATGCACAAAGCTATATCGCACACTGCAGATAGGGCAAACTAACCTTAGATAAGGCACACTAACTCAGATAAGGCACACTAACCTCAGATAAGGCACACTAACCTCAGATAAGGTTAGAGCTGTAGTTTGTGCCCACTAAGTGATAAGGCACACTAACCGGCTTAGCGCCGGTTAGTGAATCAAGCCCTTTCAGTCTAACCCCTATGTAGGTCTCAAGAAGCAGTTCACACTGGCAATTTGTACTGTAACTATATTTCTACAATAAAACCTTTTTGAAATGAAAATCCTCAAATCCTTTAAGTAAGCCTCTAAACTTCTCTTGTGGGGCAAGGTCATGCAAAATGATGGCATTCATTTTGTCTTCATGCTCAACAGGCTCCTGAGTGGTTTGCCTAAAATGGGATACAGAATAGATGGGACTGAAGACTAGAGATGTCGTGAACATCAGATTTTGGGTTCGTGAACGTCGAATCGGAACATCCGAAAAAAGTTCTGATTTGCGCGAACTGGGCGGGCCTCTATTGACTTCAATGTAAAGCCAAATTTCCCAAACTACAAAGACTGTTAATTCTGGCCACAAAAATGATGGAAAACTAGTTTCAAAGGCTCTAACACCTGGACAGAGGCATGGCGGAGGGGGATCCATGCCAAAAGTCCCACCAAAAATTATGGAGTTGACGCAGAGTCAGGTTTTAATCCCTTAGGCCTCTTTCACACCAAGACGTTGCGTTTTAGGGGACGTTAAGGTCGCATAACACACCCCTAACACAACGCCTTGTGGTGTTGGAGGTGGACGCCAGAGTGATACTCTGTCTGATACTCTGTGGGGATTGGAAAAGAAGTTTCTGCCCGGTTCCTTCCACTGAGGTGTCTCAATCGCAACAAATTTCTTGAAGGCCTCAGACTTCACCAGCTTGTACGGTAAAAGCTGGTGGGCTAGCAGTTCCGACAAGCCCGCTGTCAGACGCCGGGCAAGGGGGTGACTGGCAGACATTGGCTTCTTCTATTCCAAAACTTCCTTCACAGAAAACTGACTGCTGTGGGCAGATGAGCAGGAACTGCTAAAGGTGAGAGGTAGCAGAGTGAAGGGTGCTCGAGAGGGGGCAAGGACAGGAGAGGTTGATGTAGCTGAAGATGCTGCTGGACCAGAAGGAGGAGGGTGGCTTTGCATTTGTGTGCTGCTTTTATTAATGTGTGCATACCATTGTTGTTTGTGTTTTGCGATCAGATGCCTTCACAAAACAGTTGTCCCTAGGTGGGCGTTGGACTTCCCACAACTCAGTTTCTTTTGGCAGAGGTTGCAGATAGCATTGCTGGTATCAGAGGCACACAAACAAAAAAAAATACCAGACTGGTGAGCTTTGGAATGTCAGCATTCTGGTGGTGGTGGCAACAACAGGGGCTTGATTCACAAAGCCGTGATAACTCTTATCTCTAGCGTTAGCGCGCGTAATGTTTTTCACGCGCAAAATGTGGGACATCCTGGCTGTTTTTGCGCGAAAATGGACGTGATTTTGCACACAACTTCGCGTTTGCGTGTGAAAAAGTTACACGCGTTATAGCTAGCACAAAACGATACCACAACCGTGATAAGAGTTATCACAGATTTGTGAATCAAGCCCCAGGTGTTGAAGAGCGTGTTGGCTGGCTGACCCCAGGTGCCGATACATGCTGTCTGACAGTGCCACTAGCTCCTTGTAAAGAGCTCCCCCTACTAGTTTCGTGACATCCATGGACACATTAGGCTTGATTCACAAAGCCGTGATAACCCTTATCACGGTCGCGTTAGAGTTATAGCACGCGTAACGTTTTTCACGCGCAAATGCAAATTTTTGCACAAAATCGCGGCCATTTTTACATGAAAACACAAATTTTCACACACGATTGTGCGTGCAAACAGCTTTGTGAATCAAGCCCATTGTCATCATCATCATCATGTGCTTCACTTTTCTCAGACACCTCCAAATAGGCACCAACAACGGGTACTACCCCCTGGTCATCCTCCTCACACCTTGGGCTTGATTCACTAACCGGTGCTAAGTGTTAGCCGTGGAGTGAAAAGTGGGTTTTCCTGCGGTATGTGCCCATGCGTGCGAAATTGTGGGCGCAAATTCTTGCGCGTGCAAAGCTTAGCGCTGCGTGCGGAGCGTTGCATCGCGGTGCAACCAAAACAGTGAACCTGGTGCGCCCAAAATGGCGCCTGAAACGGCCCTCCGTGTGACATTTTGGGCGCACCGGCTGCGATGTTTTCGGTGCACCTGGTGCACTGTTTTGGACGCACCGAGATGCGATGCTTTGCGCGTACCCCGCAGCGCTATGCTTTGCGTGCGATCACTAACTGCTTTGGACTGCAAACTACTTAGCACCCTAGTTTGCACATCCAAAACCTTAAGACGAGCTAACACAGTTAGCACCGGTTAGCGAATCGCGACCCTTATGTTCACGTGTGTACTACTGACGCCTGATTGAGAGATATCACGTGGTGTGACACCCTCCTTTTCTACTGCATCTTCTGCCAGTAAAGGTTTTTCTCCTTCATCTTCTGCCCGTAAAGGTTGTGCATCACTAAATGCATCATGTGTGAATAATTCCTCTGACATATGGGGCTTGATTCACAAAGCCGTGATAACTGTTATCACGGTCGATATAACGTATGTAAAGTTTTTCGCGAGCAAATGCAAATTTGTGCGTGAAATCGGGCACGATTTTGCACGCAAATGAATAATCAATGCACAAAAGAATCATAAAATTGTATTTATGTTTTGAATTGTGTGATTAACCACTTGAGGACCTAGGGCTTTCTACCCCTTAAGGACCGGCCACTTTTTTTCCATTCAGACCACTGCAGCTTTCACGGTTTATTGCTCGCTCATACAACCTACCACCTAAATGAATTTTGGCTCCTTTTCTTGTCACTAATAAAGCTTTCTTTTGCTGCTATTTGATTGCTCCTGCGATTTTTACTTTTTATTATATTCATCAAAAAAGACATGAATTTTGGCAAAAAAATGATTTTTTTAACTTTCTGTGCTGACATTTTTCAAATAAAGTAAAATTTCTGTATACATGCAGCGCGAAAAATGTGGACAAACATGTTTTTGATAAAAAAAAAAACCCATTCAGTGTATATTTATTGGTTTGGGTAAAAGTTATAGCGTTTACAAACTCTGGTGCAAAAAGTGAATTTTCCCATTTTCAAGCATCTCTGACTTTTCTGACCCCCTGTCATGTTTCATGAGGGGCTAGAATTCCAGGATAGTATAAATACCCCCCAAATGACCCCATTTTGGAAAGAAGACATCCCAAAGTATTCACTGAGAGGCATAGTGAGTTCATAGAAGATATTATTTTTTGTCACAAGTAAGCGGAAAATGACACTTTGTGAGAAAAAAAAAAAAAAAAAAGTTTCCATTTCTTCTAACTTGCGACATAAAAAAATGAAATCTGCCACGGACTCACCATGCCCCTCTCTGAATACCTTGAAGGGTCTACTTTCCAAAATGGGGTCATTTGTGGGGTGTGTTTACTGTCCTGACATTTTGGGGGGTGCTAAATTGTAAGCACCCCTGTAAAGCCTAAAGGTGCTCATTGGACTTTGGACCCCTTAGCGCAGTTAGGCTGCAAAAAAGTGCCACATATGTGGTATTGCCGTACTCAGGAGAAGTAGTATAATGTGTTTTGGGGTGTATTTTTACACATACCAATGCTGGGTGGGAGAAATATCTCTGTAAATGACAATTTGTTAATTTTTTTTACACACAATTGTCCATTTACAGAGACCTTTCTCCCACTCAGCATGGGTATGTGTAAAAATACACCACAACACACATTATACTACTTCTCCTGAGTACGGCGATACCACATGTGTGGCACTTTTTTGCACCCTAACTGCGCTAAAGGGTCCAAAGTCCAATGAGTACCTTTAGGATTTCACAGGTCATTTTGAGAAATTTCGTTTCAAGACTACTCCTCACGGTTTAGGGCCCCTAAAATGCCAGGGCAGTATAGGAACCCAACAAATGACCCTATTTTAGAAAGAAGACACCCCAAGGTATTCCGTTAGGAGTATGGTGAGTTCATAGAAGATTTAATTTTTTGTCAAAAGTTAGCGGAAAATGACACTTTGTGAAAAAACACAATTAAAATCAATTTCCGCTAACTTGTGACAAAAAATAAAATCTTCTATGAACTCGCCATACTACTAACGGAATACCTTGGGGTGTCTTCTTTCTAAAATGGGGTCATTTGTGGGGTTCCTATACTGCCCTGGCATTTTAGGGGCCCTAAACCGTGAGGAGTAGTCTTGAAACGAAATTTCTCAAAAATGACCTGTGAAATCCTAAAGGTACTAATTGGACTTTGGTCCCTTTAGCGCAGTTAGGGTGCAAAAAAGTGCCACACATGTGGTATCGCCATACTCGGGAGAAGTAGTACAATGTGTTTTGGGGTGTATTTTTACACATACCCATGCTGGGTGGGAGAAATACCTCTGTAAATGGACAATTGTGTGTAAAAAAAATCAAAAGATTGTCATTTACAGAGGTATTTCTCCCACCCAGCATGGGTATGTGTAAAAATACACCCCAAAACACATTATACTACTTCTCCCGAGTACGGCGATACCACATGTGTGGCACTTTTTTGCACCCTAACTGCACTAAGGGGCCCAAAGTCCAATGAGTACCTTTAGGATTTCACAGGTCATTTTTGTTTCAAGACTACTCCTCGCGGTTTAGGGCCCCTAAAATTCCAGGGCAGTATAGGAACCCCACTAATGACCCCATTTTAGAAGGAAGACACCCCAAGGTATTCCGTTAGGAGTATGGTGAGTTCATAGAAGTTTTTATTTTTTTGTCACAAGTTAGTGGAAATTGATTTTAATAGTTTTTTTTCACAAAGTGTCATTTTCCGCTAACTTGTGACAAAAAATAAAATCTTCTATGAACTCACCATACTCCGTACGGAATACCTTTGGGTGTCTTCTTTCTAGAATGGGGTCATTTGTGGGGTTCCTATACTGCCCTGGCATTTTAGGGGCCCTAAACCGTGAGGAGTAGTCTTGAAACCAAATGTCGCAAAATGACCTGTGAAATCCTAAAGGTACTCATTGGACTTTGGGCCCCTTAGCGTACTTAGGGTGTAAAAAAGTGCCACACATGTGGTACCACCGTACTCAGGAGAAGTAGTATAATGCGTTTTGGGGTGTATTTTTACACATACCCATGCTAAGTGGGAGAAATATCTCTGTAAATGACAATTGTTTGGTTTTTTTTACACACAATTGTCCATTTACATAGAAATTTCTCCCACCCAGCATGGGTATGTGTAAAAATACACCCCAAAACACATTATACTACTTTTCCTGAGTACGGCGGTACCACATGTGTGACACTTTTTTTGCAGCCTAGGTGCGCTAAGGGGCCCAACGTCCTATTCACAGGTCATTTTGAGGCATTTGTTTTCTAGACTACTCCTCGTGGTTTAGGGCCCCTAAAATGCCAGGGCAGTATAGGAACCCCACAAGTGACCCCATTTTAGAAAGAAGACACCCCAAGGTATTCTGTTAGGTGTATGACGAGTTCATAGAAGATTTTATTTTTTTGTCAAAAGTTAGCGGAAAGTGACACTTTGTGGAAAAAAACCAATAAAAATCAATTTCCGCTAACTTTTGACAAAAAATAAAATCTTCTATGAACTCGTCATACACCTAACAGAATACCTTGGGGTGTCTTTTTTTCTAAAATGGGGACACTTTACCGCCCTGGCATTTTACGGGCCCAAAACCGTGAGTAGTCTGGAAACCAAATGTCTCAAAATGACTGTTCAGGGGTATAAGCATCTGCAAATTTTGATGACAGGTGGTCTATGAGGGGGCGAATTTTGTGGAACCGGTCATAAGCAGGGTGGCCTTTTAGATGACAGGTTGTATTGGGCCTGATCTGATGGATAGGAGTGCTAGGGGGGTGACAGGAGGTGATTGATGGGTGTCTCAGGGGGTGGTTAGAGGGGAAAATAGATGCAATCAATGCACTGGGGAGGTGATCGGAAGGGGGTCTGAGGGGGATCTGAGGGTTTGGCCGAGTGATCAGGAGCCCACACGGGGCAAATTAGGGCCTGATCTGATGGGTAGGTGTGCTAGGGGGTGACAGGAGGTGATTGATGGGTGTCTCAAGGTGTGATTAGAGGGGGGAATAGATGCAAGCAATGCACTGGCGAGGTGATCAGGGCTGGGGTCTGAGGGCATTCTGAGGGTGTGGGCGGGTGATTGAGTGCCCTAGGGGCAGATAGGGGTCTAATCTGATAGGTAGCAGTGACAGGGGGTGATTGATGGGTAATTAGTGGGTGTTTAGGGTAGAGAACAGATGTAAACACTGCACTTGGGAGGTGATCGGACGTCGGATCTGCGAGCGATCTATTGGTGTGGGTGGGTGATCAGATTGCCCGCAAGGGGCAGGTTAGGGGCTGATTGATGGGTGGCAGTGACAGCGGGTGATTGATGGGTGGCAGTGACAGGGGGTGATTGATGGGTGGCAGTGACAGGGGTGATTGATGGGTGATTGATAGGTGATTGACAGGTGATTGACAGGTAATCAGTGGGTTATTACAGGGGAGAACAGATGTAAATATTGCACTGGCGAATTGATAAGGGGGGGTCTGAGGGTAATCTGAGCGTGTAGGCGGGTGATTGGGTGCCCGCAAGGGGCAGATTAGGGTCTGATCTGATGGGTAACAGTGACAGGTGGTGATAGGGGGTGATTGATGGGTGATTGATGGGTAATTAGTGGGTGTTTAGAGGAGAGTAAACGCTGCGCTTGGGTGGTGATCTGATGTCGGATCTGCGGGCGATCTATTGGTGTGGGTAGGTAATCAGATTGCCCGCAAGGGGCAGGTTAGGGGCTGATGGGTGACTGTTGGGTGGCAGTGACAGGGGGTGACAGGGGGTGATTGATGGGTGATAGGTGATTGGCAGGTGATTGACAGGTGATCAGTGGGTTATTACAGGGAAGGATAGATGTAAATAATACCCTGGCGAATTGATAAGGGGGGGGGGTCTGAGGGTAATCTGAGCGTGTAGGCGGGTGATTGGGTGCCCGCAAGGGGCAGATTAGGGTCTGATCTGATAGGTAACAGTGATAGGGGGTGATTGATGGGTGATTGATGGGTAATTAGTGGGTGTTTAGAGAAGATAACAGATGTAAACAATACATTTGGGAGGTAATCTGACGGCGGGTTTGCGGGCGATCTAATGGTGTGGGTGGGTGATCAGATTGCCCGCAAGGGGCAGGTTAGGGGCTGATTGATGGGTGGCAGTGACAGGGGGTGATTGATGGGTGATAGGTGATTGACAGGTGATCAGTGGGTTATTACAGGGAAGAACAGATGTAATGAATGCACTGGTGAATTGATAAGGGGGGGTCTGAGGGCAATCTGAGCGTGTGGGCGGGTGATTGGGTGCCCGCAAGGGGCAGATTAGGGTCTGATCTGATAGGTAAAAGTGACAGGTGGTGATAGGGGGTAAATGATGGGTGATTGATGGGTAATTAGTGTGTGTTTAGAGGAGAGAATAGATAAAACAATGGATTTGGGAGGTGATCTGATGTCGGATCTGCGGGCGATCTATTGGTGTGGGGGGGTGATCAGATTGCCCGCAAGGGGCAGGTTAGGGGCTGATTGATGGGTGGCAGTGACAGGGGGTGATTGATGGGTGATTGATGGGTGATTGACGGGTGATTGACAGGTGATTGACAGGTGATCAGGGGGGATAGATGCATACAGTGCATGGGGGGGGGGGGGTCTGGGGAGAATCTGGGGGGTGGGGGGTGATCAGGAGGGAGCAGGGGGCAGGGGGGGGGTATAAAAAAAATAGCGTTGACAGATAGTGACAGGGAGTGATTGATGGGTGATTAGGGGGGTGATTGGGTGCAAACAGGGGTCTGGGGGGTGGGCAGGGGGGGGTCTGATGGGTGCTGTGGGCGATCTGGGGCAGGGGGGGAGAAAATCAGTGTGCTTGGTGCAGACTAGGGTGGCTGCAGCCTGCCCTGGTGGTCCCTCGGACATTGGGACCACCAGGGCAGGAGGCAGCCTGTATAATACACTTTGTAAACATTACAAAGTGTATTATACACTTTGTATGCGGCGATCGTCGGGTTAACATCCCGCCGGCGCTTCCGTATGGCCGGCGGGATGTTGCGGCGAGTGAGCGGCGACAGGCGGAGGCGGAGGATCGCGTCACGGGTGACGCGATCGCTCCGCCCATGCCCAAACAAGGACCGCCGCCATTTGTCAATACGGCGGTCCTTGCGGCGTCTGCTTCCCGGCCGCCATTTGTCTATACGGCGGTCGGGAAGTAGTTAAAGAGGATCGTTAACCCAGGATTGAACTTTATCCCTATCAGTAGCCGATACCCCCTTTCCTACGAGAAATCTTTTTTCTAATAGTGCATTAGGGACATACGTATGGCTGATATTGCAGTGAAACCCCTCCCCTGCAGTGTGATGTCAGGGCCTTGGCCCTGACAGTTTGCTGTCTGTTAGCTTCATTGCATTGTGGGAACAACAACATCTGTTTCCAACTGCAAAGCAAGCAGTATTACCGTCTGTGTATAGAACTCTCAGTATAGGAACAATCTGCAGAGATAACCTGGCAGGACTAAATATGTTGGCACTTGTGATAAATTTCAGAATGTAAATCGGGGTGAGGAAAGATTTTGCAATGGGCAAAAACAGTAAATAATCTATAAATGAATACTGCAAAATATAAGCAATTTTATTAATTATGTTATTTTCACTACACTTTAAGTTCTCAAACTCATATGACTAATCTTTAGATGTCTGTTATTTGTTTATTAAATAGTTATTGAAATGTCATTGAAATAATATAACTATACTATCTGCTTCAATCTGGAAATTAATTCCATCATTTTAATGATAGAAACAAAAAAGCAATTCAAATTAGCATTATAGTAAACAAAGGACGGCATGTAGCTAGAGGATTAGGGATTATTTCCCACCTGAGAGAAACATTGTAGATATCCCTACAGGAATAGTTTAAGAGTGAATATAAGGATACAAAAGGTATTGCATAAAATAAATGTAACATATCCAGAACTGAAGATTATTGCTAACACAAAAAGGCATGGAATTTGAAGATCATAATACTGTTTTAATGTGTGCATTTTGCAGATGTATGTTTTGAATTCTCCTGTAAGAGTCAGAAAACCCTCAAAGTCACCAATGTGAAATGGGAATGAAAAATGGCCAAAAACTACTGTAAATCTGGCAGTCACACAAATGTATTAATGTCTTTAATTTAATTGGAATGGCATTGGACTAAATTGGAGACTTCCTTGACCTGTACTAGTTAGCATGATTTTATTGTAGCAGATTTCCTACCACAAACCATTACTATGAATTAGAGAATATTGTTCTAGGGCAGTGGCATAGCTAAGGAGTTATGGGCCCCAATGCAAGTTTTACATTGGGGCCCCCCATACACTCTATACATAACAATGAATGTGGTGCACCAAAACCTGCCAATGGCAACTACAGTGTCAGAGGTGCAGGAAGGGGATGGGGAACAGTTTGTTAATGATTATCACTATTCAAAGTCTCTATCGATGTGATTATTATGAGCACATGACCAATAGAGAGCTAATACTGTAGTTGAGGGAAGGCCCCTCTGCCCCAAGGGCCCGATGTGGTCGCAATCTCGGCACCCCCTATTGCTACACCCCTTTTCTAGGGAATGTAGACTCACAAAATAACTTGATTTCTGATTGGTTGAACTAATATTTATGCACTCTGACTGTATTAGGACAGGACCACAGAGAGTTTGAAATTTGTACTGAAAAAAAACTATGTCAGTTTTACCTCTATTTTTGCATTTTTTCAACCTACAGTTTTTTTTAATCTCCTTTTTCTTTGTTATACAGTTTTGATTGTATACACCGTAATTATGAATGGTTGCTATCAGCTGTTGTTTCTTATAAGAAATTGTTCCTTCATTTATTTTGTATCTATTTACTGTTAATTAAAAAAAAAAAACTCTTGGTAGAAAAACAACAACACTTTATTCTCCCTTGTATTTACAAACTGCTGATCCTTGATGGAAAATGTAAATAACACTGAAGAATTTGTTCTGAAGGGGTTCCAAGGTGGTCCTGTTCTACGCATATCTATGTTTGTGACATTGTTGCTAGTTTTATTGGTGACACTGGCTGGAAATGTGTTTATGGTTATTATCATATGTTTTAATTATCGCCTTCACTCTCCCATGTATTTTTTCTTGGTTTCTTTGTCTTTTATGGAAATCATTGCAAGCTGTACCGTACTTCCAAAGCTATTACTGATTATTATTACCGGGAATTTTGGTATCTCTAGGCTTGGTTGCTTCATTCAATCCTTTTTGTATTATTTTGTATCCATGTCAGATTTTCTCATTTTAACAGTCATGTCCTTTGACCGTTATTTGGCCGTTTGCTGCCCGTTTAGGTACTCTACCATTATGGTAAACCGAGTCTGTATAATTCTTGTGAGCTTCTGTTTATGTACATCATTTTTTTGTCTTTTGTACCCAACATTGGTTACTCCACGCCTGCCATTTTGTGGTCATGTGATCAATCATTTTATTTGTGAAAGTGGTGCCCTTTTAAAATTAGTTTGTGTGGATATCACTCTCTTAATATTTCACACAATCATTATATCAGTATTTATATTGATTGGATGTTTAATTATAACAATTATATCTTACATTTGTATTGTTTTTACTGTAATAAGAATGCCGACTGATGTGGGCCGACAAAAAACATTTTCAACATGTCTCTCTCATCTCATTATGTTGTCCATAGTCTTTGGCAGTGCTATATTTATTGAAATAAGACCACATCGTGATGAATACTCTGTAGAAACAGACAAAGTGGTAAATTTAGTGAGCACTGTGTTAGGACCACTACTTAATCCTTTTATTTACACATTAAGAAATGAGAAAGTAAAACAGTGTATCAAAGAAACTTTGAGACAAAAGACAAATTTATGAATGCTGATATATAATTACAAATAACGTATTTATTTATTTATTTTAATAAATTGAATTCAGTTCCTACATACATTATACAATTAAAAAAAGTCCCACCACAGGATTTAAATAAATTATTATTATTATTATTATTATTTAGTATTTATATAGCGCCGACATATTACGCAGCGCTGTACAGTGTATATATATATATATATTGTCTTGTCACTAACTGTCCCTCAAAGGAGCTCACAATCTAATCCCTACCATTGCAAATGTTGTATCTTAGTATGTGTTACCTGACCGTTATGACTTATGAGTAGGGTTGATTGGAACAGCTGAATTCCGATTCCGTCAGAACTATGTGTTCCGCAGGCAAATTTCAAGTTTCGAAGTCTCATGTACCGCAAGCATTTTCTATTAAATTCTTTGGGGCCGGTTTCTGCGGTTAATAGCAAAACCCTCATGGGCTTGATTCACAAAGCAGTGCTAAGTCTTAGCGCCGCTGTGAATAGCCACTTAGTGCCCCATAAGTAGCTTTGCGGGCACTAATAGCCCGCAAAGCTACATCGCGCACAGGACCCCACACAGTGCGCGCAGCGCAGCAGTCTAATGGTACAGCGCTATGCAACTATAACGTCACACCCACTGCCCTTTAAACGTGGCACCCGGTGCGATGAAAACAGCGCATCGGGTGGCCACCATTTTGGCGGGTGGCCGCCGTTTTCGTCGCACCGGGTGCGGCGTTTAAAGGGCAGCGGGTGCGACGTTAGCGTCGCATCACGCTGTAACATTAGGCTGCTGTGCTGCGCACACTGTGTGGGGTCCTATGGGCGCAAACCACCTAATGCTGTGGTTTGCGCCCACTATCTATTTGGGCTCACTAACCGGCTTAGCGCCGGTGAGTGAATCAAGCCCCATACATGCTATGGTCACCAAACTTGCCATATATGTTAGAGTGACCAGTAGGAACACAGTGAAGAAAACAAATTGTGAAAAGACCATATCGTTTATAGATAATAGATTTTACAGTTTCATAGGCAACAGACCTGTAAAACGACACTTTGGAGCAAGAATTTTCGGAAAATAGTGACCTCAACAAAAGGTCCTCAGAAGTCACCCAGAACAACAAGCCTACAGGGGAGGGGATGCCCTGGTTCTCCAATCCACGTGGGAAACCGCTTGTTCTGCCACTGTAGCATTGGTGGCCTACAGGGACTGGGGATTACCTGGTGGCCATTTGGTTGGACACTTTTGTTGACGGAACACAGAATATGTACACGTGTACCATCGCTGGAAGGCAGATCATCCAGTGGGAATATTGTTTGTTGATGACTTAACATCACTGTTTGATGAAAATTCATGTTTCAGACGCCAATTTTCGTGATTCCAGGCTATACAATCCAGATTGCAGAGGCTGTCTATGGCTATTCAACGATGGGACTTCAGCCGGTGCACAGTGCCTCCTGAGAGGATACTAGCACTGAATGGCCTTAGACAGCCATTTTAATTTGTATTTGTAAAATGAAATTTGGCTTAAAAAACAAGAATTTTCGAGCACACAGTGATATCAACAAAATAGCCATGGGGTAATCCCCGGTTCAGGGAGGCCACACTAGAATTACAGAGGGAGCGAATTTTTTTATGGATCTAGAGTCCCTGATCCCACCTTTCATGAAAGAAAATGATCGTTTTGCAACTTTACTGTGGCCTCTGGAGACCAAGGATTACCCTGCGGCCATTTTGTAGACAACACTTTACTCTGAAAATTCTTGGTTTTATAACCAATTTTCATATACAGTGGTTTGCAAAAGTATTTAGCCCCCTTGAAATTTTCCACATTTTGTCACACTACTGCCACAAACATGCATCAATTTTATTGGAATTCCACGTGAAAGACCAATACAAAGTGGTGTACATGTGAGAAGTAGATCGAAAATCATACATCATTCCAATCATTTTTTACAAATAAATCAGTGCTGGGCCGAAATTACGCATTAGCGTAATTACGCATCGTAATTCACTACAAATGCACCGTAAGCGTTACGTGTAAGGTTACGATATTACGCGTAATTAATTACGCGTAGATCGCAGGGTTACGTTTTACGCGTACCAAATTACGCGTAAGACAGTAAACTCCCATTGAAATTACACAGTCTGCCGTAATCGCGTAATATTACGCTCCCGTATAATATAAAAAAGCCGCCGACTTTAAGGGTTAATAGCAAAGCCCCCTTAAGTGCTAAGAGCCTCAAATTTGGAGAATATATTAAGGAGATCAGAAGGAATAAGAGGAAAATTTTTTTTTTCAAAAAGACCTTATAGTTTTTGAGAAAATCGATGTTAAAGTTTCAAAGGAAAAATATATACATTTAAAAACCCGCCGACTTTAACGGTTAATAGCAAAGCCTGCTTAAAATTTAGGAACACCAAATTCACAGGGTATATTAAGGGGATCAGTGGGAATAAGAGGGAAAATTTTTTTTTCAAAAAAACCTTATAGTTTTTGAGAAAATCGATGTTAAAGTTTCAAAGGAAAAATATATACATTTAAAAACCCGCCGACTTTAACGGTTAATAGCAAAGCCTGCTTAAAATTTAGGAACACCAAATTCACAGGGGATATTAAGGGGATCAGTGGGAATAAGAGGAAAATTTTTTTTTTCAAAAAGACCTTATAGTTTTTGAGAAAATCGATGTTTAAGTTTCAAGGGCGAAAATGTCTTTTAAATGCGGAAAATGTCAGTTTTTTTTGCACAGGTAACAATAGTGTTTTATTTTCATAGATTCCCCAAGTGGGAAGAGTTTTACTTACTTCGTTCTGAGTGTGGGAAATATAAAAAAAAAACGACGTGGGGTCCCCCCTCCCAGACCTCTTTAACCCCTTGTCCCCCATGCAGACTGGGATAGCCAGAATGCGGAGCACCGGCCGCGTGGGGCTCCGCACCCTGACTATACCAGCCCGCATGGTCCATGGATTGGGGGGTCTCGGAAGGGGAGGGGCAGCCAAGCTTTCCCCTCCCCCTCCGAGCCCTTGTCCAATCCAAGGACAAGGGGCTCTTCTCCACCTCCGATGGGCGGTGGAGGTGGAGGCCGCGATTTCCTGGGGAGGGGTTCATGGTGGCATCTGGGAGTCCCCTTTAAAAAGGGGTCCCCCAGATGCCCACCCCCCTCCCAGGAGAAATGAGTATAGAGGTACTTGTAGTACCCCTTACCCATTTCCTTTAAGAGTTAAAAGTAAATAAACACACAAACACATAGAAAAAGTATTTTAATTGAACAAAAAACATAACCACGAAAAAAGTCCTTTAATATTCTTAATTAACCATTAATACTTACCTGTCCCTTTAAAAGCCAGTTCCCACGCAATATCCTCGGAAATATACTAATCAGTTACAATGTAACAAAGTTATTCAATGTAACAACTTTGTTACTTTGTAACACCACCGCACCCGACGTCACTCGCCGCTCACCCGCCGGCCGCCGCATACACACTAAGTCCCCGCCGGCTCCCGCCGTCCACTCCGCCCACACCTGTCACCCATATACATGCTGGCACCCATGGGTGCCAGCATGTATATAGGTGACATGTGGGAGAGGCGGGGAGGGCAGCGGAGCCGGCGGGGACTTAGCGTCCCTTCACCCGACAGAGCTCTGAGCTATATTAGCTCAGAGCTCTCCAAAGCATCTTTGTATTTGGGCTCCAAGGAGCCCCATTGGTCCTTAGCAGACCAATGGGGTTCCTTCAAATCAGAAGGAACCCCATTGGTCTGCTAAGGACCAATGGGGCTCCTTGGAGCCCAAATACAAAGATGCTTAGAGAGCTCTGAGCTATAGCTCAGAGCTCTGTCGGGTCCTGCAGCGCAGACGTGGCGGCGGCGGCGGCGGTGAGTGACGTCGGGTGCGGTGGTGTTACAATGTAACAAAGTTGTTACATTGAATAACTTTGTTACATTGTAACTGATTAGTATATTTCCGAGGATATTGCGTGGGAACTGGCTTTTAAAGGGACAGGTAAGTATTAATGGTTAATTAAGAATATTAAAGGACTTTTTTCGTGGTTATGTTTTTTGTTCAATTAAAATACTTTTTCTATGTGTTTGTGTGTTTATTTACTTTTAACTCTTAAAGGAAATGGGTAAGGGGTACTACAAGTACCTCTATACTCATTTCTCCTGGGAGGGGGGTGGGCATCTGGGGGACCCCTTTTTAAAGGGGACTCCCAGATGTTACCATGAACCCCTCCCCAGGAAATCGCGGCCTCCACCTCCACCGCCCATCGGAGGTGGAGAAGAGCCCCTTGTCCTTGGATTGGACAAGGGCTCGGAGGGGGAGGGGAAAGCTTGGCTGCCCCTCCCCTTCCGAGACCCCCCAATCCATGGACCATGCGGGCTGGTATAGTCAGGGTGCGGAGCCCCACGCGGCCGGTGCTCCGCATTCTGGCTATCCCAGTCTGCATGGGGGACAAGGGGTTAAAGAGGTCTGGGAGGGGGGACCCCACGTCGTTTTTTTTTTATATTTCCCACACTCAGAACGAAGTAAGTAAAACTCTTCCCACTTGGGGGAATCTATGAAAATAAAACACTATTGTTACCTGTGCAAAAAAAACTGACATTTTCCGCATTTAAAAGACATTTTCGCCCTTGAAACTTAAAAATCGATTTTCTCAAAAACTATAAGGTCTTTTTGAAAAAAAAAATTTTCCTCTTATTCCCACTGATCCCCTTAATATCCCCTGTGAATTTGGTGTTCCTAAATTTTAAGCAGGCTTTGCTATTAACCGTTAAAGTCGGCGGGTTTTTAAATGTATATATTTTTCCTTTGAAACTTTAACATCGATTTTCTCAAAAACTATAAGGTCTTTTTGAAAAAAAATTTTTTCCTCTTATTCCTTCTGATCTACTTAATATATTCTCCAAATTTGAGGCTCTTAGCACTTAAGGGGGCTTTGCTATTAACCCTTAAAGTCGGCGGCTACCTAACATTGATCCATGCGTCAACTTTTCCGCTTGGCAGCATGACCTTACGCATTAATTGCTAGCAGGATTTTACGCGTAAGCCTATAACGTAATAACCTGCACTACGGTATACTTACGCGTAATTGCGTAAGTGCTATGCGTAATTACGGGCATGTACCGAAATTTACTGTCTATGGCGTAAGCGTAATTTCGTAATGCGTAATAGCGTAAAATTACGCGTAATGATCCGTAAGCGTAGCTTTCTCCATTACGACCAGCACTGAAATAAATAACTGCAAAGTGGGGTGTGCGTAATTATTCAGCCCGCTGAGTCAATACTTTGTAGAACCACCTTTTGCTGTAATTAAAGCTGCCAGTCTTTTTAGGGTATGTCGCTACCAGCTTTGCACATCTAGAGACTGAAATCCTTGCCCATTCTTCTTTGCAAAACAGCTCCAGCTCAGTCAGATTAGATGGACAGCATTTGTGAACAGCAGTTTTCAGATCTTGACACAGATTCTCGATTGGATTTAGATCTGGACTTTGACTGGGCCATTCTAACACATAGATATGTTTTGTTACAAACCATTCCATTGTTGCCCTGGCTTTATGTTTAGGGTCATTGTCCTGCTGGAAGGTGAACCTCCGCCCCAGTCTCAAGTCTTTTGTAGTCTGCAAGAGGGTTTCTTCCAAGTTTGCCCTGTATTTGGCTCCATCCATCTTCCCATCAACTCTGACCAGCTTCCCTGTCCCTGCTGAAGAGATGCAACCCCCGAGCATGATGCTGCCACCACCATATTTGACAGTGGGGATGGTGTGTTCAGAGTGATGTGCAGTGTTAGTTTTCTGACACACATAGCATTTTGCATTTTGGCCAAAAAGTTCCATTTTGGTCTCATCTGACCAGAGCACCTTCTTCCACATGGTTGCTGTGTCCCCCACATGGCTTGTGGCAAACTGCAAACGGGACTTCTAATGCTTTCTGTAAACAATGCCTTTCTTCTTGCCACTCTTCTATAAAGGCCAACTTTGTACAGTGCATGACTAATGGTTGTCCTATGGATAGAGTCTCCCACCTGAGCTGTAGATCTCTGCAGCTCATCCAGAGTCACCATGGGCCTCTTGACTGCATTTCTGATCAGCGCTCTCCTTGCTCGGCCTGTGAGTTTAGGTGGATGGCCTTGTCTTGGTAGGTGTACAGTTGTGCCATACTCCTTCCATTTCTGAATGATCGCTTGAACAGTGTTCCGTGGGATGTTCAAGGCTTTGGAAATCTTTTTGTAGCCTAAGCCTGTTATAAATTTCTCAATAACTTGATCCCTGACCTGTCTTGTGTGTTCTTTGGACTTCACGGTGTTGTTGCTCCCAATATTCTCTTAGACAACCTCTGAGGCCCTCACAGAGCAGCTGTATTTGTACTGACATTAGATTACACACAGGTGCACTCTATTTAGTCATTAGCACTCATCAGGCAATGTCTATAGGCAACTGACTGCACTCAGATCAAAGGGGGCCGAATAATTATGCACACACCACTTTGCAGTTATTTATTTGTAAAAAATGTTTGGAATCATGTATGATTTTCGTTCCATTTCTCATGTGTACACCACTTTGTGTTGGTCTTTCATGTGGAATTCCAATAAAATTGATTCATGTTTGTGGCAGTAATATGACAAAATGTGGAAAACTTCCAGGGGGCCAAATACTTTTGCAACCCACTGTACCAGGTTAACTACTATGGCCTCCTGGACGTACTAGCTACGCCCAGGAGGCCATGTGCGCACGCGCGCTCCCGGCCCGCGGTTCGTTAGCTAGGCAATCAGTGAATCAGGCTATGGTGCCCGATCACTGATTCCTCTCCCCCGCAGAAAAAGCAACAGCTTCTCTTAGAAGCTTCGCTTTTTCTGGCTGTTGCATCCCCCATGCGTCCCTCTAAGCGTATGTTACGCTTACAGTGACGTCATGTAAACAAACTCATGGCCGCCATCTTGTGGCCAAAAAGTAAAACTACAACTAAAAGTAAAAATAATAAAACTCAACACACATTTACATTATAAAACTGCTGTTTACATCCCACCCTCCCAAAAATACCCAAATAAAATGTTTATTATAAAAAAAACAAAAAAAACATTACAATAAAAAAAAAACATGTAAATATTTACCTAAGGGTCTAAACTTTTTAAATATCAATGTAAAGATGAAATATTTCTATATATTTTTTATTTTAAACTTGTAAATAGTGATAGATGCAAAACGGAAAAAATGCACCTTTTTTTCCAAATAAAATATTGTCGCCATACACTGTGAAAGGGACATAATTTTAATGGTGTAATAACCGGGACATATGGGCAAATACAATACGTGAGTTTTAATTATGGAGGCATGTTGTGACGAATCGCCACTACTCAGATATCTGATTGTTGGTGATCTGCGGAATCACCAAGAATACAGACACTATACTCGACCATGTGTGATCCGCAGAATCACCAATAATACCAGTATAGCAAGAACAAGAGCAGAGTGTGTGGTGTTTGGTGCAACCGTAACTTTAATGATATTACTAGACCTTACCGGAGGAGTTGATAAGGAACAAACTGAATAGAAACAAGACAGACAGACAGGTAATAACAGACTTTACTGTAGTCTAGAGATACAAATAATATAATTCTCACAGACACCTGTGGAGCAGGTGATTCAGACTTTACTGCAGTCTAGAAGAACTGCTTCACCAGAGGGGCTGGTGTAGCCAACACCTCACCTGTGGCGAGAACCCACCGGCGAGTAGAATGGTCAGGCAGGCAAGATTCGGCAACAGAGAGACAGATATCAGTACAAAATCTTGAAACAAGGGAATAATCGGTAGTCAGGCAGAGGTTCAGCAACGGGTAGGCAGATAGGCGGAAGTACAGGAACAGAAGGCAGAATCAGAGTCAGGACAATGCTAAGAGTCATACATAAATGATAATACAGTTCCCTAATCTTGGATGCGAGGTCCGTGGTCTCAGCACCCTGGAACTAGTCTGGAGTATAACAAAAATGATAATACAGTTCCCTAATCTTGGATGCGAGGTCCATGGTCTTAGCACCCTGGAACTAGTCTGGAGTATAACACAAATGATAATACAGTTCCCTAATCTTGGATGCGAGGTCCGTGGTATCAGCACCCTGGAACTAGTCTGGAGTATAACAAAAATGATAATACAGTTCCCTAATCTTGGATGCGAGGTCCGTGGTCTCAGCACCCTGGAACTAGTCTGGAGTATAACACAAATGATACTACAGTTCCCTAATCTTGGATGCGAGGTCCGTGGTATCAGCACCCTGGAACTAGTCTGGAGTATAACACAAATGATAATACAGTTCCCTAATCTTGGATGTGAGGTCCGTGGTCTCAGCACCCTGGAACTAGTCTGGAGTATAACACAAATGATAATACAGTTCCCTAACCTTAGATGCGAGGTCCGTGGTCTCAGCACCCTGGAACTAGTCTGGAGTATAACACAAATGATAATACAGTTCCCTAATCTTGGATGCGAGGTCCGTGGTCTCAGCACCCTGGAACTAGTCTGGAGTATAACAAAAATGATAATACAGTTCCCTAATCTTGGATGCGAGGTCCGTGGTCTCAGCACCCTGGAACTAGTCTGGAGTATAACACAAATGACACTGGAACTTGATCTAAGATATAACAGAACTATGACACTAGGACTGATCTAAGATATAACAGGACTATGACACAGAATCACAAGATAGGTCTGAGCGCTGGCACACAAGCGTTCACGACAACAGACAAAGACAGAGTAACAACTCCAGGTTTAAATACTAACAGCAGATTCAAGCAGCCCCGCCCGAGGGGCTGAACCAACCTGCAAAGAAGATTGACAGATGGAAGTCAGCTGACCACAAAGTCAGCTGATCTGTCTCCTCTGCCCATAAAGGTCCTTTAGCTCCATGTAAAGGTCCTTTTGCTCCATGCGCAGGCGTGTAGACCCAAGCTGCTGCAACAGAGATCCCTGTCCCAGCTGAGTCGGGAAGCGACACCCGGGATGGCTTGGCCAGTGTCACGATCGGTGTAGCAGAGAGGGTCTGATTCTCGGTGATCTGCAGTATCACTGGGAATACAGATATATATCCGATTATTGATGATCTGCAGTATCACCGATAATCCGATATAATGCTAACCTCTGAACACCTGAGTAGTGTGAGTGCTTGGTGCAACAGTAATACCGTGAAGACTAAGCCTCAGAAACAAGTGCCGTACTGTATGAAGTACTGCAGCAATACAGATTGCTTCCGCAGGCCTGGACTCTCCCGGGGGAGGATTCAGGCGGAGCGTAGGAAGGACAGAACGTGAGTGACACCTAGGAGAGGGCTTCACTAACAGATCTGGGAACTGCCTCTAACAGCAAGGTCAGTTCTCGAAGTCGGGCAAGCCAGGTCGTAACACACGGACAGATACAGTACAGATACAGAAAGCAGAGGCGGAGTCTAATAAACAGGCAGGGTTCGGCAACAGGGTATCAGAAATATCGGGGTACAGAATCAGGAGTCAGATGCAGAGTCTAAGAGCGAGCCGAGGTTCGGCAACAGGGTATCAGAATGACAGGGTACAAGATCAGAATACAGAAGAATAGTAACAAGCTTGGAGAACCTGGGGAGCAGGTGCCCAGCAAATACAGAGCTGGCCCTGTGGAGCAGGTGCCCAGCAAATACAGTGCTGGCCCTGGGGAGCAGGTGCCCAGCAAATACAGCGCTGGCCCTGGGAAGCAGGTGCTCAGCAAATACAGTGCTAGCCCTGGAGAGCAGATGCCCAGCAAATACAGAGCTGGCCCTGGAGAGCAGGTGCCCAGCAAATACAGCGCTGGCCCTGGGGAGCAGGTGCCCAGCAAATACAGCGCTGGCCCTGGGAGCAGGTGCCCAGCAAATACAGTGCTGGCCCTGGAGAGCAGGTGCCCAGCAAATACAGAGCTGGCCCTGTGGAGCAGGTGCCCAGCAAATACAGCGCTGGCCCTGGGAAGCAGGTGCCCAGCAAATACAGCGCTGGCCCTGGGGAGCAGGTGCCCAGCAAATACAGCGCTGGCCCTGGGGAGCAGGTGCCCAGCAAATACAGTGCTGGCCCTGGAGAGCAGGTGCCCAGCAAATACAGAGCTGGCCCTGGAGAGCAGGTGCCCAGCAAATACAGCGCTGGCTCTGGGAAGCAGGTGCCCAGCAAATACAGCGCTGGCCCTGTGGAGCAGGTGCCCAGCACATACAAGGCATGAACTATCTCCTATCGATAGAGATAGTTCTCAGGGTCGAGAACTCACAGACAAACAAAGTACAGGATCAGATATCAGGAGAGTAGTCAGACAGGCAGAAAGTCGTAACAGAAAATCACAATCAAACTAGTACTTTAAGCTATCAACAGAATCTAGCTAAGTGTAGGATTACAGCTCCAGCTGGTCCCGGCACACTTAAGGATCTGACTAAGGGTCTGCGTGCTCCCACATTGTGATCGCAACGACAGGCAACCAGCAACTGACCAAGCAGCAGAATATATAGTTGCTGGACACTGCCGCCCTGCCCGAACCATTCAGCCAATCATGAGTCCTGCAGGAATCAGCTGACCTTCCTGATCAGCTGACACTTCCCCTGCTAGTATAAAGGTCCTGGATTCAGGCCCGCACGTGCATAGCTCTCCATCTGCCTAAGTGCACTAACAGACCCAGCCACACCAAGCACACGCTGCTGCATGCAAACAGCCGCTTTGCTGTCAGGACATGCGGCGGCTTTTTCGCGTTCCACCACACACCCAGACGCGTGCAAACCGCCGCGTAGGACGCGGAGTCAGCCGCCTAGCTCTTGGCACACGCGGCGGCTTTCCGCGTTTCCTCACAGCCAGAGAGGTGACGCCAGGTGTGAAAGCAGCTGCGCTGCTTTCCACCACAGAGGTAACTTTTTAGATCGTTACGCATGTATTATTTTAAAACTATTATGGCTGAAAACTGAGAAATAATGATTTTTTTTTTCTGTTTTTTTCTTATTCTTCGTGTTAAAATGCATTTACAGTAAAGTGGCTCTTAGCAAAATGTACCACCCAAAGAAAGCCTAATTGGTGGCGGAAAAAACAAGATATAGATCAGTTCATTGTGATAAGTAGTGATAAAGTTATAGGCTAATGAATGGGAGGTGAAAAATGCTCGGATGCGTAAAGTGAAAACAACTGAAGGCTGAAGTGGTTAAGTACCACTTGCAATCACAGGCCATCAAATTTTCTGCAGAATGCGGTACTCGGAACGGTGAAAATTCCGAGAATTTCACGATTTGACTCGTAACGGCCGATATCCGAAGTGGATGATTGGAACTGTTCCGATCCGAAATCTCAACCCTGCTTATGACTGAGTTTGGTTTGGCACCAGATCTCTGGAAGTTGCATTCTGCTCCATTCATTTGAATGCAGTGGTGAATATAGACATGTTGAAACTTGGTGCTAAAGTGAATTGTTCTAGGTGTCCTATCCTCTCAAAACATAATTTGCCACTACTATACAGTATGTTACCTCAGCAGTGCTTATTACAACATCACATAGATTTGACACGCACTTCTTAATGACTTTTTGGATTTTGGCTCTGAACTTCTAAATTAGGTGAGTATTTGATTTTGGTACTTTATTTTTTTATTTTAGTTTTAGAAGGGGGTTGGGGTAAATGCTGGAAAATAGGAAGGGAGTGCAAAGACACAAGGGAGAGGGGACAGTATTTTACATTCGAGTTAGAAGGTGAACTCCAGTTGTTCAAGACCAGAGTTGTAGCCACTAGGCCCCCAAATCCCCCATTATGGTGAGTTTATGGCAGGGAAGTTTGGCTAATGGCTACATCATGGAAGGAGAATAATATTTCTTGCCATTAGACTATGGAAAACAGTAAAATTTGAACATGCTCTTTTGTATTATAAAGTTTTTCACATTTCTTTATTATTATTATTGTTGTTATCATTATTATTTAAAAAAATTGGGTACAAAACTGTCAACTTTTGCTAAAGGCCCCTACTGCAATGCACAGCAGTGACAGCACAGATGCTGAAACTGGCACCAAGCTACCAGTGCTGAAGTTAAACGTACAACCTTATTTGGATTGTTGAGAAAAGGGACTTTTTTTCCTAACATAAATAAATGGTATTGGGATGTGATATAATCTTATTTGTGCTCTGTGAGGCTAAATCATTTGGAGCAACCCTAGATTTACAATCCATCCATACATGTGTGCTAAATAGGCCTTGATTCACAAAGCTGTGCTAATGCAAAGCACGGCCGTGCTATTCATATAGCGTGCAATGTTACTCGCGCAAAGTTTTATGCGCGCACATGTTTACAAGCGCATGCTAAAACAGCTCTTTACGTGTCATTGTGATGCATTAACACGCGAAGAGCTTTGTTAGCACACGCAGGTCAAACTTAGCGCGCGTAAAACTTTGCGGGAGTAACATTGCACAGTACATGCATAGCACGGCCGTGCTTTGCATTAGCATGGCTTTGTGAATCAAGGCCATAGAGTTATTAACTATTTGTAGTAAATAATAACCTTACAACATTTTGGCTGGGTTCACACTATGGGGTTGATTCACTAAACCATGCTGTGACAAATAGCACACCTTATCAGAGATAGCACGCCTTATCAAAGTTAACACGCCTTATCAGAGTAGTATAGCAAGTGCTACGAACCCGCAGGGGCTCAGGGCAGGACGAATGCCATTGCCAATTAGCAGGCATAAGTTCTTAGCGCTCGCTATGCTACTCTGATAAGCAGGCGCGGAGCTAGGGGGGGTCGGGGTAGGACAAGTGCCCCGGGGCGCCTGGTCCCCGAGGGCGCCCTCAGCCTGGCTGAGCTGCGGGTTTTTTTTTTTTTTTGCGGCGGAGGGGAAGGGGGCCAGCACAGAGAAGAGGGAGAGCTGTGCGGACGGTGGGGAAGGGGGGCCATCTCCCCGCTCCTTCCCTCACCTTAGGTGCTCTCCCTCCCTCGCTGTCCCCTCCAATGTCCTCCGGGTGGCTGGCCTGGCAGCGGCGGGCGGAACTCACTTCCGTCTCGCTCCAGCGCCGGCCGGAAGTTCGGGTGCGCAGCCGCTGCTCTGGTCTGGACCAGACCAGAGTAGTGGCAGATCCATCCGGCGCTGCGACGAGACGGAGGTAAGGACCGCCCGCCGCTGCCAGCCTGAGCCACCCGGACATTGGAGGGGAGAGCGAGGAAGGGAGAGCAGCTCTTCTCTGCGCTGCTCCCCTCCTGCTGGGGAGGGGGACACCTGACCTGGCTACCTACTCTGGGCACATATACCCCTGGCTATATATACTGGGCATATACCCCTGGCTACCTACTCTGGGCACATATACCCCTGGCTACCTACTCTGGGCACATATACCCCTTGCTACCTACTCTGGGCACATATACCCCTGCCTACATATACTGGGCATATACCCCTGGCTACCTACTCTGGGCACATATACCCCTGGCTACCTACTCTGGGCACATATACCCCTGCCTACATATACTGGGCATATACCCCTGGCTACCTATTTTGGGCACATATACCCCTGGCTACCTACTCTGGGCACATATACCCCTGGCTACCTACTCTGGGCACATATACCCCTGGCTACCTACTCTGGGCACATATACCCCTGCCTACATATATTGGGCACATATACCCCTAACTACATATACTGGGCATATACCCCTGGCTACCTACTCTGGGCACATATACCCCTGGCTACCTACTCTGGGCACATATACCCCTGGCTACCTACTCTGGGCACATTATTATTATTTTATTATTTTATTATTATTTTTTATTTATATAGCGCCAACATATTCCGCAGCGCTTTACAAAGCACAATAAGACGACAAGGGGAACATAGATACAACTAACAAATATACAGCAGAGTTCCAAGCAGCACAAATATTGTTACAAAAACAGTAAACATTAGGAGGATGACCCTGCCCTTGCGAGCTTACAGTCTAATGGGTAGTGGGGGACACACTAGGTAAGGGGGTGGAGGATGGATGAGGCAGTGATTCTTTGCCTCTGATTACATTGTGACAAATAAGTAAATAAAGGGCTATAGAATGTTATAAGCTTGTCTGAAAAGGTGTGTTTTAAGAGTGCGTTTGAAGATGTCCAGGTTTGGAGCATGACATACAGGCTGTGGAAGAGAGTTCCAGATAAGGGCTGATGCTCGTGTAAAGTCCTGGATGCAAGCATGAGAGGAGGTGATCAGCTTAGAGGCCAGGAGAATTTCTTGGGAGGAGCGAAGGTTGCGGGAGGGACAATATCTTGCTACCTACTCAGGGCACATATACCCCTGGCTACCTACTCTGGGCACATATACCCCTGGCTACCTACTCTGGGCACATATACCCCTGCCTACATATATTGGGCACATATACCCCTAACTACATATACTGGGCATATATACCCCTGGCTACCTACTCTGGGCACATATACCCCTGGCTACCTACTCTGGGCACATATACCCCTGCCTACATATACTGGGCACATATACTCCTAACTACATATACTGGGCACATATACTCCTAACTACATATACTGGGCATATACCCCTGACTACCTACTCTGGGCACATATACCCCTGGCTACCTACTCTGGGCACATATACCCCTGCCTACATATACTGGGCACATATACCCCTAACTACATATACTGGGTACATATACCCCTGGCTACATATACTGGGCATTTATACCCATGGCTACATATACTGGGCACATATACCTCTGGCTACATATACTGGGGACACATACCCCTGCCTACATATACTGGGCACATATACCCCTGGCTACCTGTTCTGTGGACATCTCTACCCCTGGCTACCTGTTCTGGGGACATCTATACTGCTGGCCACCTATTCTGGGGACACCTATAGACCTGGGGCTACCTATTTTTGGGCAAGCACTGCTGTCAGATTGAGTGTATTTTGGGGAACTGCTGCCAGGTGAGAGGTGTCTACCATATTAAGGGGACATTCTGCCTATTTATGTGAAATGCTGTCTATTTATGTGCCTCATGACTGCTGAATTTGTCTTGTTGGGGGCCTCATGGTTACTGAATTTGTCTTGTTGGGGGCCTCATGATTTGTTGGGGGCCTCAAGATCGCTGAATTTGTCTTGTTAGGGGCCTCATGATTGATGAATTTGTCTTGTTAGGGGCCTCATGATTGCTGAATTTGTCTTGTTGGGGGCCTCAGGATTGCTAAATTTGTCTTGTTGGGGGCCTCATGTTTGCTCATGATTGCGGAATTTGTCTTGATGGGGGGGGGGGCTCATGATTGCTGAATTTGTCTTGGAACATGCTGGAAGGTACATACTGAGGGAGGGTGGGTGAGCGTGAGCCTGCTAACCTCCATGTACATTTGAAGGGGCGTGACCAAATGTGGAGTACCCATAACCACGCCCACATTTGGTCACGACCCTTCACCTTAGGGGGCGCATTAATAGTCTTTGTCCCCGGGCGCTGAAAACCCTAGCTACGCCTCTGCTGATAAGGCGTGCACACTTTGCTAAGGCGTGTTATCTTTGATAAGGCATGCTATCTCTGATAAGGCATGCTATCTTTGATAAGGCGTGCTATTTGTCATAGCACGGTTTAGTGAATCAACCCCAATATCACTATGAGATAAAACACAGAAGAAAACACTTGCTCAGATATGTCCGTTGCATCAGATATATCACAATAGCATGCTATCATATGTCCAACTTCTGTCTAGTGAGTTTGTGTTCTGCACAGAAAGTAATGGCCACCGGACAGAATGTGCACATGTCTGAATGGATCCTATGTCTAACATAGGATCAATTGCATGTCTTTTGTGGTCCATTCTGTGAAACAGTTTTGGCTCATGGTCTAAAACAAGCCTTTGGGATTAGCAGGCATGCCCCATGCACCCATGTCCATATGTATTTAACACATCTCAATTATATTTATTTATATTAGTCAAAAATCAATGTGCCTCCTCCTGATATTCATAAGTTGGGCTCTTTAACACTTGTCAATACACAAGAATGTAAGGTAGCCTGTTCAATGGCATCATCTTGATTCAACACAAGTCAAGTATGGAAATGCAAGGATTTATTGTTATGAACACAGGGACATGTTGCCAAAGAGAAATATTGAATTCCTTTAAAACCGGAGGTAATTACAGTATAAGGGCTCATTCACACTTGTTTTAAAAATGTATCTGTGTCTCCGTTTTGGGGCCCGGACCAAAACCGGAGCCATGGATAACAATGTTAAAAATAGCGTCCGTCTTCATCCTGTTCAAAAACAGATCCGCGGGAGATCCGTGGGATCCATGCTGAAAAAGTGAATGCAGGGGATTTGCAGGGTTTTCACAGACTCTGATAGTTCCCGGATACACGGAGGGGTAGTGAAGGGCAGTGCAAAAAAGGAATCTCCCTCTACACTGGCTTCTCTTGCACACAGAAACAGAGGGTGATCCGCATTGGCTACTGCCTGCTCCTCCCCTTTACGTCACCCCAATAGGTGTCCCCCAGGTAGCCTGAGGGGGTAGCAGCCAGAACGGGGGGGGGGGGGGGTTTAGCGGGCATGGCAGCGAGGAGGGGGTTGGCCTCTCCTCCCTCACCTGGGTCCCCCCGTCCCCGCTCCCCCTCCAGCTATGTGCAGCAAAATTAAAGAGCGAGTGAGAGGGGAAGTAATTACCTTTCTTCCTCTGCTCGCCGCGTGACTTCTGGCAATGCTGCCCACTAGAGGGCGGCATTGCAGGTAGTCACGGCGTGCAAAGGAAGTAAGGGGCTTCCCCGCTCACTCGCTTATTTTACTTTTGCTGCACTTTTACTTTACTTTACTTTTGCTGTACATAGATGTAGAGGGAGCGAGGACGGCCAGACCCAGGTGAGGGGGGTGACCCCCCTCCCCACTGTTGTGCCCGCTACCCCCCGTCCTGGCTGCTACCCCTCAACTGGGTCTAGTGTGGACTGACAGTTAGTGTCCAAAGAGCAAAAAGTTCAATGCATCACTTTATTTCTTCTGGACATAGGTGATTGAAATCTACACCCTGTTTACTGCCTGTTATCCCTGCCAGGGTGTAACTTGAAATCTTATTAAATACAGAAAATAGCGATTTAATTAGCAAAGTGTCTGTGAGAAAGCGCGGAGGAGCCGCCGCCATGAGCCAGCGGCGGGCGGCTCCTTCCGCACACGGCAGCTACTCGCACGGAGAGGCAGCCGCCTCCTCACATCATGAGGCGGCTACCTCCGTGCATCAGCCGGCAGGGAGCGGCGAAACCACCGCGCTGGATGCGGCGGTTAGCCGGCAGGTCCCCGCTGCGGAGACACCGCAGAGCGGGGCTGTGCTGGCTGGGACTCATAGTCCCTCAAGATTCAGAGTGACGCGCGCGCGCGCGCACTCAGACAAAACTTATGACACCAGGGGAGAGTCAGCTGACCAGGCAGGTCAGCTGACCATAGCTCCACTTCTCATTGGTCCAGCAATCAGGGAGGTGCTGGGGGACACCTAATGTATATATACTGCTGGCTGTTCATTCATCTGGTGTCTGGCGTTGCGATCACATATGTGGGAGCACCCAGATCCGTAGTCAGATCCTTAAGTGTGCCGGGACCAGCTGGAGCTGTAATCCTACACTTAGATAGATTTTGATAGCTAAAGTACTAGTTTGATTGTGATTATTTGTTATGACTTCTGCCTGCCTCGACTATCCGCCTGAACTCTGATCTTGTACCTCGATATTTCTGATACCCTGTTGCCGAACCTCGGCTCGTTCCTAGACTCTGTTTCTGCCTCCCGATTTTGTACCCCGATATATCTGATACCCCGTTGCCGAATCCTGCCTGTACTTTGACTCCGCCTTTGCCTACCGTATTTGTACTTTATCTGTCCGTGTGTTACGATCTGGCTTGTCCGACCTTGAGAACCGACCTCATGATTGGAGGCGGTTCCCAGTCCTCATAGTGATACTTCCTTCTGAGGGTCACTCGTGGACTTTCCTTCCTACTGTCAGTCTGACTCCTCCCGTCTTGGAGAGCTCAGGTCTGCGGAAGGAATCCGTGCAGTTCTCCTTGCTGCACCAAGGCCTCGGCCTCTTAGTGTTACTGTTACACCAAACACTACACTCTACTCGGGTGAACAGAGGTTAGCCAGTATATTGGATTATCGGTGATACTGCAGATCACATATAATCTGGTATACGTCTGTATTCCCCGTGACGCTGCAGGTCACCGGTAATCAGACCTCTCTGTACTTCACCGATCGTTACAGAACGCCAGACCAAAATACTAATGGAACGCACTGATCCTCTGACTGTGCTTGCCACTTCGGTGGATAGCATTCATCAATCACTAAGCCAGCACAAAGCCTTAATTGATGCCTTATCAGGCTCTGTGAGAACCCTCCAGACATCAGTTGATTCAGTGCGATCCCCTCATAGTGATGACATACGTATGCCTGTCCCAGATAAGTTTTCCGGCCACAAGTCTGACTTCCGGAATTTCAGGAGTAGAGTGTTGTCATATTTTGAGTTAAGGCCCCGATCCTCGGGGACTGAGACCCAACGGGTCATTTTCATTAAAACTTTGTTGACTGGAGACTCCCAGTCATGGGCATATAACCTGCCGGCTACCGATACTGCCTTGACCTCAGTGGAGGAATTCTTTAAGGCCATGGCCATAACCTACGACGACCCTGACCTTGCTGCATCCTCAGAGTGGAAGCTCAAACTCTTACGACAAGGCAGAGGGTCGGTCGAGGATTATGCGGCAGAATTCCGTAGGTGGTCGGTCACCTCGAGATTTGATAATTTTGCCCTCATGGACTACTTCCTGTCTGGGTTGTCGGAAGAGGTTTCCGACCTAATGTTAACGGTACCCGAACCCAAGACAGTTGATGAGGCCATATCATCGGCCATTCGAGTGGATCGCAGGTTGCGCCATCAGAGGCAGGCTAGGGGCAGTCACCGTGTAAGGGGGACATCGTACGCGGCACCGTCTGCTACACCCCTAGTAACACCTTCTCCGCCTGTCTCACCCTCCCCGTCCTTACCACCGCCCGAGCCAATGCAGATTGGTCGGTCGAGACTGACTCAGGTGGAGCGAAGGCGGAGAATGACAGAACAGCTGTGCCTGTACTGTGCAGCAGCAGGGCATAGAGTGCGAAACTGTCCTAACAGGTCGGGAAACGAGTTTGCCTAGGAGTAGTGGGGGGTGACACCCTAGGCACACAAACTGCACCCTTTAAGGAAAAGAAATTACTGCTCCCTTGTACGGTTACATGGGAGAATAAGTCTATGGCCACTGAGGCATTTATTGATTCAGGCTCAGCGGCCAATTTTATGAATTTTGAGTTCGCGCAGGAGTTGGGTATCCCCCTCACTCCTGTGAGACCCCCCATTCAGGTCACGGCAGTAGACGATTCCCCTCTACAACGGAATCATGCACTGTCTCAGACTCCGGAGGTGAAGATCACCATAGGGGTACTACATGGGGAACAATTATCATTTTTTGTTTTACACATGTCCACCTCCACTATTATCCTAGGCATGCCTTGGTTGCAGGTTCATTCCCCACAAATAGACTGGGCCACAGGACAGTTGACAGCATGGTCTCCTCATTGTTTCCAGCAGTGTTTGGGAAAACTGACATTGGGCCTAACTAAGGTACAGGTGGAGGGTGTACCAGAACAATACGCAGATTATGCCGATGTGTTTTGTCCCAAGGCCGCGGATAAGTTACCCCCTCATCGTCCATTCGACTGTCCCATTGACCTTCGTTCCGGTTGTATGCCTCCTCGAGGCCATTTATATAACTTATCCGGCCCCGAGAAACTTGCCATGCAGGAATACATTCGTGAGAACTTGGCTAAGGGCTTCATTAGGCCGTCTCGGTCGCCTGCTGGGGCAGGCTTCTTTTTTGTTAAAAAGAAAGATGGGGGTTTACGGCCTTGCATCGATTACCGAGGCCTCAATAAAATCACTGTGAAAAATCGCTACCCGTTACCTCTTATAGACGATTTGTTCACACAGGTCACAGAGGCCAGCATATTTTAAAAACTGGACTTACGGGGGGCATACAACCTGGTGCGTATAAGGAAGGGCGATGAATGGAAGACGGCCTTCAATACCCCGGATGGGCACTACGAGTATAGAGTGATGCCCTTCGGGTTGTGTAATGCCCCGGCCGTCTTCCAAGAACTCATCAATGAGGTTTTTCGGGAGGTGTTGGGAAAATTCATTTTAGTCTATCTAGACGACATTCTCATTTTTTCTAGCAACCTCCCAGAGCACAGAACCCATGTCAGGATGGTATTAGACAAACTGAGGCAGAATCTCTTATACGCCAAACTCGAAAAATGTATTTTTGAGGTCACATCGGTTGCCTTTCTGGGGTATATAATCTCCACCTCAGGGTTGTCTATGGACCCTGCCAAAGTCTCCGCGGTCCTGGAGTGGCCGCAGCCGGTGGGGTTAAAATCATTGCAACGGTTCCTGGGGTTCGCGAACTATTATAGAAGGTTTATAAAGGGGTACTCCACAGTAGTCGCCCCGCTCACTAACCTTACTAAAAAGGGGGCAGACACCACTCATTGGTCTCCCGAGGCAGTACAAGCGTTTTCTAAGTTAAAAAGGTTGTTCTGTTCAGCACCCATTCTCAGACACGTGGACACTTCTGTTCCATTTATTGTTGAGGTAGACGCCTCAGAGATCGGGGTGGGGGCTGTGCTGTCCCAACGTTCTGGTCTACAGGGTAGACTTCACCCATGTGCCTATTTTTCCCGAAGGTTCTCTCCGGCAGAGAGAAACTATGACATAGGCAACAGGGAGCTCCTAGCCATCAAATTGGCCTTTGAAGAGTGGCGCCATTGGCTAGAGGGAGCTGAGCACTCTATCACAGTTTATACCGACCACAAAAACCTAGAATACATCGAGGGGGCTAAAAGGTTAAGCCCAAGGCAGGCTCGATGGTCTCTATTTTTCTCGAGATTTTCATTCTTGATCACGTATACGCCAGGGAGTAAGAATACCAAGGCAGACGCACTTTCTAGGTGTTTTGAGCCAGAGACAGCACAGCCCCCTGTTCCTGAGACCATTGTCCCACGTAGTATGGTGTTGGCCGCCACCGAGACTTGGGAGGACTGGAAAGAGACTTTAAGTCCTTTTCAGCAGGATATCCCAGAAGGGAAACCGGACGGGGTATTATTTGTTCCGTTACCATTCCGTCTCCAGATCTTGGAGATGTTTCACTCCCATAAGAACGCGGGGCATCCGGGAGCGGCTAGGACGCAGGATCTCGTGGCCAGATGTGCATGGTGGCCTTCGCTAGCCGCTGACTGTAGAGAGTTTGTCAGGGAATGTGCGGTGTGCGCTAAAAGCAAGCCCTCCCGGCTGGCATCTGTAGGTACTTTGCAGCCTTTACCCACCCCGAGTGAACCATGGACCCATTTGTCCATGGATTTTGTGGGAGAGCTTCCTAGATCTGAAGGCATGTCAGTTATTTGGGTGGTGGTTGACCGTTTTAGTAAAATGGCCCACTTCGTGCCTTTGAAAGGACTCCCTTCGGCCCAGGAACTGGCCGATTTATTTATTATCCATGTCTTCAGGTTGCATGGCATTCCAGAAGACATTGTATCTGATCGGGGAGTTCAGTTTATTTCGAAATTTTGGAGGGCATTTTGTCACCAAATGGGCATGAAATTGTCGTTTTCCTCGGGGTACCATCCACAGACTAATGGCCAGACAGAGAGGGTCAATCAGTCGTTAGAACAATTTCTGAGATGCTACGTTGCTGAGGCACAGAGTGATTGGGTTAAGTATTTACCTTATGCAGAATTTGCCCACAATAACTTAAAGAGTTCGTCCTCAGGTTTCTGCCCATTTCAGATTGTGACAGGTAAACTGCCCAAATTCTCCCCATTACCAGTTGCGGCCACTCCGTTCCCAGCCTTGGAGACGTGGCTAAGGTCATTTAAGGATATGTGGTGGATCATCAAGAATAATCTTGTAAAAGCATTCCAGAGCCAGAAAAGTCAGGCTGACAAGAGACGCTCGTTGGAGTGGAAATTCCAACCAGGAGATTTGGTTTGGGTGTCAACCCGTCACCTGACCCTGAAACAACCCTCTGACAAACTTGGTCCCAGGTTCGTGGGTCCATTTCCGGTTACTAGGAAGATTAACAATGTCACATACTCCGTTGATCTTCCCACCAGCATGCGTGGAGTAAGGTCTTTCCACGTATCACTTCTCAAACCCGCAGCCCAGGGGGGTCCCACCCCTCCTCCTCCTGTCTTAGTCGATGCCCAACCCGAGTATGAAGTGGAAAAGATCATAGATTCACGTATGGTACAGAACTCGGTGCAGTATCTCGTACATTGGAAGGGGTACGGCATTGAGGAGAGACAATGGGTACCTGGGAATAGCATGCATGCGGACGAGTTAGTGAAAGAATTTCATACTGTACATCCAGGTAAACCTGGAAGGAGCTGTCCGGAGTCCACTCCTCGGGGGGGGGGGGGGTACTGTGAGAAAGCGCGGAGGAGCCGCCGCCATGAGCCAGCGGCGGGCGGCTCCTTCCGCACACGGCAGCTACTCGCACGGAGAGGCAGCCGCCTCCTCACATCATGAGGCGGCTACCTCCGTGCATCAGCCGGCAGGGAGCGGCGAAACCACCGCGCTGGATGCGGCGGTTAGCCGGCAGGTCCCCGCTGCGGAGACACCGCAGAGCGGGGCTGTGCTGGCTGGGACTCATAGTCCCTCAAGATTCAGAGTGACGCGCGCGCGCGCGCACTCAGACAAAACTTATGACACCAGGGGAGAGTCAGCTGACCAGGCAGGTCAGCTGACCATAGCTCCACTTCTCATTGGTCCAGCAATCAGGGAGGTGCTGGGGGACACCTAATGTATATATACTGCTGGCTGTTCATTCATCTGGTGTCTGGCGTTGCGATCACATATGTGGGAGCACCCAGATCCGTAGTCAGATCCTTAAGTGTGCCGGGACCAGCTGGAGCTGTAATCCTACACTTAGATAGATTTTGATAGCTAAAGTACTAGTTTGATTGTGATTATTTGTTATGACTTCTGCCTGCCTCGACTATCCGCCTGAACTCTGATCTTGTACCTCGATATTTCTGATACCCTGTTGCCGAACCTCGGCTCGTTCCTAGACTCTGTTTCTGCCTCCCGATTTTGTACCCCGATATATCTGATACCCCGTTGCCGAATCCTGCCTGTACTTTGACTCCGCCTTTGCCTACCGTATTTGTACTTTATCTGTCCGTGTGTTACGATCTGGCTTGTCCGACCTTGAGAACCGACCTCATGATTGGAGGCGGTTCCCAGTCCTCATAGTGATACTTCCTTCTGAGGGTCACTCGTGGACTTTCCTTCCTACTGTCAGTCTGACTCCTCCCGTCTTGGAGAGCTCAGGTCTGCGGAAGGAATCCGTGCAGTTCTCCTTGCTGCACCAAGGCCTCGGCCTCTTAGTGTTACTGTTACACCAAACACTACACTCTACTCAGGTGAACAGAGGTTAGCCAGTATATTGGATTATCGGTGATACTGCAGATCACATATAATCTGGTATACGTCTGTATTCCCCGTGACGCTGCAGGTCACCGGTAATCAGACCTCTCTGTAGTTCACCGATCGTTACAGTGTCCTTAATCATATGAATCACCACAAATATCTTCAATTGAATACTACAGATGCAGACATCTGTTCATATAAAACAAGGCCCACAGGTTAATTGCTTTCAAATTTAAACAGTGTGAGTGTGCGCCGTTCCAGGTTTGGGCAGCAACTACTTCAGAAATACAAATGTTAGATGTAAGCGCTCATTACAAATTCACATCAGGTTCCTCCACCAGGTCACTGCAGTGCTGAGTGAGAGAGCTCACACTGAAGTTGTGACCACTAATAGACTGGTTATACAAGGCTCTGGGTGATAGGGAACCTTAGCGTTGTCCTAGTTGATCTCTCTAATATCCCTAGCTTCTTGCTTCCACTCATGTTTCTGAATCAAAGTTAATGGATAATCCTCCTCATTCATTTAGTCATCTCTGACTCTTTGTGACCATATGTACTTCTGCACATCAGATGTGTCTGTCAATCACAGCTTCTTTCAGCTGTTGCATAGACATGTTCATAGTGTCACATATTCTTTCTAACCATCTTAGCCTCTGCGGTTCTCTTCTTCTTTTGCCCTCAACTCTTCCAAGCATCAAGAATTTCTGCAAGGAAACTGTATTTCTCATTATGTGTCCAAAGTATTAAAGTTTTAATAGTAGTATCAGCCCTTTTAGTGAACACTATGCACTTATTTCTTTAAGTACTGGCTGGTTTGATCTTCTGGCAGTCCAGTGAACTCTCAGTAGCCCTCCAACTTTCAACTTTCACAGAAATTGGTTACTATAAAGAAGACCATAGCTTTTAACTATCCTGATCTTTGTTGGTAAGGTCACATCTATTTCCTTTGGTATCTTGTCGAAATCAGAATAGCTTTCCTCCCAAGTAACAAGTGTCTCTTATTCTCATTGCTGCAGTCACTATCTGCAGCTATCTTTGATCCTAAGAATAGGGATGATCGTAAAGAGCAAATTCCTTTCTGCCGGAATATGCAGATTCCGCCAGAGCTGAAATCCATCGCTATGAAAATTCCGCCGGATTTTTTTGCAATTCCGCGGAAATCCGGATTCCGGCGGAAAAGTTAAAATAATCGCAAATGGAACCTTGTTTATGTGCTATATGGTAGCCCATAGACCCTAATAACTGTTCACTTAGTCCTTTTTCTCCCTCCTCCCGGAGAGAGGAGGGGTCTCGTCTTCCAGGGAATTGTAGGTTTTCAAAAGCCAGCTTACATACCTTGGCCGGGAATTGAACCCAGGTCTAGTGCTTGGTAGGTAGCTCTCTTCACCACTGTACCACCACCAACACTACATGCTACAAGCCAGCGTAGCATGTACCATTATGATATATCCAAGAGAAAAATGAGCTTGCTTAGGGATTTGTAGGATGTCAAAAACCAACTGACATACATTGGCCAGGCGGCCCAGGAATTGAACCAAGGCCTACCACTCTGTAGACTGCTATCCTAACCATTATATCACCAACACAACACACTACAATGCTACATGCTGAAGCCAGCCTAGCATGTACCATTGTGATATATCCAACCATTATACCACCAGCACACACATATGGGGATGTATGTGTGTCTTTTGGAGAAAGGCAGTAAGTCTGCCCCAAGAAGTTTCAGCATGTAGTGTTGGTGGTATAATGGTTAGGATAGCAGCCTACCGAGCACTAGACCTGGGTTTGTTTCCCAGCCAATGTATGTAAGCTGGCTTTTGAAATCCTACAAGTCTTTAAACAAACTCATTTTTCTCTTGGATATATCACAATGGTACATGCTAGGCAGGCTTCAGCATATAGCATTGTAGTGTGTTGTGTTGGTGGTATAATGGTTAGGATAGCAGCCTACAGAGCGGTAGGCCTGGGTTCAATCCCTGGGTCTGGCCAATGTATGTGAATTGGCTTTTGAAATCCTACAATTCCCTAAGCAAGCTCATTTTTCTCTTGGATATATCACAATGGTACATGCTAGGCTGGCTTCAGCATGTAACATTGTAGTGTGTTGTGTTGGTGGTATAATAGTTAGGCTACCGATACTGCCTTGACCTCAGTGGAGGAATTCTTTAAGGCCATGGCCATAATCTACGACGACCCTGACCTTGCTGCATCCTCAGAGCGGAAGCTCAAACTCTTACGACAAGGCAGAGGGTCGGTCGAGGATTATGCGGCAGAGTTCCGTAGGTGGTCGGTCACCTCGAGATTTGATAATTTTGCCCTCATGGACTACTTCCTGTCTGGGTTGTCGGAAGAGGTTTCCGACCTAATGTTAACGGTACCCGAACCCAAGACAGTTGATGAGGCCATATCATCGGCCATTCGAGTGGATCGCAGGTTGCGCCAATAGAGGCAGGCTAGGGGCAGTCACCGTGTAAGGGGGACATCGTACGCGGCACCGTCTGCTACACCCCTAGTAACACCTTCTCCGCCTGTCTCACCCTCCCCGGCCTTACCACCGCCCGAGCCAATGCAGATTGGTCGGTCGAGACTGACTCAGGTGGAGCGAAGGCGGAGAATGACAGAACAGCTGTGCCTGTACTGTGCAGCAGCAGGGCATAGAGTGCGAAACTGTCCTAACAGGTCGGGAAACGAGTTTGCCTAGGAGTAGTGGGGGGTGACACCCTAGGCACACAAACTGCACCCTTTAAGGAAAAGAAATTACTGCTCCCTTGTACGGTTACATGGGAGAATAAGTCTATGGCCACTGAGGCATTTATTGATTCAGGCTCAGCGGCCAATTTTATGAATTTTGAGTTCGCGCAGGAGTTGGGTATCCCCCTCACTCCTGTGAGACCCCCCATTCAGGTCACGGCAGTAGACGATTCCCCTCTACAACGGAATCATGCACTGTCTCAGACTCCGGAGGTGAAGATCACCATAGGGGTACTACATGGGGAACAATTATCATTTTTTGTTTTACACATGTCCACCTCCACTATTATCCTAGGCATGCCTTGGTTGCAGGTTCATTCCCCACAAATAGACTGGGCCACAGGACAGTTGACAGCATGGTCTCCTCATTGTTTCCAGCAGTGTTTGGGAAAACTGACATTGGGCCTAACTAAGGTACAGGTGGAGGGTGTACCAGAACAATACGCAGATTATGCCGATGTGTTTTGTCCCAAGGCCGCGGATAAGTTACCCCCTCATCGTCCATTCGACTGTCCCATTGACCTTCGTTCCGGTTGTATGCCTCCTCGAGGCCATTTATATAACTTATCCGGCCCCGAGAAACTTGCCATGCAGGAATACATTCGTGAGAACTTGGCTAAGGGCTTCATTAGGCCGTCTCGGTCGCCCGCTGGGGCAGGCTTCTTTTTTGTTAAAAAGAAAGATGGGGGTTTACGGCCTTGCATCGATTACCGAGGCCTCAATAAAATCACTGTGAAAAATCGCTACCCGTTACCTCTTATAGACGATTTGTTCACACAGGTCACAGAGGCCAGCATATTTTAAAAACTGGACTTACGGGGGGCATACAACCTGGTGCGTATAAGGAAGGGCGATGAATGGAAGACGGCCTTCAATACCCCGGATGGGCACTACGAGTATAGAGTGATGCCCTTCGGGTTGTGTAATGCCCCGGCCGTCTTCCAAGAACTCATCAATGAGGTTTTTCGGGAGGTGTTGGGAAAATTCGTTTTAGTCTATCTAGACGACATTCTCATTTTTTCTAGCAACCTCCCAGAGCACAGAACCCATGTCAGGATGGTATTAGACAAACTGAGGCAGAATCTCTTATACGCCAAACTCGAAAAATGTATTTTTGAGGTCACATCGGTTGCCTTTCTGGGGTATATAATCTCCACCTCAGGGTTGTCTATGGACCCTGCCAAAGTCTCCGCGGTCCTGGAGTGGCCGCAGCCGGTGGGGTTAAAATCATTGCAACGGTTCCTGGGGTTCGCGAACTATTATAGAAGGTTTATAAAGGGGTACTCCACAGTAGTCGCCCCGCTCACTAACCTTACTAAAAAGGGGGCAGACACCACTCATTGGTCTCCCGAGGCAGTACAAGCGTTTTCTAAGTTAAAAAGGTTGTTCTGTTCAGCACCCATTCTCAGACACGTGGACACTTCTGTTCCATTTATTGTTGAGGTAGACGCCTCAGAGATCGGGGTGGGGGCTGTGCTGTCCCAACGTTCTGGTCTACAGGGTAGACTTCACCCATGTGCCTATTTTTCCCGAAGGTTCTCTCCGGCAGAGAGAAACTATGACATAGGCAACAGGGAGCTCCTAGCCATCAAATTGGCCTTTGAAGAGTGGCGCCATTGGCTAGAGGGAGCTGAGCACTCTATCACAGTTTATACCGACCACAAAAACCTAGAATACATCGAGGGGGCTAAAAGGTTAAGCCCAAGGCAGGCTCGATGGTCTCTATTTTTCTCGAGATTTTCATTCTTGATCACGTATACGCCAGGGAGTAAGAATACCAAGGCAGACGCACTTTCTAGGTGTTTTGAGCCAGAGACAGCACAGCCCCCTGTTCCTGAGACCATTGTCCCACGTAGTATGGTGTTGGCCGCCACCGAGACTTGGGAGGACTGGAAAGAGACTTTAAGTCCTTTTCAGCAGGATATCCCAGAAGGGAAACCGGACGGGGTATTATTTGTTCCGTTACCATTCCGTCTCCAGATCTTGGAGATGTTTCACTCCCATAAGAACGCGGGGCATCCGGGAGCGGCTAGGACGCAGGATCTCGTGGCCAGATGTGCATGGTGGCCTTCGCTAGCCGCTGACTGTAGAGAGTTTGTCAGGGAATGTGCGGTGTGCGCTAAAAGCAAGCCCTCCCGGCTGGCATCTGTAGGTACTTTGCAGCCTTTACCCACCCCGAGTGAACCATGGACCCATTTGTCCATGGATTTTGTGGGAGAGCTTCCTAGATCTGAAGGCATGTCAGTTATTTGGGTGGTGGTTGACCGTTTTAGTAAAATGGCCCACTTCGTGCCTTTGAAAGGACTCCCTTCGGCCCAGGAACTGGCCGATTTATTTATTATCCATGTCTTCAGGTTGCATGGCATTCCAGAAGACATTGTATCTGATCGGGGAGTTCAGTTTATTTCGAAATTTTGGAGGGCATTTTGTCACCAAATGGGCATGAAATTGTCGTTTTCCTCGGGGTACCATCCACAGACTAATGGCCAGACAGAGAGGGTCAATCAGTCGTTAGAACAATTTCTGAGATGCTACGTTGCTGAGGCACAGAGTGATTGGGTTAAGTATTTACCTTATGCAGAATTTGCCCACAATAACTTAAAGAGTTCGTCCTCAGGTTTCTGCCCATTTCAGATTGTGACAGGTAAACTGCCCAAATTCTCCCCATTACCAGTTGCGGCCACTCCGTTCCCAGCCTTGGAGACGTGGCTAAGGTCATTTAAGGATATGTGGTGGATCATCAAGAATAATCTTGTAAAAGCATTCCAGAGCCAGAAAAGTCAGGCTGACAAGAGACGCTCGTTGGAGTGGAAATTCCAACCAGGAGATTTGGTTTGGGTGTCAACCCGTCACCTGACCCTGAAACAACCCTCTGACAAACTTGGTCCCAGGTTCGTGGGTCCATTTCCGGTTACTAGGAAGATTAACAATGTCACATACTCCGTTGATCTTCCCACCAGCATGCGTGAAGTAAGGTCTTTCCACGTATCACTTCTCAAACCCGCAGCCCAGGGGGGTCCCACCCCTCCTCCTCCTGTCTTAGTCGATGCCCAACCCGAGTATGAAGTGGAAAAGATCATAGATTCACGTATGGTACAGAACTCGGTGCAGTATCTCGTACATTGGAAGGGGTACGGCATTGAGGAGAGACAATGGGTACCTGGGAATAGCATGCATGCGGACGAGTTAGTGAAAGAATTTCATACTGTACATCCAGGTAAACCTGGAAGGAGCTGTCCGGAGTCCACTCCTCGGGAGGGGGGTACTGTGAGAAAGCGCGGAGGAGCCGCCGCCATGAGCCAGCGGCGGGCGGCTCCTTCCGCACACGGCAGCTACTCGCACGGAGAGGCAGCCGCCTCCTCACATCATGAGGCGGCTACCTCCGTGCATCAGCCGGCAGGGAGCGGCGAAACCACCGCGCTGGATGCGGCGGTTAGCCGGCAGGTCCCCGCTGCGGAGACACCGCAGAGCGGGGCTGTGCTGGCTGGGACTCATAGTCCCTCAAGATTCAGAGTGACGCGCGCGCGCGCGCACTCAGACAAAACTTATGACACCAGGGGAGAGTCAGCTGACCAGGCAGGTCAGCTGACCATAGCTCCACTTCTCATTGGTCCAGCAATCAGGGAGGTGCTGGGGGACACCTAATGTATATATACTGCTGGCTGTTCATTCATCTGGTGTCTGGCGTTGCGATCACATATGTGGGAGCACCCAGATCCGTAGTCAGATCCTTAAGTGTGCCGGGACCAGCTGGAGCTGTAATCCTACACTTAGATAGATTTTGATAGCTAAAGTACTAGTTTGATTGTGATTATTTGTTATGACTTCTGCCTGCCTCGACTATCCGCCTGAACTCTGATCTTGTACCTCGATATTTCTGATACCCTGTTGCCGAACCTCGGCTCGTTCCTAGACTCTGTTTCTGCCTCCCGATTTTGTACCCCGATATATCTGATACCCCGTTGCCGAATCCTGCCTGTACTTTGACTCCGCCTTTGCCTACCGTATTTGTACTTTATCTGTCCGTGTGTTACGATCTGGCTTGTCCGACCTTGAGAACCGACCTCATGATTGGAGGCGGTTCCCAGTCCTCATAGTGATACTTCCTTCTGAGGGTCACTCGTGGACTTTCCTTCCTACTGTCAGTCTGACTCCTCCCGTCTTGGAGAGCTCAGGTCTGCGGAAGGAATCCGTGCAGTTCTCCTTGCTGCACCAAGGCCTCGGCCTCTTAGTGTTACTGTTACACCAAACACTACACTCTACTCAGGTGAACAGAGGTTAGCCAGTATATTGGATTATCGGTGATACTGCAGATCACATATAATCTGGTATACGTCTGTATTCCCCGTGACGCTGCAGGTCACCGGTAATCAGACCTCTCTGTACTTCACCGATCGTTACAGTGTCCTTAATCATATGAATCACCACAAATATCTTCAATTGAATACTACAGATGCAGACATCTGTTCATATAAAACAAGGCCCACAGGTTAATTGCTTTCAAATTTAAACAGTGTGAGTGTGCGCCGTTCCAGGTTTGGGCAGCAACTACTTCAGAAATACAAATGTTAGATGTAAGCGCTCATTACAAATTCACATCAGGTTCCTCCACCAGGTCACTGCAGTGCTGAGTGAGAGAGCTCACACTGAAGTTGTGACCACTAATAGACTGGTTATACAAGGCTCTGGGTGATAGGGAACCTTAGCGTTGTCCTAGTTGATCTCTCTAATATCCCTAGCTTCTTGCTTCCACTCATGTTTCTGAATCAAAGTTAATGGATAATCCTCCTCATTCATTTAGTCATCTCTGACTCTTTGTGACCATATGTACTTCTGCACATCAGATGTGTCTGTCAATCACAGCTTCTTTCAGCTGTTGCATAGACATGTTCATAGTGTCACATATTCTTTCTAACCATCTTAGCCTCTGCGGTTCTCTTCTTCTTTTGCCCTCAACTCTTCCAAGCATCAAGAATTTCTGCAAGGAAACTGTATTTCTCATTATGTGTCCAAAGTATTAAAGTTTTAATAGTAGTATCAGCCCTTTTAGTGAACACTATGCACTTATTTCTTTAAGTACTGGCTGGTTTGATCTTCTGGCAGTCCAGTGAACTCTCAGTAGCCCTCCAACTTTCAACTTTCACAGAAATTGGTTACTATAAAGAAGACCATAGCTTTTAACTATCCTGATCTTTGTTGGTAAGGTCACATCTATTTCCTTTGGTATCTTGTCGAAATCAGAATAGCTTTCCTCCCAAGTAACAAGTGTCTCTTATTCTCATTGCTGCAGTCACTATCTGCAGCTATCTTTGATCCTAAGAATAGGGATGATCGTAAAGAGCAAATTCCTTTCTGCCGGAATATGCAGATTCCGCCAGAGCTGAAATCCATCGCTATGAAAATTCCGCCGGATTTTTTTGCAATTCCGCGGAAATCCGGATTCCGGCGGAAAAGTTAAAATAATCGCAAATGGAACCTTGTTTATGTGCTATATGGTAGCCCATAGACCCTAATAACTGTTCACTTAGTCCTTTTTCTCCCTCCTCCCGGAGAGAGGAGGGGTCTCGTCTTCCAGGGAATTGTAGGTTTTCAAAAGCCAGCTTACATACCTTGGCCGGGAATTGAACCCAGGTCTAGTGCTTGGTAGGTAGCTCTCTTCACCACTGTACCACCACCAACACTACATGCTACAAGCCAGCGTAGCATGTACCATTATGATATATCCAAGAGAAAAATGAGCTTGCTTAGGGATTTGTAGGATGTCAAAAACCAACTGACATACATTGGCCAGGCGGCCCAGGAATTGAACCAAGGCCTACCACTCTGTAGACTGCTATCCTAACCATTATATCACCAACACAACACACTACAATGCTACATGCTGAAGCCAGCCTAGCATGTACCATTGTGATATATCCAACCATTATACCACCAGCACACACATATGGGGATGTATGTGTGTCTTTTGGAGAAAGGCAGTAAGTCTGCCCCAAGAAGTTTCAGCATGTAGTGTTGGTGGTATAATGGTTAGGATAGCAGCCTACCGAGCACTAGACCTGGGTTTGTTTCCCAGCCAATGTATGTAAGCTGGCTTTTGAAATCCTACAAGTCTTTAAACAAACTCATTTTTCTCTTGGATATATCACAATGGTACATGCTAGGCTGGCTTCAGAATGTAGCATTGTAGTGTGTTGTGTTGGTGGTATAATGGTTAGGATAGCAGCCTACAGAGCGGTAGGCCTGGGTTCAATTCCTGGGCCTGGCCAATGTATGTGAGTTGGCTTTTGAAATCCTACAATTTCCTAAGCAAGATCATTTTTCTCTTGGATATATCACAATGGTACATGCTAGGCAGGCTTCAGCATATAGCATTGTAGTGTGTTGTGTTGGTGGTATAATGGTTATGATAGCAGCCTACAGAGCGGTAGGCCTGGGTTCAATCCCTGGGTCTGGCCAATGTATGTGAATTGGCTTTTGAAATCCTACAATTCCCTAAGCAAGCTCATTTTTCTCTTGGATATATCACAATGGTACATGCTAGGCTGGCTTCAGCATGTAACATTGTAGTGTGTTGTGTTGGTGGTATAATAGTTAGGATAGCAGCCTACCAAGCACTAGACCTGGGTTCGCTTCCCGGCCAATGTTTGTAAGCTGTCTTTTGAAATCCTACAATTCCCTAAGCAAGCTCATTTTTCTCTTGGATATGCCACAATGGTACATGTTAGGCTGGCTTCAGCATGTAGCATGGCAGTGTGTTGTGTTGGTGGTAGAGATGAGCGTAATGACGTAATTACGATTTCGCGAAATTTCACGTAATTAGTGTAATTACGATTATGGCCGTAAGTACATAATCGTAATGAAGAAGGATTTCGCGAAATTTCGCGTAAGCGTAATTTTTCGCGTAATTTTCGCAATACAGTGGGTATTACGAAATTAATGCGTATGGCCATGCTCCCAAGCGGAAAAGTTGACGCATGGATCAATGTTAGGTAGCCGCCGACTTTAAGGGTTAATAGCAAAGCCTTTGGAGAATATATTAAGGAGATCAGGAGGAATAAGAGGAAACAATTTTTTTTCAAAAAGACCTTATAGTTTTTGAGAAAATCAATGTTAAAGTTTCAAAGTAAAAATGTATACATTTAAAAACCCGCCGACTTTAACGGTTAATAGCAAAGCTTGCTTAAAGTTTAGGAACACCAAATTCCTAGGGTATATTAAGGGGATCAGTGGGAATAAGAGGAAACATTTTTTTTTCAAAAAGACCTTATAGTTTTTGAGAAAATCGATTTTTAAGTTTCAAGGGCAAAAATGTCTTTTAAATGCGGAAAATGTCATTTTTTTTTTGCACAGGTAACAATAGTGTATTATTTTCATAGATTCCCCCAAGTGGGAAGAGTTTTACTTACTTCGTTCTGAGTGTGGGAAATATAAAAAAAAAACGACGTGGGGTCCCCCCTCCCAGACCTCTTTAACCCCTTGTCCCCCATGCAGGCTGGGATAGCCAGAATGCGGAGCACCGGCCGCGTGGGGCTCCACACCCTGACTATACCAGCCCGCATGGTCCATGGATTGGGGGGTCTCGGAAGGGGAGGGGCAGCCAAGCTTTCCCCTCCCCCTCCGAGCCCTTGTCCAATCCAAGGACAAGGGGCTCTTCTCCACCTCCGATGGGCGGTGGAGGTGGAGGCCGCGATTTCCTTGGGGGGGTTCATGGAGGAATCTGGGAGTCCCCTTTAAAAAGGGGTCCCCCAGATGCCCACCCCCTCTCCCAGGAGAAATGAGTATAGAGGTACTTGTACCCCTTACCCATTTCCTTTAAGAGTTAAAAGTAAATAAACACACAAACACTTAGAAAAAGTATTTTAATTGAACAAAAAACATAACCACGAAAAAAGTCCTTTAATATTCTTAATTAACCAATAATACTTACCTGTCCCTTTAAATAAATGATCCCTCGCAATAGCCTCGGAAATGTTCTATCAGTTACAATGTAACAAAGTTATTACAATGTAACAACTTTGTTACATTGTAACTACGCCGCACCCGACGTCACTCGCCGCTCAGCCGCCGCATACGCGTCCGTGCAGGACGCTAAGTCCCCGCTGGCCCCCGCTGTCCACTTCGCCCACATCTGTCACCCACATGTCACCCACATGTGGGTGACATGTGGGTGACATGTGGGAGAGGCGGGGAGGGCAGCGGAGCCGGCGGGGACTTAGCGTCCCGTACGGACCCGACAGAGCTCTGAGCTATATAGCTCAGAGCTCTCTAAGCATCTTTGTATTTGGGCTCCAAGGAGCCCCATTGGTCCTTAGCAGACCAATGGGGTTCCTTCAAATCAGAAGGAACCCCATTGGTCTGCTTAGGACCAATGGGGCTCCTTGGAGCCCAAATACAAAGATGCTTAGAGAGCTCTGAGCTATATAGCTCAGAGCTCTGTCGGGTCCGTGCAGCACGGACGCGTATGCGGCGGCTGAGCGGCGAGTGGCGTCGGGTGCGGCGTAGTTACAATGTAACAAAGTTGTTACATTGTAATAACTTTGTTACATTGTAACTGATAGAACATTTCCGAGGATATTGCGTGGGATCATTTATTTAAAGGGACAGGTAAGTATTATTGGTTAATTAAGAATATTAAAGGACTTTTTTCGTGGTTATGTTTTTTGTTCAATTAAAATACTTTTTCTAAGTGTTTGTGTGTTTATTTACTTTTAACTCTTAAAGGAAATGGGTAAGGGGTACAAGTACCTCTATACTCATTTCTCCTGGGAGGGGAGGTGGGCATCTGGGGGACCCCTTTTTAAAGGGGACTCCCAGATTCCACCATGAAACCCCCCCCCCCCCCAGGAAATCGCGGCCTCCACCGCCCATCGGAGGTGGAGAAGAGCCCCTTGTCCTTGGATTGGACAAGGGCTCGGAGGGGGAGGGGAAAGCTTGGCTGCTCCTCCCCTTCCGAGACCCCCCAATCCATGGACCATGCGGGCTGGTATAGTCAGGGTGCTGAGCCCCACGCGGCCGGTGCTCCGCATTCTGGCTATCCCAGCCTGCATGGGGGACAAGGGGTTAAAGAGGTCTGGGAGGGGGGACCCCACGTCGTTTTTTTTTTATATTTCCCACACTCAGAACGAAGTAAGTAAAACTCTTCCCACTTGGGGGAATCTATGAAAATAATACACTATTGTTACCTGTGCAAAAAAAAATGACATTTTCCGCATTTAAAAGACATTTTTGCCCTTGAAACTTAAAAATCGATTTTCTCAAAAACTATAAGGTCTTTTTGAAAAAAAAAATTTTCCTCTTATTCCCACTGATCCCCTTAATATACCCTAGGAATTTGGTGTTCCTAAACTTTAAGCAGGCTTTGCTATTAACCGTTAAAGTCGGCGGGTTTTTAAATGTATACATTTTTACTTTGAAACTTTAACATCGATTTTCTCAAAAACTATAAGGTCTTTTTGAAAAAAAAAATTTCCTCTTATTCCTCCTGATCTTAATATATTCTCCAAATTTGAGGCTCTTAGCATTTAAGGGGGCTTTGCTATTAACCCTTAAAGTCGGCGGCTTTTTTATATTATACGGAGCGTTACGGTTTAACGCGAAATTACGGTAGCGTTTAATGCGAAATTACGGCATGAACGAAACGCGAAATTATGCGTTGAAAATTACGCTTACGGTATTTTCAATTACGATTTTAATGGCAATTACGCTACCGTAATCTCGCATCGTAATCGCAAATTTCGCATGCGTAATTATAGTAATGCGAAATTACGAAAATTTCGGCTCAACTCTAGTTGGTGGTATAATGATTAGGATAGCAGCCTACAGAGCGGTAGGCCTGGGTTCAATTCCTGGTTCTGGTCAATGTATGTGAGTTGGCTTTTAAAATCCTACAAGTCCCTAAGCAAGCTCATTTTTCTCTTGGATATACCATAATGGTACATGCTAGGCTGGCTTCAGCATGTAGTGTTGGTGGTAGTATAGTGGTCAAGAGAGCTACCTACCAAGCTCTAGAGCCTTGGTTCAATTCCCGGCCAAGGTATGTAAGCTGGCTTTTGAAATCCTACAATTCCCTGGAAGATGAGAGGAGAAGGAAGGAGGGAGTCTATTGAGTAGAAATTCTTCTTCTTAGGCAGAAATCAGTTCGGGGGGGGGGTATTGAATTCCGTAAATTTCCGCCGAATTTCATTTTGTTCCGCGGAAATTCCGATTTAGGGCTATAGCAATTCCGTTCCGTCGCATCGGAACCGGAATCACCAAATTCCGGCCGGAATCACAGAATTTATAATTCCGCAGAGTGCAGCGACCATCCCTACCTAAGAAGATTAAATCTTGTAATGAATAGTGGAGATGCCGCCGCATGGGAGAGCGGCATGGCGGCTCTCTCCGCGTCCCAGCCGGTGGCTGCTGCCGCGCAGCAGCGTGATGCTGCCTTGCCTGGTCCTTCTAGTGCACACAGATGGAGAACTACGCGCGCACGCATCAGGCGACAGGACCTTTATGCTGCTAGAAGAGGAGTCAGCTGATCATGCCGATCAGCTGACTCCAGCTATGCTCCGGATTGGCTGAGTAACTGGGGCGGCGCTGTGGAGCACTTTTAGTATATATAGGACTCGCTTGTCACTTGCAAGTTGTCTGCTGTTGCGAACATATACGTGTGAGCGCTCAGACCTGAGTCAGATCCCACAGTGAGTCAGATTCCATTGATAGCTTTAAAGTACTATTGCTTGCTACTGTTTATGTGTTAGACTAGTTCCCAGGTGTTGAGACCAAGGACCTCACACCTAAGACTAGGAGATTGTTATATTGTTACTACCATCTGTTAGACTAGATCCCAGGTGTTAAGACCAAGGACCTCACACCTAAGACTAGGATATTGCTATATTGTTACATCATCTGTTAGACTAAATCCCAGGTGTTGAGACCAAGGACCTCACACCTAAGACTAGGATTGAGAGAGATTTCTGTTACCTGTTATGACCTTTGGCTTTCCTGACTACTCCTCTGATTCGGTACTTCCGCCCATCTGATTACCTGTTGCCAACATTGCCTGTACCTGGATACCGAATCAGTCTTCCGCTTCTGTACTTTGTCTGTCTGTGTGTTGCCGACCTGGCTTTTCTGACCTTTCTGGCTGTCACCTAGCCCCTGGGTGATCAGCCTTACTGTATACCTGTGACGCCTGCTCTTCAGGTGGTTATTAGCTGCTATATCAGGCATATGGTCACCAGCTCCACTGGAGACCATCGTGCAGCACAGTCAGTGGGTCTCTAACTATCCAAGGTTTACTGGCTACAGTACAGTCTGATTCCCTGCCTCTCAGGGAATCCTTGGCTGCAGTCCAATCATTATCACTATTACTCCAGACAGTGATTCCTGCTCCTCAGGTATCCACTGGCTGCAGTACAGCCTGGTTCCCTGCCCCTCAGGGAATCCTTGGCTGCAGTAGTGTCTGTATCTCCTACCTCACGGGAGATAACTTCTCTGATTACTGTTGCACCAAACACTAGATCACATTGGGTGTCCTGTGTCTAGCTATACTAGTATTATTGGTGATTCTGCAGATCACACATAATCAAGTATAGCATCTGTATTATTGGTGATACTGCAGATCACCAATAATCAGAAAAAAACTGTGTTGCTGACACCAATCGTTACAGAACAGCAGACCAAAACAATATGGATGCACTACACAGCCGAGTTGACAGTTTAGCCACTTCAGTGGATAATCTCATCAGGGTGCTTGATGGCCAGCAGACTCAAATCACAGCTTTGTCTGGGTCAATACAGGTTCTCCAAGCGGCTGTGAATACAGTGCGATCCCCTCTAGTTACAGATCTTCGCATGTCTGTACCTGAAAAGTTTTCTGGACATAGATCTGACTTTCAGAATTTCAGAAATTGAGTGCTATCATATTTTGAGTTGAGGCCTACCCTTTCGGGAACTGAGTCTCAGAGAGTTACGTTTATAAAGACCCTTTTGTCAGGGGATTCACAGACATGGGCATATAGTCTTCATGCAGAGCACGAGGCTCTGACATCGGTTCAGGAATTTTTTAAAGCCATGGCCATTATATATGATGATCCGGATATTGCTTCCACCGCTGAACGGAAGCTAAAGACACTGCGCTAGGGTCGAGATCCGGTAGAGGTTTATGCGGCAGAATTCAGGAAGTGGGCTGTATCAGCTAGGTGGGGAACATATGCACTATTAGACTGTTTCTTGGCAGGTTTATCTGATGCAGTTTCCGAATTGATGTTGGGACATCCTGAGCCTAAGTCCATTGATGAGGCAATCGCTTTAGCTGTACGGGTAGATCGCCGCTTACGCTATCAAAGACAGTCCCGGGGTAGAAATGCTGTAAGATATGTCTCCTATGCCTCCTCTCCACCCTTGTCACCCCCGCCAGAGCTGATGCAAATTGGACACTCTAGTTTGATGCAGGTGGAAAAGAATCGCAGGAAATCGGAAAAACTCTGTTTATACTGTGCTGAGGAAGGTCACAGGGTTCAGAATTGTCCTAAGAAGTCGGGAAACGCTGTCACCTAGGTGTAGTCAGAGGTAATACCCTAGGCGAGCAGTCTCTACCTCTAAACAATAATCGTCTGCTCCTTCCCTGTTCCATCACGTGGGAGGGTCAGACTATCCCCACAGAAGCCTTTGTAGACTCCGGCTCTGCAGCTAATTTCATAGATTATGACTTTGCTAACAAATTGGGAATTCCTTTACTTCCATTAGACCGACAGATTCTGGTTACTGCAGTTGACGACTCTCCATTACAGAGTAGACAACCTCTTTCTCAGACCCCATTGTTGGTGTGTAATGTAGGGGTGTTACATAAAGAGAGGTTATAGTTCTTGGTCCTGCAGGTGGCAACCTCAACCTATATTCTTGGTATGCCTTGGTTACAACTTCACTCTCCTCAGATTGACTGGGCTACAGGTCAGCTAAAGAGCTGGTCGGCCCATTGTCATCATCATTGTTTAGAGAAAGTTGCTGTTTGCGCTACCAAGATTCAGGTTAAAGGTGTGTGTAATGATCCGCTCAGCTGGCTGCACAGGCAGACAGCTGTTTGACCATTCCTCAAGCCTGTGGGATGCAGGTCTCTGGATAATAGACCTGTCTTTGCTTTGCAAGCTTCAGACCTGCTCTGCTGCTGAGGAATTTGCATATACTGAGTATGCAAATTACCTGGTCGCCTCCCTTGGAGGCTTGCAGCATAAATACCATGTGATCCCACAATCCTTTGCTGGTCATCATGGTTTGTTACTGTTGAAACACTCCTGGAGTGTCAGCCTTGCTATTGTTTGCTAAAGATTATCTTAGAGTATTCCTGGGGACTGCATTAGGCATCCCTCTAGTGCAGTCAGGTTGTATTGTTTGTATTGCCTGTTCTGTCTTCTGTTTGTCCTTGCAATTGCACTGTCGCCAGCGGTGGGCGATGGTGAATCGTTTGTTCCAGAACTTGGTTCACACTTGCTCTGGCGGAAAGAGCAGTGGATCCTGCTGAGCTCTGTTTCTGTACTTGGATCACGCTTGCTCTGGCAGAAAGAGCAGTGGATCTTGCTAACTCTGTTTCCCTACTTGGTTCACACTCGCTCTGGCGGAAAGAGCAGTGGACCCTTCCTGTCCTGTCTCTTAACTTAGATCGCACTCGCTCTGGTGGAAGAACGGTGGATCTTATTTGTCCTATTCCTGTTTCTGTTCGTTTGTCTGTCTGGATCGCACTCGCTCTAGCGGTAGCGGCGGTGGTTCCTTTTGGACTCTGTCTGGGAGTGTAGGCCAGAGCTGCGGTTGCTGCTGGCTGCTCCTTCTCTCTGTCTTGTCTGATGCGAACACTTGCTGTGGGCTCGGTGGGGTAGCCTTTGGGCAGGCATTTGCATTCTCTGTTTCGTGCGTTCCTACTTTGTTTCTGCTGTTGTGTGTTCACCGTCGCGGGTTGGCGACTGGATTGGTGCACGCACGTACATTCTGTCCCTGTGCTCTTTCTCATTGGCAATCGCAACTCTTGCGATTGCGTTCTCACTTGGTTTCCCTCATATGATTCCTATCTGGCATCTGTGGCTGGGCAGAGGATCTGTTCCTCTGCGCTCCGCGGCTCCATCTGCCGGCGGGAGTTCCCCTCTACGGGTGCATTGCACCTTTTGCTGGGTTCTCTCAGTTTATACGCTTGTGGAGGATTTCCACAGTGTCAGCACGCATCCTGTGCGCTGGCCATGGAGAGAATTCCACAATCGTTACAGTATGACCAGTCAAACCGAAATTCCCAGTTTGGAGGGAATTTCCGATTTGTACGATTTTGTCGAATATGGGTCCTGTATCTTTAAGAGGTTTAAGATACTGGACTCTGAAACCAGAGATGATTTCATATCAGAATGTTCCAGATTCTTGGCAAATCCTGAATTTCAGGCCACCAACATTTCCACTTGGAGTGTTCAGATTGCTTACAATCTTTTCCAAGGAGATCTGTTTGTGTGGGCTGCTGAGTATGCCAGACACAAGAATCTGAGACATAACCCTTGCAGGTTTCTTGCTCATGTGTTCTCTCGTTAGCTTGGAATTCTCATGCCATGCTATTTCTATGAGTTTTTTCCTGCAGTGCAAGATGCTGATCAGATTGGTTTATGCAACACAGTCTTTACCATATGCTAATGAGTTGGTGCTTGCAGGCCAATCTGCTGATTCGGCTTTTCAGCCAAAAAATCCGTTGCCCATAGCAACTACAAATAAAGAAATTATTTCTGTAAAGTCTGAAATGTGTAAAACACTTGAAGGTGGCAAACTCAGAGAGACTTCTCAGTCTCAGGTTTTGTTGCCCCAGGCTAAAGCCTACGTGGAGCCTATGATAGGCCGAATTACTTGGTATATTAAAGGTGTAAGAAAGTCTATGCATGTTTCTGATCCCAACCCGCATGAATGTTTCTTTGATACAGGGTTGTTTGAGCCTCCATTCACTCCGTGGGAGGTCGGGGCATTGGTCGAGGAGTTTGAGTTTGATTGGAAAGCGTTTTGCGACTGCTACATCGCAGAAAGTGAAGAGACTCTTAACGCTTGTATAAATTCTGTGTACGCCTTGATTGATTCTGGTGAGTGTGACGAGTGTTTGGTGGATCTGGTGATGTGTGTGTGGCAGACGATTTTGCATGAATTGCACACACACCAATCAATTGATTTCAATAGGGAGACATCGTTATCGGATGGTTGTTCCGGCCTTTCTGGGGTAAAGCATGTGGGTATAGACATTGTGCGATCTGAAATTAATGGGTGTACTACTGTGGTTGATTCCTGTATGAATCCTGAAAAATTCTCTCCTGCTTGTATGGAGTTTGAATCTATGCGATCTAATGTCTGTTTCCCAGATGTTCCTGCAGATTGTGATCAACATGAATGTGTCAGTTTTGTCAAGGATATGTGGAATCCCTTGTCAATTAAAAACAGATCTTTTCCTCTCAGTAATTCTTTCAGACCTTCTATCTATGATTCTGCTTTGGGGAAAGTTCCTAAACTGTGCAGCATCAAAAGTCATATTAATATGTCTAATAAAGTTTCTCCTGTTGTTGTCGCAACTTCTTCTGCAGATGAATCTTTGTCTAACCCTGTTCACACCTGTAAAGGCCCGTTGCCTAATGACAGTTGCTCCAGTGTTTCTGTCCTGAACGCCTTGCAGTTCGGCCCACAGATTGCAGAGGTTTGCGCTATGGAAGCGTCAGTTTCACAACCTAAAGCGACCTTGGATTCGCAAATTTTGCATGCTGACTCCTCGGATTCGACATTGTTAGCCGAATCTAAGAGTGAGACAGCACTTTGGTTTTGCGAATTTGATACTGGGGAATCTTTTCCTTGTCCAGAGAGGATCTCTGTGAGCCTGCCCTGTACCATGAATAAAGACATGGGGCTTGATTCACAAAGTGGTGCTAACCTACTTAGCGCGTCTAAAGTCTTTAGATGTGCTAACCAGGGTGCTAAGTAGGTTAGCACCAAATTATCTGATTCAGAAATTCGGTGCTAACCTACTTAGCACCCTGGTTAGCACGTCTAAAGACTTTAGACGTGCTAAGTAGGTTAGCACCGCTTTGTGAATCAAGCCCTTGACGTGCTAAGTAGGTTAGCACCGCTTTGTGAATCAAGCCCATGATGTCCATTCACACTGACATTTGGGAGCCCCTTTCTTGCTCAGCAGATAGTACTGTCTCTCCACCCTGTACTCTGGATGAGTTAATATTGCCTTGCATAAAATCTCCTGCATTGACCCTAGAGGCTAGTCTAGGTATTGCTACCATTCTCACCTGTTTTTCTGCCATTTTGGAATTGCAGTCTAGTTTAACTGGTTTGCAGAATTCTGTGTGCAGTGAGATTAGAGTTAGGGAGTCAGTGTGTTTTCCAGTAAATATTCTCGTGCATCCTGTTCATGAAGATAAAATTCAGTCTCAGCGGATTGTAGAACCATCCCTGGGACATTTGCTCTCTCCGCAAAATGTATCTGATGTTTTGCCCTGTAACATGGATAGTTCGGAATCCTTGATTTCTTTGTCAGAGAACTTGGGAAACAATGCTCCTGAGCTTTTGTCTGTTGTTCTGGAGGTCTCCGACTTGCTCCCAAAGGGTGCAGAACTTTTAGGAGGTGCCTCCTGTCCCGCAGGGCCACCTGAGGTGTTGCCCACTTCAGTAGGCATCGCTGCTGTAGCAGGTAGAAAGAGGGGGGATCCATTTATTTTTATTTTTATATTATTACCTGGTCAGCAGCTTTAAATAGAGGTGCTGCTGACACAGGTTTGTTAAGTAAGGGCATTTTGCCCTTAGTTGTAATGGGCGCTGCTGTGTGGGTAGGCAGGGCTGATGGCTGAGGTAAGGTTGCTAAGCAGCCAGACACGCAAGAAGGGGAGCCGTTAGGGAAGAATAACAGCTCTCTGAGGGGTTGAGTTGGGCAGTTGGAGCGGACAGGGGAATGGGAAGGATGCAGCAGGCACAAATGAGGAGAAGCAGGCCAGACACTGCGACAGCTGACATTTTGGGAGAAAATTACTGCGCCATGATGATTCTTCAATCCTAACAAAGATAGTATGGGGAGCCCAGAGCTGGTGAAAGATGTATAAATTTATTCATAAATATATGGCAAAATTCCACAAACAAACAACCGACAAACAAACATATACCCTCCCAATAAAAACACTAAGGAGCCAACTGACATCTGGGGTGAAGCGTATAACTTGGAGTGCACTCCTATCTAGTCAATATACGCATGCATGCAAATTCTTCAGGCCCAGGAAAACAGCTGCATCACCAACAGAACGGAACTTGATCCAAGGTAGTGAATTACACCAGCCCGTGTGTATCAGCATACATACACGCCTCTGCAAAGTCCGCTTACGCCCTCATTACAGACACCTTAGGTGTCTAACCTCAACCCCCATAGCGCAAGCATACTCGTATTGTGGCACTCACGTGACCTGTGCAGATGGTTGTAAATGGCGTGGATTCGCCGTAGCAGGAGTTCTTTCTCCAGTGATCTGGTCAATTTGATGTTTTGGTCCCAAAGTGCTCAGGAGCAAGGAGCGGGGAGCGCCCTTGGCGATTCCTTATGTGCAAGGGGGGAGGAAGAGTGGCGGAGGCACGGGCGGCGATCCTCAGGAACACTTCCGCATCTGTGAGCGTCTCACGTGACGCGTTTCGTCACGAACCACGTGACTTCGTCAGACGTGACGTAGGGGGGCGCTGCGTAGCTTCTTATACCCACAGGGAACGCCCATTACTCGGGCACATCTCATGCGACTTAAAAGAGCCATAAAAATTCATCAGTCGCCATCTTGTGGCCAAAAATGATTGGTACATCCCAAGACCCTTTTGAGCCAGGATCCAGATATCTTCAGAGGAAAGATTTTATATTTAAGTCTTTATTTAGACCCTGGGGGTGTAAACTCCCACATTTATATATCCACATGGACTCCTTTCTCAATAATTGTCTGTCAAAATCCCCACGACGGGGGCTAATATTCAGTCTATAAATCCCCATAAACCTCAAACCAGACACATCAGAGTTATGTACAGATCTAAAATGTAAAGCTAGAGGATTTAATTTCTTTTGATCTATTGTGGTACTTCTAATGTTACTAATATGTTCGCCTATACGTGTATTCAAAGATCTATAGGTTTTGCCAATATATATTAAATCACAAGGACATCTAATTTGATATACAACTCGAGTAGTATTGCAGGTTATACGATCATTAATGAAAAACGATTTAGATCTATCATGATTAAAGAATTGGTTACTTTTATGCACATATCTACATACATCGCAATCCAGGCATTTATGCATGCCTTTATTACCTTTAGTTCCACCAAAACTATTACTCCCTCCAAATTCGCTTCTAACCAAGAGGTCATTTAAGTTGGTACCTCTTTTTGCGGCCATATGTGGGTACTCCCCCACAATCTTGGCCATGATTGGATCCCTCAGAAGCAAATGCCAGTGCCTCTGTAGGATCTGTTTTATTTCCATGAAGTGAGCACTGTATGGGGTAACAATCCGTGGAACATCCTCACCAACTTTAAGTACATTTTGTGTGGGGGCCCTCCTCGTACCAAAAAGATCATTTCTATTCCTGGACAAGGCCCTCTTGTATGCAGTGATTATAATTCTATTTGGGTAACCCCTTGACCGCAATCTAGCTCTCAAATCCCCCGCCTCTTTTTCAAAGTCCTCAAGATTACTGCAGTTCCTCCGCAACCGCAGGAACTGACCTGTGGGCACCGCCCATTTTTGTGCGGGTAGATGAGAGCTTCCGGCGGACAAAAGGGTATTCCCTGCCGTAGGTTTTCTATATGTACAGGTAACCAATGTAGTACCCTCTTTTTTTATGGTCAAGTCCAAGAAGGGGATCTCTTTTGGGTCACAAGTATATGTTAAGAAAATGTTTCTGTTGTTAAAATTCAATTCAGAGACAAACAGCTTTAAGTCTAATTCAGTCCCCTTCCATAACATGAACACATCGTCCATGTAGCGGATCCAGAGGGCGACGTGTTCCGCGTACCCACGCATAGACCTCACCACCTCCTGCTCCCAAAAACCCAGGTGAAGACATGCGTAGGACGGGGAGCACGCCGCCCCCATGGTCACACCCCTCTTCTGTCTATAAATGGAACCTCCAAATTCAAAAAAGTTATTCTCAAGAATCAGTCTCATAGCGTCCAAAACAAAATCAGCATGGGCCTCATGGCCTTCATAATGACCATTTAGAAAAAATTCTTCAATCCTCCATAAGATAAACCAGCCATCAGTCAATCAAAGCTGACAGGAAGGGAGAAAGCGGAGAGAGATTTTGGCAGATGCAAAAGAGCCAGGCAGATGTATAACCAGTAGCTGATGATACAGAGGTGCTGAGAAGATGTTTACAAATCTGACACATATGAAATATGATTAATATGGTGATAAATCAGCGTGTGACAAGAAAGATGCTTGAACATTTTGACTACAGTGAATTGGCTATGGTGATGTCCCTAACTGCTGAAGTATAGTGCTGGTGAGGCTGAGAATTGGGAGCTAGTCTACTTTAGGGGACCCACCATAAATCCCCATAGAGAATTGGAGCTGTGCTGAAAACGGAACGAATTTCCACTTTCAGCTCTTTTACACCCCCACAAGTTATATATCTATGGAAAGCTGAGAATCTACTCTAACGAATGATGCTACTGTCGGTGAGCAAAAGGTGAAACTCACCGTGTACGAGGCGCCGAACGGCCGCGATCGTGGCTCCGTCGGTCATCTTGGTTCTGTGCTGCTCATATTTTTCTCCCTCCTCATTGGAGGGATTGTTAGCTGGGGGCGTGCCAGAGAGAAAAAAAAAAACCCAGTGAAATGTTTTCTACTGGCTTCCTATTACTACTGCGCTGGGCGGTGTGTTGGCAGATGGGAGGGGGAGCAGGAGGATGCAATTTCCTATCTGTTCGGCACAGTTTAATTTCATTCGGCCAAACTATTATTTTCACAGCCCTGAAGGTCGGTAGACATGGTAACTTGTGAGTCTTGTGAGAGCAGTTTTTGGCACGCCCCCAGCTAACAATCCCTTCAATGAGGAGGAAGAAAAATATGAGCAGCACAGATGTAAGATGGCTGACGGAGCCGGGATTGCGGCCGTTCGGCATCTCGTACATGGTGAGTTTCAGCTTTTGCTCACCGAAAGTGGCACCATTCATTAGAGCAGATTCTGAGCTTTCCATAGATATATGACTTGTGGGGGTTTAAACAAGCTGAAAGCGGAAATTCGCTCTGTTTTCAGCACAGCTGAAATTCTCTATGGGGATTTACGGTGGGTCCCCTAAAGTAGACTAGCTCCGAGAATTGAGACTGACAATCCCTCATTTCTATGATTATCATCTTTATTGTTTATTTCATTATCTGTTATTTACCCTCATAGCCAACTGACTTTTAAAATATAAAGTGCAAAGAGCATTTTGTTTTTTTTTAGTGTGGTACAGTGCAAAGTTATATTTATTAAATACTTACTGTGAGGGATAGCGGACCCGCTGCCAGCAGGCATGAGGCTGCGGGCTCCGCTTCCCGGATTCTCACCGCCAGTGTGCCGCCGAGCGGGGCTGTGCGGTCGGCGGAGTCCGTATGCTCGGCGGACTCCGCCGCGCAGTTGCCTCCTGTGGGGTCTCTTTCGCCGGCACTTACCCAGCGCATAACGCGCGCGCGCGCGCAAGGAGGCAGGATCTTTATGCCTCAAGATGGGGAGTCAGCTGACAGGGCTAGTCAGCTGACTCCATCTCCACTGGGGATTGGCTGGGGCTGCAGGGCAGCTCACTTGCTACAAATAGGACTTGCTACTCAGTAGCAAATTGTCTGGTGTCGTGAATACACTTCTGTGTTAGCGCTCAGACCTTAGTGCAGTGCCCTGGTGTTGATACTAAGGATTTCACACCTTAGCTTAGGAATATTATTGTATATTGATCTGTGTTTTGACTCTGGCTATCCCTGACTACTCTATCTCTTGCTGATCTTGTACCTTTGCCTATCTGATCCGTGTTGCCGACCTCTGCCTGTTTACCGATTACTCTTCTGTCTTCCGCTCCTGTACATCTCTGTTGCCGAACCCTTGCCTGTCTGACCTTTCTCCCTCCAGTGGAACGTCTCCCACTGGAGGGTTATCTCTGAGGCTTGCCTCTCCGAGACGCCTGTCCCAAGCAGACGATTACTGCTGGGGGTCGAGATTCCTCACTCAGCCTGGATAGAGGATCTCACTCACGGAGTTCCCATTCAGAGGTAACACACATCTGAGGAATTGCCGTGTGGTGGACATTTCCACACTTTCTGATATATTACTGTCTTTATTGTGTTCTTTTGCTGGTGTCCAGAGGTTAGCAATATATCGGATTATCGGTGATACTGCAGATCATCAATAATCGGGTATACATCTGCATTCTTGGTGATACCGCAGATCGCCAATAATCAGATTCTCTCTGTGTGCTGACACCGATCATGACAGAACAGCAGACCATTGGTATGGAAGCACTACGCAGTCAGATCGAGACTCTAACCACCTCGCTTAATAACCTCATCGAGGTGGTTAATACACAACAGACTCAGATCAACCAGTTGGCTGGGTCTGTACGGGTCTTGCAGACGACTGTGGCCACAGTGCGAACCGATGCAAATCGGACATTCTCGGTTGACTCGAGCCGAGAAAGAGCGTAGAAGGGCAGAGAATCTTTGTCTATATTGTGCAGAGCAGGGTCATATTGCTTAAAATTGCCCCAGGAAATCGGGAAACGCTGCTGTCTAGGTGTAGTTAGAGGTAATACCCTAGACGCACAGAACTTACCTCTAAGTCAGAATAATCGGTTACTTCTCCCGTGTTCCATTTCCTGGGGGAATTTTACTGTTTGTACTGAAGCTTTTGTGGACTCTGGGTCCGCAACCAATTTTATAGATTATGAATTTGTGAAAGGACTGGGGGTTCCCTTACAGCCCTTAGACTGACAAATAGTCGTCACCGCAGTAGATGACTTCCCTCTACAGTGTAGATCACCTCTCTCTCAGACCCCAAGGTTGTCATGTACGATAGGGGTTCTACATAAGGAGAGTCTACAGTTTCTTGTTTTGCGCATGGCAACCTCCACCGTTATTCTCGGTATGCCCTGGTTACAGCTCCATTCCCCACAGATAGATTGGGCCTCCGGTCAGTTACTTAGCTGGTCACCTTATTGCCATAGCCATTGTTTGGGGAGGATTGCCATGTGTGCTGCCAAGGTAGAGGTCAAGGGGGTACCCGCACAGTACGCTGAGTTTGCGGATGTGTTTTGTCCTAAATCCGCTGATATACTCCCACCACATCGGAATTTCGACTGTCCTATCGACCTAAGATCTGGTTGTATGCCTCCTAGGGGTCATCTTTATAATCTTTCCGGTCCGGAGAAACAGGCAATGCGGGAGTACATTACGGAGAACCTGGCAAAGGGGTTCATCCGCCCTTCTCGGTCACCGGCCGGGGCAGGTTTTTTTTTCGTTAACAAGAAAGATGGTGGCCTTAGACCCTGTATTGACTACCGAGGTCTAAACAAGATCACCATAAAGAATCACTATCTATTACCTCTGATAGACGATCTCTTTGGCCAGATTACCAATGCCACTATTTTTTCAAAATTGGACCTACGTGGGGCATACAACCTGGTGCGCATTAGGGCTGGTGACGAATGGAAGACGGCCTTCAATACACCCGACGAGCATTATGAGTATCTAGTTATGCCCTTCGGGTTGTGTAACGCCCTGGGCCGTCTTCCAGGAGTTGATTAACGAGGTCTTCAGGGAGGTTTTGGGGAAGTTTGTCGTGGTATATCTCGATGACATATTGATTTTCTCTCCAAACCTCGTGGAACATCGCAAGCATGTCAAATATGTGTTGAAGAGGTTGAGACAAAACCTATTGTATGCAAAACTAGAGAAGTGCCTTTTTGAGGTCACTCAAATTCCTTTTCTGGGACACATCATCTCAACGTCAGGGCTCTCTATGGACCCAGAAAAGGTTTTGGCTGTCCTAGAGTGGCCGCAACCGGTGGGCTTGAAGGCACTTCAGAGATTCTTCAGTTTTGCTAACTACTACCGGAGATTTATTAAGGGATTCTGTAAGGAAACGCGGAAAATCAGCCGCCTCTACTCAGCGGTAGGCGGCTGTTTCCATGGAGAGCACGGCGGAACGCGGAAAAACCGCCGCGTCTGACGTGGCGGTTAGCACGCATGGCCCTGTTGCTGACACTCTGACCCAGCGCGGGGAGGCAGCCGCCGGTGCAGATAGCGGTGCGACCAACCCCGCGCATGGGTCACCAGAGACATTGCAAAGCAGTACTGGTGTGGCTGGGACTGATAGTCCACCTAGGTTCAGAATGACGCGCGTGCGCGCGGAAAGGCAGAACTTTTATGGCAGTCAGAGAAAGGTCAGCTGACCAGGCCGGTCAGCTGACATTTTCAGCAACTTTCATTGGTCCAGCACTTAAGGGAGGTGCTGGAGAGCACTGGTGTATATATACTGGGTGCTGGGCATTCTCTGGTTGTCTGTCGTTGCGATCACATCGTGGTAGCACTCAGGCCTTGTCTGTATCTATGTTCTAGCATAGTTTCCAAAGGTGTTGACGATCACGGACCTCACACCTTAGTGTTAGGAATATTGAACTGTATTATTTGTTATGACATTCTGCCTGCCTGACTATTCTTCTGTACTCGGATTCTGTACCTTGCTATCTCTGATATCCTGTTGCCAAACTCTGCTGGTTCCTGAACTCTGTATTTGCCTCCTGATTCTGTACCCCGCTATTCTGATACCCCGTTGCTGAACCCTGCCTGTTTATTGGATTCCGTATCTGTCTCCTGAATCTGTACCGTATCTGTATGTGTGTTTACGACCTGGATTGCCCGACCTCGAGAACTGGCCTTACTGTTAGAGGCAGTTCCCAGACCTGTTAGTGACACCCTCTCACTGGTGTCACTCACACTCTGTCCTTCCTACTTTCAGCTTAGCTCCTCCCCCGGGAGAGTCTAGGCATACGGAAGGAACTTACTTCTGTGCAGTACTCCTTACTGCTTCTGTACCTTCTCCTAAGGTGCAATACTCAAAATATTACTGTCACACCAAAACACTCTTATCTCTCAGGTGTCCAGAGGTTAGAATATATATCTAATTATCGGTGATACTGCAGATCATCAATAATCGGGTATATTCTGCATTCTCGGTGATACTACAGATCACCGGTAATCAGACCCTCTCTGTGTTACACCGATCGTTACAGATTCTCTTCGGTAGTAGCCCCTCTGACTAGTCTAACCAAGAAAGGGGCTGACCCTTATCAGTGGTCATCAGAGGCCCAGGCCGCATTCAATACCCTGAAGAAACTGTTTTGCTCGGCACCCATACTGAGACATGTTAACATCGCTCTTTCCTTCATAGTAGAGGTAGATGCCTCAGAGATCGGGGTGGGGGCTGTGCTGTTTCAGCACTCGGGTCTGCAGGGCAAGACACATCCTTGTGCCTATTTCTCACGCAGGTTTTCTCCTGCTGAGAGAAACTACGATGTGGGCAACAGGGAACTGTTGGCCATCAAGTTAGCCTTCCAGGAATGGCGCCATTGGCTGGAAGGTGCAGAACACACCATTACTGTATATACTGACCATAAGAACCTGGAGTACATTGAAGGGGCTAAGAGGCTCACTCCTCGTCAGGCCCGCTGGTCCCTATTTTTCTTGCGTTTTAGATTTGTTATCACGTACACTCCAGGTTCCAAGAACATTAAAGCAGACGCTCTCTCCAGATGTTTTGAACCGGAGACAGCTCAGCCCGCACTCCCCGAGAGCATTGTACCACACAAGGTGGTGCTTGCAGCCACTGAAGCCTGGGAGGACTCACCAGCTAGATACCCCAGAAGGGAAACCGGAAGGGGTTCTCTTTGTTCCACTCCCGTTCCGTTTGCAAATCATGCAGCTATTCCATGCCCATAAGAACACAGGTCACCCGGGGGTCACCCGCACTCTAGATCTACTCACAAGGTGTGTTTGGTGGCCTTCATTGGCCTCTGATTGCAGGGAATTCGTCAGAGAGTGTGTGGTGTGTGCCAGGAGTAAACCGTCTCGCCAGGCTCCAGTGGGTACCTTACAACCCTTGCCAGTTCCAAGTGAACCATGGACCCACCTGTCCATGGACTTCATTGGCGAGCTTCTTAAGTCGGAAGGTATGACTGTGATATGGGTGATCGTGGACAGGTTAAGCAAGATGGCCCACTTTGTTCCTCTTAAAGGATTCCCATCAGCTCAAGACTTAGCCGACCTCTTCATACAGCACGTCCTCCGATTACATGGGATTCCGGATGATGTGGTATCAGATAGAGGAGTCCAATTTATATCAAAATTTTGGAGAGCTTTTTGCCATAATTTGGGTATGAACCTGTCCTTCTCGTCTGGGTATCACCCACAGACCAACGGGCAGACCGAGAGGGTTAATCAGGCACTAGAACAGTTCCTGAGGTGCTATGTGGCAGATGCACAAACGGAATGGATTACATTCTTACACATTGCTGAGTTTGCACACAACAACCTGAGAGGCGCTTCACCGGGCTTGTCCCCTTTTCAGGTTTTGTCAGGAAGGTCTCCTAAATTTTCCCCATTACCGGTGTGCTCCTCTCCCTTCCCAGCCCTGGAAGAGTGGCAGAAGGTTTTAAAAAGACTTTGGGGACAAGTAAAGGAGAATTTGGGAGTAGCCTTCCAGAATAAAAAGAAACAGGCCGACAAGAGATGGTCTGTTGAGTGGCACTTTTCTCCTGGAGACATGGTGTGGGTGTCAACAAGACATTTGGCACTCAGACAACCGTCCAGGCGTCCACCAAGTTGGGGCCCAAGTTCATAGGGCCTTATCCGGTGGCCAAAAAGATCAATGAGGTCTCATATGTGATTGATCTCCCAGCCAGCATGAGAGGTGGAAGATCGCTCCATGTTTCTTTGTTGAAACCAGCAGTATATGTGGATTCCTCTCCCCCCCCCCCCCCCCAGTGATAGTGGAGGGCCAGACAGAGTACGAGGTTGGGAGAATTTTGGATTCCCGGCTGGTACAGAATTCCGTACAGTATCTGGTCCATTGGAAAGGGTATGGGGTGGAGGACAGATCTTAGGTACCAGAGAATCGCATGCATGCTGAGAAATTAAAGAAGAGGTTTCATCAGTCACATCCAGAGAAACCGGGTGGGAAGTGTCCGGAGTCCACTCCTCAAGAGGGGGGGTACTGTGTGGGATAGCGGACCCGCTGCCAGCAGGCATGAGGCAGCGGGCTCCACTTCCCGGATTCTCACCGCCGGCGTGCTGCCGAGCGGGGCTGTGTGGTCGGCGGAGACTCCTGTGGGGTCTCTTTCACCGGCACTTACCCGGCGCATAACGCGCGCGCGCAAGGAGGCAGTGTCAAATATCTGATCGATATCTGCTTAAAATGATTACCAACTACCTCAAAGGGCCAGCCTTGAGGTCGTCATAACCAAGATTAGACAGTAGTGGGTGCGTGCTCACTATAAACAGAATATTTATAGGTTAACAGTTTTACCTCTGAAAGAAAAACGCAACACTCAGCTGTTGAATTTTATACAATTATCTTGTTAAGAAAAATAGATTAAAGCAAATTTAAACAGGAATATACATCTCTCCAGTTGTTGTTCATCCTCCAAGAATACATTTTCATCCAAAAATACATTTTCAAAGTTCCTTTAGTTAAACCAGTCCATTTCAATATAGCAGATATTCTGCTGTAGCTTTTATCCTTCATCGATAATTGTCTCGAGATTGTACAGTGTATGGTACACACAATATAGCTTTATCCTTAAAAAATGATATATGAAGTTCTATTCTTATATAAAGAACTTGAAGTAGATATCTCTTAATCACTCAAAGCTTGGTAATTATCTCTAAGCCTGCATTTGCATTTGAATAGTAATGCTTACTGATGTATATGAAATAAAGCATAGAAAAAAGTTATCTAAAAACTCAAAAACTGCTGAAGTTTAAAAAGACAAGTCTTTAACGTTTATATGGACTAATTGTCAAAGAATTCACCAAGAATTATTGCATATTACCTCTCTTGGGTTTCAGAGTCACAATGGAAGGTAGTCTCTTGCTAGGCCTCAATCGATCTCAGTAGAGTTTCAGGCTTGATGCTCCAATGTGCTAGCCTGCCAGGCCTTTTTATTGTAATTTTTCCAATATGGCGTCGGGGTAGGGGATTTTATATGAAGTCATGTTCTTTTTATAACATTACCTCACTCTTTATTTTTAGATAGGGATATCTAGATGCCCCTTGTTGTTATATGTGGTAGTAGCAGGCACAAGGATTAAGGCCTACTGTTTAATACAATCTGTCATAAAGTGTATATTATTGATCAGCTTATTAGATATGCGTGAACACTATGGGCTTGATTCACAAAGCGGTGCAAAGTGTTTGCACGCCAGTGAAAAGCCCCTTATCACGCCTAAACTCACTTTAGGCATGATAAGAAGCAACTCGCGCGAATTTTCCGCGCGCAAAGTCTTACGCGCGCAACCGCGCACGCGCGCGCGCAGCGTCCCCGCTTCGCGCGAAGCTCCCATTAAACCCTATGGGACTTCGCGCGAGTTAGAGCAAAAATCGGTGATAACTCAGTGGTGCAAAGGTTATCACGCCTAAAGTCTTTTAGGCGTGATAACTGGGTTATCACCGCTTTGTGAATCGAGGCCCATGGGCTCGATTCACAGAGCGGTGCTAACCCAGTTAGCATGCCTAAAAAACTTTAGGCATGATAACCATTGCACCATGCTGGTGAAAAGCCAGTTTAGGCATGATAAGTTTAGGTGTGATAAGTTTAGGTGTGATAAGTTTAGGCATGATAAGTTTAGATAAGTTTAGATCGCTTGCAAAGTCCAGCACGCAAAGCAGCGCCATTAAACTTTATACGAAGTGCACCAGACTTTGCTAGTAGAGTTGGGCCGAACGGTTCGCCTGCGAATGGTTCCATGCGAACTTCGGTGGTTCGCGTTCGCGTCCCGCAGGCGAACCTTTGCGGAAGTTCGGTTCGCCCCATAATGCACATGGAGGGTCAACTTTGACCCTCTACATCACAGTCAGCAGGCCCAGTGTAGCCAATTAGGCTACACTAGCCCCTGGAGCCCCACCCCCCCTTATATAAGGCAGGCAGCGGCGGCCATTACGGTCACTCGTGTGCTGCCTGCGTTAGTGAGAGTAGGGCGAGCTGCTGCAGACTGTCTCTCAGGGAAAGATTAGTTAGGCTTAACTTGTTCCTGTCTGGCTGCATACCTGTTCTGTGAACCCACCACTGCATACCTGTGCTGTGAACCCACCACTGCATACCTGTGCTGTGAACCCACCACTGCATACCTGTGCTGTGAACCCACCACTGCATACCTGTGCTGTGAACCCACCACTGCATACCTGTTCAGTGAACCTGCCACTGCATACCTGTTCTCTTCAGTGGACCCGCCACTGTATACCTGTTCAGTGAACCCGCCACTGCATACCTGTTGTGTTCAGTGAACCTGCCACTGCATACCTGTTCTGTGAACCCGCCACTGTATACCTGTTCTGTTTAGTGAACCTGCCACTGCATACCTGTTCTGTTCAGTGGACCCGCCACTGTATACCTGTTCAGTGAACCCGCCACTGCATACCTGTTGTGTTCAGTGAACCTGCCACTGCATACCTGTTCTGTGAACCCGCCACTGTATACCTGTTCTGTTTAGTGAACCCGCCACTGTATACCTGTTCTGTTTAGTGAACCCGCCACTGCATACCTGTTCTGTTCAGTGGACCCGCCACTGTATACCTGTTCAGTGAACCCGCCACTGTATACCTGTTCTGTTTAGTGAACCCGCCACTGCATACCTGTTCTGTTCAGTGGACCCGCCACTGTATACCTGTTCAGTGAACCCGCCACTGCATACCTGTTGTGTTCAGTGAACCCGCCACTGCATACCTGTTGTGTTCAGTGAACCTGCCACTGCATACCTGTTCTGTGAACCCGCCACTGTATACCTGTTCTGCTTAGTGAACCCGCCACTGTATACCTGTTCTGTTTAGTGAACCCGCCACTGCATACCTGTTCTGTTCAGTGGACCCGCCACTGTATACCTGTTCTGTTTAGTGAACCCGCCACTGCATACCTGTTGTGTTCAGTGAACCTGCCACTGCATACCTGTTCTGTGAACCCGCCACTGTATACCTGTTCTGTTCAGTGAACCCACCGCATCAGTGCGCATACCTGTGCAGTTAAGTGAACCCACCTACCTACGTGAGTGCACGCAGTGTGATATACCACTCCGTGCATACCCAATATGGACAAAACAGGTAGAGGAAGAGGTAGTGCCAGAGCCAGAGGAAGGCCACCCGGCAGGTCTGCGCGAGGTCGTGTAAATGTAATTTCGTGTGGACCTGGCCCACAGTACAGTGCTCGGAAGAAGGCACGTCCCATCACCTCCCAAGATTGTCAGGACGTGGTTGAGTATTTAGCGACACAGAACACCTCATCTTGCTCAGCCACCAGCGCTACTACTAGCACCACTTCCGCTGCATTTGACACTTCGCAAGAATTATTTAGTGGTGAAATCACTGATGCACAGCCATTGTTGTTACAGCCAGATGAATTTTCACCAGCTCATATGTCTGAGTTACGTGGCAACACTATGGATGTAACGTGTCAGGAGGATGAAGGACCTACTGATGGTGCAAGTTTGGATTTATCTGAGGCAAGCGAAGCTGGGCAGGATGACTACAATGATGACGGTAATAGGGATCCTCTGTATGTTCCCAATAGAAGAGATGAAGAGGGGGACAGTTCAGAGGGGGAGTCAGAGAGTAGTAGGAGGAGAGAAGTTGCTGAAAGAAGCTGGGGCAGCTCTTCGTCAGAAACAGCTGGTGGCAGAGTCCGGCACCATGTATCGCCACCTATGTACAGCCAGCCAACTTGCCCTTCAGCATCAGCTGCTGAGGTCCCCATAGTGCCCACATCCCAGGGTGGCTCAGCGGTGTGGAAATTTTTTAATGTGTGTGCCTCAGATCGGACCAAAGCCATCTGTTCGCTCTGCCAACAAAAATTGAGCCGTGGAAAGGCCAACACTCACGTAGGGACAAGTGCCTTACGAAGGCACCTGGAGAAAAGGCACAAACAGCAATGGGATGGCTACCTGAGCAAAAGCAGCAGCAGCACACAAAAGCAAAGCCACCCTCCTTCTCCTCTTCCTCCTCCATCAGGTGCATTATCTGCTTCTGCCGCTTTCTCCCTTCCACCTTAACAGGCACCCTCCTCCACTCCGCCTCTGCCCTTGAGCGGTTCCTGCTCCTCTGCCCACAGCAGCAGTCAGGTGTCCGTGAAGGAAATGTTTGAGCGGAAGAAGCCAATTTCGGCCAGTCACCCCCTTGCCCGGCGTCTGACAGCTGGCGTGGCGGAACTGTTAGCTCGGCAGCTGTTACCATACCGGCTGGTGGACTCTGAGGCCTTCCGTAAATTTGTGGCCATCGGAACACCGCAGTGGAAGATGCCAGGCCGCACTTATTTTTCGAGAAAGGCCATACCCCAACTGCACCGTGAAGTTGAGAGGCAAGTGGTGTCATCTCTTGCGAAGAGCGTTGGGTCAAGGGTACACCTGACCACGGATGCCTGGTCTGCCAAGCACGGGCAGGGCCGCTACATTACCTACACAGCCCATTGGGTGAACCTGGTGGTGAACGATGGCAAGCAGGGCGCAGCGGACCAAATTGTGACACCTCCACGGCTTGCAGGCAGGCCTCCTGCCACCTCCTCTCCTCCTGCTACATGCTCTTCGCTGTCCTCCTCCTCCTTGGCTGAGTGGCAGTTCTCCTCTCCAGCTACACAGCCCCAGCTCCGCAGGGCCTATGCTGCATGCCAGGTAAGACGGTGTCACGCCATCTTAGACATGTCTTGTCTCAAAGCGGAGAGTCACACTGGAGCAGCTCTCCTGGCTGCTCTTAAGAAACAGGTGGATGAGTGGCTGACCCCGCACCACCTGGAGATAGGCAACGTGGTGTGCGACAACGGCAGTAATCTGCTTGCCGCTTTGCATATGGGGAAGCTGACACACATACCCTGCATGGCACATGTCATGAATCTAGTGGTTCAAAGATTTGTGGCAAAGTACCCTGGCTTAGCGAATGTCCTGAAGCAGGCCAGGAAGTTCTGTGGGTATTTGAGGCGGTCTTACACAGCCATGGCATGCTTTGCGGAAATTCAGCGCAAAAACAACATGCCGGTGAGACGCCTCATTTGCGATAGCCCGACTCGCTGGAACTCGACCCTGCTCATGTTCTCCCGCCTGCTAGAACAGAAGAAAGCCGTGACCCACTACCTCTACAACTACAGTAGAATGAAACAGTCTGGGAAGATGGGGATGTTCTGGCCCGACAACTGGACACTGATGGAAAATGCATGCAGGCTCATGCAGCCGTTTGAGGAGGTGACCAACCTGGTGAGCCGCAGTGAGGGCACCATCAGCGACTTAATTCCCTACGCTTACTTCTTGGAGCGTGCTGTGCGTAGAGTGGCGGATGAAGCTGTGAATGAGCGTGACCAGGAACCGTTACGGCAGGAACAGGCATGGGACCAATTTTCATCAGACCCAGCTGTTTCCTCAACACCTGCGGCAGCACAGAGGGGGGAGGAGGAGGAAGAAGAGAAGTCGTGTGCAGAAGACGAGTCAGACTCAGAGGATGATGAGCAAGGTGTTTCTTTGGGGGAGGAGGAGGAGGAGGGGACGGCGGCAGGAGAACAACCTCAGCAGGCATCGCAAGGGGCTTGTGCTGCTCAACCTTCCCGTGGTATTGTTCGCGGCTGGGGGGAGGAGGTTGACTTACCTGACGTCACTGAGGAAGAGCAAGAGGAGATGGAGTGTACTGGATCCGACTTTGTGCAGATGTCATCTTTTATGCTGTCCTGCCTGTTGAGGGACCCCCGTATAAAAAACCTCAAGGGGAATGAGCTGTACTGGGTGGCCACACTACTAGACCCTCGGTACAGGCACAAAGTGGCGGACCTGTTACCAACTCACCGGAAGGTGGAAAGGATGCAGCACATGCAGAACCAGCTGTCAACTATGCTTTACAATGCCTTTAAGGGTGATGTGACGGCACAACGCCAGCAAGGTACCACTGCCACTAATCCTCCTCCCGTGTCCACGCAGTCAAAGACAGGACGCTCCAGCGATCTCATGGTGATGTCGGACATGCGGACGTTCTTTAGTCCAACGCCTCGCAGTAGCCCTTCCGGATCCACCCTCCACCAACGCCTGGAACGGCAGGTAGCCGACTACCTGGCCTTAAGTGTGGATGTAGACACTGCTGTGAACAGCGATGAGGAACCCTTGAACTACTGGGTGCGCAGGCTTGACCTGTGGCCAGAGCTGTCCCAATTTGCCATCCAACTTCTCTCCTGCCCTGCCGCAAGCGTCCTGTCAGAAAGGACCTTCAGCGCAGCTGGAGGCATTGTCACAGAGAAGAGAAGTCGCCTAAGTCACAAAAGTGTTAAGTACCTCACCTTTATCAAAATGAATGAGGCATGGATCCCGGAGGGCTGCTGCCCGCCCCAAGACTAAGTCAGTCCCCGCACTCACAGCATCTCTGCCTGCACGTCGTGTGACTGGCTGTCTGGCCTGCCCCAAGAAGACTAAGTCGCTCCCAGTCCCTCCACACAGCATGTCTGCCTGCAGGCCGCTTGACTACCTTCTCCGCCACCACCAACAGGGTCCGGGACTCCAGGCGGATTGCTGAATTTTTTAGGCCGCTGCTAGCAGCGGCCGCTGTAATAATTTTTCTGGTGCGTGAACATGACTGCCTAATTTTTCTGGCTGCACTGCGGGCAGCTGCAACAACAAAAGAAAAGGCATGTACATGCGCCCATTCCCCTTCGTGATCATTACCTTGCCGTGGTGAAGGGGCTTGCGTATCACAATGAAGCAATGACCGGCGCCTAGATGAGTGTCTCGGGGGGCACACCCACGATAATAAGGTCGTTGCCTCATTGTGGTCAGACCAAATTTGATCAGCTGGACAGTCACTGTTCTGTCATTCAGCTACATCAGCCAGGCGACCATATGGGCTGTAAAGCCACCAAAACCTGCACTCTCGCCATGGTGCGCACCAGTCCAGCACGGCCGTCACTACACAAACAGCTGTTTGCGGTGCGTTACACGGTGAGTTTGGTGTGTCAGTGTGAAGCAGTACCTTAATTACACTACCTGATTGATGTATACACATGCAAGATGTTTGAAAGCACTTTAGGCCTGTCATTTAGCATTCAATGTGATTTCTGCCCTTAAAACGCTGCTTTGCGTCAAATCCAGATTTTTCCCCGGGACTTTTGGCATGTATCCCACTCCGCCATGCCCCCCTCCAGGTGTTAGACCCCTTGAAACATCTTTTCCAGCACTTTTGTGGCCAGCATAATTATTTTTTTTTTTCAAAGTTCGCATTCCCATTGAAGTCTATTGCGGTTCGCGAACTTTAACGCGAACTGAACCTTCCGCGGAAGTTCGCGAACCTAAAATCGGAGGTTCGGCCCAACTCTATTTGCTAGTGTAAAACTTTTGATCAGCTGTGCACTGCGGTGCTAACGTAGTTGGCGCTTAAACTTATCATGCCTAAACTTACCACACCTAAACTTATCATGCCTAATCTTATCACACCTAAACTTATCACACCTAAACTTATCATGCCTAAACTGAGTTTAGGCATGATAAAGGGCTTTTCACCAGCGTGCTAACTGTTAGCACCGCTTTGTGAATCAGGCCCTATGTGATTAACATCTTGCGTATAAAATAGGCTTAGCTTAAGCAGGGTATATCTTGTATATCTTGACCCTAGATGGTTAAACTTACTAACAACAAATACTGCATAACATGTGAACATCTCTTCAATACTATCTCATTCTTAACCTTGTAGGAATAAACAGCTCACTTCCAAAAATAATACTGTAAATTACAATAATCTAATTCTGCTTCTGTTTGTACTCGCAAATCTTGAAATTCACTCAATTTATCTGCAAATCATTTCAAATATTGGTACACAGTCTGGGCAAAGGGGATGATTATTTCTCTGCATTAATATGAGATTCTGACACCCCCGGATGCAGAGAGATGATAGAATCTTGCTTGTTTTGGTAGTAGTTAACTGTTAGTATAAAGTCTAATTCCACAGTGGTGCAAATTCTTCTCAGGCAAATCTTTGCTCTTTAAGTGGCACTTTTTTGTGGCATAGTCAAAGTCTCAGTTCTTGTTTAATATCTTCTCCATTAGACACATTTTACTGGTACAGATAGTCTATAGTCTCTTCCATGACATCCTTGAATTTGAATTTTTCATCACAGTGGTAGCTTGTGTAGATATGTAAGAAAGTTCACAGTCAGTATGTTCCCATTTAAGATCAGGTGCAAAACTTTCATAGTAGCAAAGAGTTGACAGCAATTACACTTTTCATGTGGCTCCTAGATTGCTTATTTTGGAGCATGATGATTATCTTAGGATCACAGAGGTTGCTGTGACTGACTTGGATAGTGTAACGATCGGTGAAGCACAGAGAGGTCTGATTACCGGTGATCTGCAGTATCACGGGGAATACAGACGTATACCAGATTATAAGTGATCTGCAGTCTCACCGATAATCCAATATACTAGCTAACCTCTGTTCACCTGAGGAGAGTGTGGTGTTTGGTGTAACAGTAACACTTAGAGGACTAGGCCTCAGTGCAGCAAGGAGTACTGCACAGATTCCTTCCGCAGACCTGAGCTCTCCGAGATGGGAGGAGTCAGACTGACAGTAGGAAGGATAGTCTGAGAGTGACAATCAGGAGGAGATGTCACTGACAGGACGAGGAACCGCCTCCAAGCGTAAGGTCGGTTCTCGAGGTCGGACAAGCCAGGTCGTACACACACGGACAGACAAAGTACAAGATCATAAGGCAGAGGCGGAGTCTAGGCACAGGCAGAGTTCGGCAACAGGGTATCAGAAATATCGAGGTACAAGATCAGGAGGCAGAAGCAGAGTCTAAGGATGAGCCGGGGTTCGGCAACAGAGTATCAGAAATATCGAGGTACAAGATCAGAGTTCAGGAGGATAGTCAGGCAAGCAGGAAGTCATAACAGATAATCACAATCAAACTAGTACTTTAGCTATCAACAGAATCTAGCTAAGTGTAGGATTACAGCTCCAGCTGGTCCCGACACACTTACGGATCTGACTACAGATCTGGGTGCTCCCACATGTGTGATCGCACGCCAGACAAGGAACAAGTGAACAGCCAGCAGTATATATACTCAAGGACCTTTCCAGGACCTCCCTAATTGCTGGACCAATGAAAGTTGTGGAAAATGTCAGCTGACCAGCCTGGTCAGCTGACTACTTCTGGCTGTTATATAAGCTCTGTCTCTGTGCGCGCGCGCGTGTCACTCTGAATCCTGGTGGACTATCAGTCCCAGCCACACCAGAACTGTCTTGCAATGTATCTTGAGCACCGCGTGTGGGGGCTGCTTCCAATGCGGATTCCGCCGTTTTCAATGCGGATTCCGCCGTTACCAATGCGGATTCCGCCGCTCTGCCTAAGCGGCATGCGGCGGTTTTTCCACGTTGTGATGCCCTGTTGGACGCGGAAACAGCCGCCTCACTTTGAGAGACAGCGGCTTTTCCGCGTTTCATCACAGTAACCCCCCCCCCGAGGAGTGGACTCCGGACAACTCCTACCAGGTTTCTCGGGGTGTAAGACATGAAATTGCCTCACTAACTCATCCGCATGCATGCGGTTCCCAGGTACCCATTGCCTCTCTTCAATGCCATACCCTTTCCAATGTACCAGATACTGTGTAGAATTTTGTACTACCCGAGAATCTGAAATCTTCTCGACTTCATATTCCGGTCGATCATCAATTATTACCAGAGGAGGAGGATTGAGACCCACATGAACTGCAGGTTTCAGTAGGGATACATGGAAGGACCTAACGCCACGCATGCTCGTAGGGAGATCAATGGCATATGTGACATTGTTGATTTTCTTTGCTACCCAGAATGGGCCCACGAATCTGGGCCCCAACTTGGCTGAGGGCTGTCTCAAGGTCAAGTGGCGGGTGGACACCCAGACCAAGTCTCCTGGTTGAAACCTCCACTCTAAAGAGCGTCTCTTGTCCGCTTGACCTTTCTGACTCTGAAATGCTTTCACTAGATTATCTTTTATGGTCCACCACATGTCCCTAAATGACCTCTGCCAGGCCTCCAAGGCTGGGAATGGGTTGGACGCAATCGGTAATGGAGAGAATTTAGGTAATCTCCCGGTCACTATCTGAAATGGACAGAAACCCGAGGAAGAACTCTTTAAGTTATTGTGCGCAAATTTTGCGTACGGTAAAAATTTGACCCAATCACTCTGCGCTTCAGCAACGTAACGTCTTAAAAATTGCTCTAATGATTGGTTGACCCTCTCCGTTTCGCCATTTGTCTGTGGGTGGTAGCCCGAAGAAAATGATAGTCCCATGCCCATTTGGTGACAGAATGCCCTCCAAAATTTTGAGACAAACTGGACTCCCCGATCTGATACTATGTCTTCCGGAATGCCATGCAGCCGGAATATATGGGTGATGAATAGGTCGGCCAATTCCTGGGCCGAGGGGAGTCCTTTCAAGGGCACGAAATGGGCCATTTTACTAAAGCGGTCGACTACCACCCAGATGACCGACATGCCCTCCGACCTAGGAAGCTCCCCCACAAAATCCATGGACAAGTGGGTCCATGGTTCGCTCGGGGTGGGCAAAGGCTGCAGAGTACCTACAGATGCCAGCCGGGAGGGCTTGCTTTTTGCGCACACCGCACATTCCCTGACAAACTCTTTGCAGTCAGCTGCTAGGGAAGGCCACCACGCACACCTGGCCACTAAATCCTGCGTTCTAAATGCCCCAGGATGTCCCGCATTCTTGTGTGAGTGGACCATCTCCAAGATCTGGAGCCGGAAGGGCAACGGGATAAACAAAACCCCCTCAGGTTTCCCTTCCGGGACATCCTGCTGGAAAGGACCCAAAGTTTCCCTCCAATCCTTCCAAGTCTCGGTAGCGGCTAACACCAACTTTCGTGGAACAATGGTCTCAGGAACAGAGGGCTGTGCTGTCTCTGGCTCGAAACACCTAGAGAGTGCATCCGCCTTGGTATTCTTACTACCTGGAGTGTACGTAATTAAGAATGTGAACCTCGAAAAGAATAACAACCATCGAGCCTGCCGAGGGCTTAACCTTTTAGCCCCCTCGATGTAATCGAGATTCTTGTGGTCGGTATAAACCGTGATCGTGTGCTCCTCTCCTTCCAGCCAATGACGCCACTCTTCGAAGGCTAGTTTGATGGCTAGGAGCTCCCTGTTGCCTATATCGTAGTTTCTCTCTGCTGGAGAGAACCTTCGTGAAAAATAGGCACACGGGTGTAATCTCCCCTGAAGACCTGAACGTTGAGACAGCACAGCCCCCACTCCAATCTCTGAGGCGTCTACCTCAACTATGAACGGGAGAGAAGTGTCCACGTGCCTCAATATGGGTGCTGAGCAGAACAACCCCTTTAAAGTAGCGAATGCCTGTAAGGCCTCGGGAGGCCAATGAGTGGTGTCTGCCCCTTTTTTTGTAAGACTGGTAAGGGGTGCAATTACTGTGGAGTATCCCTTAATAAACCTTCTATAGTAGTTTGCAAAACCCAAGAAGCGTTGTAAGGACTTTAACCCCACCGGCTGCGGCCACTCCAAGACCGCAGAGACCTTGGCAGGGTCCATAGATAGGCCCGAGGTGGAGATTATATATCCCAGAAAAGCCACTGACGTGACCTCAAAAATGCACTTTTCCAGTTTAGCATATAACAAATTCTGCCTCAGTTTGTTCAAAACCCATCTGACATGAGTTCTGTGATCAGAGAGGTTGTTAGAAAAGATAAGGATGTCGTCAAGGTAAACTAAAACGAACTTCCCCAACACCTCCCTAAAGACCTCATTAATGAGTTCCTGGAAAACGGCCGGGGCATTACATAACCCAAAGGGCATTACCAGGTACTCGTAATGCCCGTCTGGAGTATTGAAGGCCGTTTTCCATTCCGCCTTCTCTGATGCGCACCAGGTTGTATGCCCTTCGTAAATCTAGTTTCGAGAATATCCTAGCCTCCGTGACCTGTGTGAATAGGTCATCTATTAATGGCAGCGGGTAGCGATTCTTCACAGTGATTTTATTAAGCCCCCGATAATCGATACATGGCCGTAAGCCCCCATCTTTTTTCTTAACAAAAAAGAAACCTGCCCCAGCGGGTGACCGGGACGGCCGAATGAAGCCCTTGGCCAAATTCTCACGGATATAATCCTGCATGGCCAATTTCTCGGGCCCCGACAAATTGTACAAATGTCCCCGGGGAGGTACACAACCTGAACGGAGATCGATGGGACAGTCGAAAGGGCGATGTGGGGGTAGTTTGTCAGCTGCCTTGGGACAGAATACATCAGAAAATTCGGAGTACTGATCTGGCACACCTCCCACCTGAACACTGGTTTGCCCCAATGTCAACTTTCCCAAGCACCGTCGGAAACAATGAGGTGACCAGGTAGTTAACTGACCCGTGGCCCAGTCTATTTGAGGTGAATGAGTTTGCATGCCTAGGATAATAGTGGAGGTGGACATACGTAACACATAAAACCGTAACTGTTCCCCATGCAGTACCCCTATGGCGACTTTCACCTCCGGGGTCTGTGACAGTGGGCGCTCCCGTTGCAGAGGGGAATCGTCCACTGCCGTGACCTGAATGGGGGGACTCACTGGAATGAGGGGAATACCCAACTCCTGAGCAAATTCAAGGTTCATAAAATTAGCCGCTGAGCCTGAATCGACAAACGCTTCAGTGGCTACTGACTTATTCTCCCATGTAATCGTACAGGGGAGAAGCAATTTTTTCTCTTTAAGGGGTGAAAATTGTGTGCCTAGGGTGTCACCCCCCACTACTCCTAGGCAAACTCGTTTCCCGACTTGTTAGGGCAATTTTGCACCCTATGTCCTGCCTCTGCACAGTACAGGCACAGACGTTCTGTCATTCTCCGCCTCCGCTCCACCTGGGTCAGTTTTGATCGACCAATTTGCATTGGCTCGGGTGGAGGCAAGGCCGGAGAGGGTGAAACAGGCGGGGATGCCGTAACGGAGGATGCAGCAGAAGGTACCGCATACGAAGTCACCCTGACATGGTGACTGCCCCTAGCCTGCCTCTGATGGCGAAGTCGACGATCGACTCGGATGGCCGATGATATAGCCTCATCGACTGTCTTGGGCTCGGGTAAGGTTAACATCAAATCGGAGACCTCCTCCGACAACCCAGACAAGAAATAATCCATCAGAGCAAAGTTGTCAAATCTGGCGGTAATAGACCACCTACAAAACTCTGCCGCGTAATCCTCGACCGACCCTCTGCCTTGCCGCAAAAATTTGAGCTTCCGCTCAGAGGTTGCCGCAAGGTCAGGGTCGTCGTATATCACGGCCATAGCCTCAAAAAATTCCTCTACTGAGGTCAGAGCAGTATCGGTGGGAGGCAGATTGTATGCCCAGGTCTGGGAGTCACCGGTTAACAATGTTTTAACAAAAATGACCCGTTGGGTCTCAGTCCCCGAGGATCGGGGTCTCAATTCGAAGTACGACAACACTCTACTCCTAAAATTCCGGAAGTCAGACTTGTGGCCGGAAAACTTATCAGGTACGGGCATACATATGTCATCACTAGGAGGGGATCGCACCGAATCAACTGACGTCTGAAGGGTTTTCACAGAGCCTGTTAGGGCATCAATCAAAGCTTTGTGCTGGTCCAGTGCTTGATGGATAGTATCCACTGTAGTGGCAAGCACGGTCAGAGGGTCAGCGTGTGCGTCCATCAGTTTATTGGTCTGGCGTTCTGTAACGATCGGTGAAGCACAGAGAGGTCTGATTACCGGTGATCTGCAGTATCACGGGGAATACAGACGTATACCAGATTATAAGTGATCTGCAGTCTCACCGATAATCCAATATACTAGCTAACCTCTGTTCACCTGAGGAGAGTGTGGTGTTTGGTGTAACAGTAACACTTAGAGGACTAGGCCTCAGTGCAGCAAGGAGTTCTGCACAGATTCCTTCCGCAGACCTGAGCTCTCCGAGACGGGAGGAGTCAGACTGACAGTAGGAAGGATAGTCTGAGAGTGAAACTCAGGAGGAGATGTCACTGACAGGACAAGGAACCGCCTCCAAGCGTAAGGTCGGTTCTCGAGGTCGGACAAGCCAGGTCGTACAAACACGGACAGACAAAGTACAAGATCATAAGGCAGAGGCGGAGTCTAGGTACAGGCAGAGTTCGGCAACAGGGTATCAGAAATATCGAGGTACAAGATCAGGAGGCAGAAGCAGAGTCTAAGGACGAGCCGGGGTTCGGCAACAGAGTATCAGAAATATCGAGGTACAAGATCAGAGTTCAGGAGGATAGTCAGGCAAGCAGGAAGTCATAACAGATAATCACAATTAAACTAGTACTTTAGCTATCAACAGAATCTAGCTAAGTGTAGGATTACAGCTCCAGCTGGTCCCGGCACACTTACGGATCTGACTACGGATCTGGGTGCTCCCACATGTGTGATCGCACGCCAGACAAGGAACAAGTGAACAGCCAGCAGTATATATACTCAAGGACCTTTCCAGGACCTCCCTAATTGCTGGACCAATGAAAGTTGTGGAAAATGTCAGCTGACCAGCCTGGTCAGCTGACTACTTCTGGCTGTTATATAAGCTCTGTCTCTGTGCGCGCGCGCGTGTCACTCTGAATCCTGGTGGACTATCAGTCCCAGCCACACCAGAACTGTCTTGCAATGTATCTTGAGCACCGCGTGTGGGGGCCGCTTCCAATGCAGATTCCGCCGTTACCAATGCGGATTCCGCCGCTCTGCCTAAGTGGCATGCGGCGGTTTTTCCGTGTTGTGATGCCCTGCTGGACGCGGAAACAGCCGCCTCACTTTGAGAGACAGCGGCTTTTCCGCGTTTCATCACAGATAGTCTCCTGGTACTGTCGGAGCAAAATCATCGTCAGTGGAAGGGGTTGATGGACCATGATATCCATTCACTAATCCAGGTGTATCAGAACCTTCATCATCCGATGATAGAGGATTGATCGGTCCAGCTCTCCAAACCTCTTCTGTACAGACAGGTATCTTTGTCAGTGCTGATCGTAATGGAAAAATCTACGCTTACGGGTCATTACGCGTAATTCTCCGCTATTACGCATTACGCAATTACGGTTACGACGTACTACATTATCTACGGGTCATCTCTGTAATTACGCGTAAACTTACGCGGTTACGCGTAAGGGTACCGTAATGTATGCGCTTACGATATATTGTTACGTGTACTACGGTAATTACCACCTATGCGTACGTTTTGACGCATGCGGACGAGCGTGTACGCAATAGCCGCCTATCGCTATGGTAGCTATTGCGTAAATGCGTCAGTACGTACGCGTACGTATGCGCTCCGGGCACGCTCAGCTTCATAGGCTGTGATTGGCTAATGCGTAAAAATCAACAGGAAGCTGTAAAAAAAAGACAGAGACTCGTGGGAAAGACCTGGACACCACACAGACTTTTATTGCAGCCTGCAGGGAGTCCAGGGCACATCCAGAATGCCTCCAAAAAACCCACCCGAGTTGAAAAGGATGGTGATTGAGGTAAGCAATGTATTTTGAACAAAATGCATTTATTTGGTATTGTTTCTATGCATTTATTTATATTTTACTTTAAAAAGTGTATCATAGGTGTTGCAGAGGGTTTTTTATTTTATTTGTCACTGTAACTTTGCTTGTACCACTACTGTTAAAGGGACTGCGAGCTACGCGTCATGACGTGACAGTCCTGCGCATACGTGGGTTTACTGCGCATGCGCAGGACTGTCATGCCGGCCGCCGTCATGACGCGTATCGGCTGACGTAATGACGTGCCTCTTCCTATACCAGCAAGTGTGGGGGCGACGCTTGGCTGAGTGTCGCGGCTGAGTCCCTTTAATAGTAGAGACACATTCACACTGTATTTTGCTAAATGTTAGTGATATTATATTGTAATAGTACAGTAAACTTACGTTACACTCATTGCACGCCTGAACAGTAAGTCTAGGAACCCACTAAAAATCGCAAAACGCTCCCGCAGACGCTAGCGTCTTGTTTTTTTTGGAGCATTTTGCAAGCGGTTGTTTAGCGGTTTACGTTAGCGTTTTTTGCACGGTTTGCGTTTTTTGTATGGGAGTTCCTAGTGTCTATAGTGTTTTGTGATTATTGATTAGTGTTCTGAATTTTTTTTTTTTTTTTTTTTTTTCTGGACAAAAAATGCATTGTGGGAATCATAAATGCATTTTTTGTTCAGCGCTTTAAAAACGGTAAACGGTTTCAGCAGCACTGCAATATTTTCATCTGCTCATGAACGGACATTTTGTTAAAGGACTTCCGAGGCCAAAAAGAAAAAAATGACACTATACCTTTTTATTATCTGAATCCACGGAGGATGTCCAGCGCGTCCTCCGCACCGTACCGCCGTCATTGCAGCCCTTTTCGTTCCCCCATGGCTCGGCCCTGACCCCACTGAACGGGTGGCATGTATTCCACAAGTAAGATGGCCGCCTTGAGCCGCGGCTGCGCAGTACGCTTTGCCGCGAGTGCGACTGCGCAGCCTTTAGCCCGCCTCCCGTACCCAGTATGCGGTGGGAGGCGGGCTAAAGGCTGCGCAATCGCACTCGCGGCAAAGCGTACTGCGCAGCCGCGGCTCAAGGTGGCGGCCATCTTACTTGTGGAATACATGCGACCCGTTCAGTGGGGTCGGGCCGAGCCATGGGGGAACGAAAAGGGCTGCAATGACGGCGGTACGGTGCGGAGGACGCGCTGGACGTCCTCCGTGGATTCAGATATTAAAAAGGTATAGTGTAATTTTCTTCTTTTTGGCCTCGGAAGTCCTTTAACATGTTCACGAACACAAATTCACAATATTTACCAATCACATTGGCTATCATTCATAAGGCTGGTTTCACAGTGGGACGTTACAGGCGCACGTTAGAGCAGCCTGTAACGCAGCCCACCGCACAGTAATGAAAAATCAATGGGGCTGTTCACAGTGCGGACGTTGCGTTACATTGTAACGCTGCGTCACAAGACAACGTACTGCATGCAGTACTTTAGACGCGGCTAAGCCGCGTTAGACTGCTTGCACATGCTCAGTAATGTTGGGGAGGAGCGGAGAGCGTCCAGGCACATGGCTAATTAATATGCACTGCGCGTTGTGACGTGCAGTGTTTACTTCCTGGAGCATCCGCTCTGTGCGGCGATTGGCCGGCGGGACCACGTGATGCCGCATGCGCACAAGAGTGCGCATCACGGCATCACTGACGCCAGAGTGAGCTGCACAACGCGGCTCACTCTGACGTCCAGATCCAGCACCAGCACCACCAGGCGTTGAGTTAGGGGAACGTTATGCGACCTTAACGCCCCCTCTAACGCAACGTCCTGGTGTGAAATTAGCCTCAAGCATTCCTGCATGCGCAAATTCTGAAAACAGCTGACTTTACCGAGCACTTAGCAAAATGTGCATTCATATAAAGGCTGTTTCCGCATCAAAAGCTGTCATTCCCGAGCACAGCGATAAATTACCGCCTTGTGCGGTGATTATCTAAAAAAAGGTAACAAAATGTCAATTCATAAAGATTAGACCAAGCGTTATGCGGACGGGGATTATCGCTCCCTAGGAAGTAGCGATAAGCATGTGGAATACATGTAACTGAATGGGACACAGACCTCCCAAGCAGCAGCAGAGAGAGCAGCGCACGGAGGGACTCGGGCAGCTTCTCTGTTTCCGCAAGCCTACCACCAGGCTTTTTCGGGGAATCACCGCACTTACAGTATATCGCAACTGGCAACATTTGTATGAATGACCACCAGAAGTCTAAAATACCGAAAGCGGTACTTTCCCGCACGGATTTTGTTACCGACCACACTTTAATGAATGGTAGCCTATGGGTGGAAATTACATTTGGCCAAAGGATGGGGGACCAGATAAAGTAGGGTGATACTTATATCATTTTTATAATGTTGAAACATTATGATTTAAGTAAAGTTAATCCTAATTAAAAAATGTATAATCCATACAGTGCTCATGAATACTGTCAATTTTTTTTCAGGAATTTACAAGAGGCCGATATGACCTGGTGGTGGGGAAATACAAAAAGCGGGTGGTGAGGAGGGTCCAGTTACTGCTGAGGACCCAATTCAGCAGGAACTTGAGGGTGAAGCAGGTCCAGATGATGTGGAGCGACCTGAAAAGGAGGGACAAAGAGCTCGTCAAGAGCATTGAGGAAGCCCTGTCATGTAAGTCAGCAAACTACTAGTTTATGTATGTGTATCTTGGGTTTTTTATACTGTATCTAATTATACTATAAAAATACCTTGTGCAGTGAATATTATAATAGAGTTGTGTAGTACTATATACGGAAAAATTATCCGTTTAATATTCACAGATGAGCTCATCACTTTTTCCACATTTTGTTTTCGTTATGGAATAATTCTAAAATGGGTTACCTAAATTATTTTTTGTGCTCCTGCCTCCTGTGTGGGCATAGTGATGATATTTGTGCAGTATTTGCTGAGTGTTTTGTTTTTTTGGAGCATTTTGCAAGCGGTTGTTTAGCGGTTTGCGTTAGCGGTTTTTGCACGGTTTGCGGTTTTTGTATGGGAGTTCCTAGCGTCTACAGCGTTTTGCGATTATCGATTAGTGTTCTGATTGGGTGGGTTTTTTTTTTTTTTTAATTATTTTCTGGACAAAAAAAGCATTGTGGGAATCATAAATGCATTTTTTGTCCAGCGCTTTAAAAAAGGTAAACGGTTCCAGCAGCACTCCAACATTTTCTATTGGAAGCGGTAACGCACCCGAAATCGAACATAGAAAACTGCGACCGCTGTAGTGGAATTTGGGCCACCCATTAACATTACCAGAACATTTTGCGGGATCGCTAGCGGTGCACAAAACACTCAAAACGCGCATAAAAGCGCTCTAGTGGGTTTGAGCCCTAAGAGTATGGGCCCTTTCCACTGCAAAACACAAACGTAAACACGTTATTTGTGCAATGCATCTAGATATTTTGATGTAAATGCTTTAGTGAGTTTTTTATGTGTTTGCTTTGCTTTTTTACTGTGGCTGAAAAGTGTTGTATTGATTGAAAAAGAAAAACCTAGAGATGGGACGACGAATCCGGCGAATCCACGAATCCCTCGAATATTGGGAAATATTCGAGATTCGTGGATTCGAATCCCGACGCCATTTCCCCCTTAACGAATCCGCCGAATCCCCGCGCGCAACCGCCGATCCCCCGCTCGTCCTCTTCCGACCCCTCCGCGCCTCCTCCGCTTGCCCCTTGCATAGATGTGAGCATTGGCTCACCTAACACCTGGCCGGGATTCCCTACCTGCCGCCAGCGCAGAGCCGCAGACCCGCAGACCTCTTGCTTCCTCCTCTGTTCCCTCTAGTAACCGCCCGGCGCTTCAGTGATGACGCGTATGCAAATGCCGATCACTAGAGGGAACAGAGGAGGAAGCAAGAGGTCTGCGGGTCTGCGGCTCTGCGCTGGCGGCAGGTAGGGAATCCCGGCCAGGTGTTAGGTGAGCCAATGCTCACTTCTATGCAAGGGGGAGGCACGGGGGACGGAGGAGGCCGTGGGGGTGAGCGGAGGAGGCACGGGGGGGAGCGACACCTACCTACCTACCACTATACCTACCTACTTACAGGCCCCTATACCTACCTAAAGGCCCCCTATACGTACCTACCTACCGGCCACTATACCTACCTACCTACAGGCCCCTATACCTACCTAAAGGCCCCCTATACGTACCTACCTACCGGCCACTATACCTACCTACCTACAGGCCCCTATACCTACCTAAAGGCCCCCTATACCTACCTACCGGCCACTATACCTACCTACCTACAGGCCCCTATACCTACCTAAAGGCCCCCTATATGTACCTACCTACCTACCGGCCACTATACCTACCTACCTACAGGCCCCTATACCTACCTAAAGGCCCCCTATACGTACCTACCGGCCACTATACCTACCTACCTACAGGCTCCTATACCTACCTAAAGGCCCCCTATACGTACCTACCTACCGGCCACTATACCTACCTACCTACAGGCCCCTATACCTACCTAAAGGCCCCCTATATGTACCTACCTACCTACCTACCTAAAGGCCCCTATACCTACCTACAGGCATCTATACCTACCTACCTACCTAAAGGCCCCCTATACATGCCTACCTACCTAAAGGCCCCTATACCTACCTACCTAAAGGCCCCTATACCTACCTACCTACATACCTACCTATACTTAAGGCCCTATACCCTGCTACCTATACTGAAGGTCCCTTTAACTACCTACCTACCTACCGGCCACTATACCTACCTACCTACCTTCAGGCCACTATACCTACCTAAAGGCCCCCTATACGTACCTACCTACCTACCTACCTAAAGGCCCCTATACCTACCTACCTAAAGGCCCCTATACCTACCTACCTACATACCTACCTATACTTAAGGCCCTATACCCTGCTACCTATACTGAAGGTCCCTTTAACTACCTACCTACCTACAGGACACTATACCTACCTACCGGCCACTATACCTACCTACCTACCTTCAGGCCACTATACCTACCTAAAGGCCCCCTATACGTACCTACCTACCTACCTACCTACCTAAAGGCCCCTATACCTACCTACATACCTACCTATACTAAAGGCCCTATACCCTGCTACCTATACTGAAGGTCCCTTTACCTACCTAAAGGCCCCTATACCTACCTACATACCTACCTATACTTAAGGCCTCTATATACCCTGTTACCTATACTGAAGGCCCATATACCCTGCTACCTATACTGAAGGCCCATATACCCTGCTACCTATACTGAAGGCCCATATACCCTGCTACCTATACTGAAGGCCCATATACCCTGCTACCTATACTGAAGGCCCATATACCTTGCTACCTATACTGAAAGCTACCAATATTGAAGGCACCCATACCTAGCTAGCTATACTGAAGGCACCTTTACCTCGCTACCTATGCCTGGCTACCTATACTGCGGGCAACTATACCACGGATCGCACAATTCGTATGTGCAGGATTCGTTAGATTCGGTATTCGAAAGGTTCGAGATATTCGAGAACCTTTTTAGATTCGGATCCGGATTCGGATTCGAAGAAATTGTGGATTCGTCCCATCCCTAGAAAAAACACAAAACGCATCGTAATTGCGCAGACATGCACCTGCACTATTGAATTTGGAAAAACGCATGCGTTTTGCATTTTTACCAAAAACGCAGCTAGTGTAAAAAAGGGCCTTATATCATACTTTGTGGAATGCAACTTGATAACCACTGTTGATCACCTGGTATTTTTACAAGGATTTGATAGGTGCTATCGTCCATCAGGCTCTTTGGTCCTCTCCATGACCTTGGCAACTGCCAAGGTTTGCCTTGTGGATGATCCGGCTGTGGTGCATAGCCATTTTAAGATCTCTCCAGAGTTATTAAATTTTATTGATGCCTATGCTCTTGCTTGGCCTCTCAACTCAAGGGCATACATACACAGAGTTGTCTCAAAGCCACTCCTTTGATATATTTGCTGTGTGCGCAGGGGCTTATTCCTACTAAAGATGAACCATTGCCCCAGTCTACGTTCAGGAGCGCTCTTTATATCCTATCCTATTTATATTTTACTGTATTTAAAGAGAATGGGTACCAATTTTACAATAAAAAAGTCAGATACTCACCTAAGGAGAGGGAAGGCTCGGTCCTAATGAGCCTTCCCTCTCCTCTCCCGGTGCCCTCGGTGCTGTGCTGGCTCCCCCGTTCGCATCTGCCAACGCAGGGAATTCGGAGGTTTTCAGGAGTACTCCATACTCCGCATGCGCGAATGCGTCAGAGTGCGCATGCGTAGTATGGATTGGCCCATCTTCGGGAGCCCGATTGCTCCCGAAGGCTTCCGAAACCTCCCTTCGGCGGTGGAAGTGGCAGTATTTGACCGAACTGGTCGAATACTGCTACGGGGGATCCTGCGCGGGACCAGGCACTGGGAGAGGAGAGGGAAGGCTCATTAGGACCGAGCCTTCCCTCTCCTTAGGTGAGTATCTGACTTTTTTATTTTTAAAGTGGTACCCATTCACTTTAAGAGTCATATTCTTTCATGTCCAATAAAGAAATAAACGGTATTAGAATTTTTCTTTTTTCTGTGTTTAAACACTTCACATCCAGACCTTGTTTCCCCCTTATGGACCAGTGCAATTATAGCCAGATGTGCCCTCTGGATTAGTGTGTGCACTCAGGATTAGTTCCCCCCCCCCCCCATTATAGCCAGATCTGCACCCAGTATATTTTTTTTTTAAATCCAAAATGGGTATATGTATCCACATTATTTTATTAGTCACCCCAGCTGCACATTTGAACACCTCACCCCACCCCTCACCAGGGGTCCTCAATCCCCCAGTATGGATAGTCAGATATCCCACCCCCCATTCAGGCAGCCCCCTTTGTGGGTAGATCGCAAGCCATCTCTCTCACCTCACCTCGTTCCTGCGATCAGGCTGCAGCCTGAGCCTCCGTTCCCCGCTCTACACGCAGCCCAGTGATGCCCTTAACTGGGTCTGGGCTTGATGACATCATCAAGCCGAGATTCGGATATTCTGCATCACGGGGCTGGCTGCAGAGCGGGGAACGGAGGCTCGGGCTGCAGTCTGATCGCAGGGACGAGGTGATGTGAGAGAGACTGCCAGCAGTTGGATACACCAGCAATTAAAAAAAATAATGAGTTTGAAAAAAGCTTAATACTTTTTACCTATTTCATGACATATTTCGTTCTCATTATATTATTTATTATTCTTTATTACAGCTGGATCTGCTTCTCATCCCCCACCTGCACAGCAAGGCCCAGGACGTGCCCCCAGACAGGGCAGGACCCCACCGTCTGCTGCGCAGCCCCAGGACCTGCAGGAAGGAGATGCCCCTGGACCTAGCATCTCCCGGTCTTCCTCCCCAGGCCCCTCGTATCGCAGCCAGCGAGTGGCCAGGCGATTTGCTGGAAGCCTCCAAACTGGTAAAAATATTGCATTGTATAATTAATAGGTTTTGGATCAGGATGATACCATTTATTGGCTAACTTCAAAAAAATTAAAAGAGCATGCAAGCTTTCAACTGTAGACTAGAGCCTTCTTCGGGCTTAAATCCTGAATGCTTACAAACAGATGGAATGGACAGCTATATACATGCAACATCCCAAGGGGATACATAATTTTTTTTTACACACACATACATGTCATTAAGATGCCTTAGTTAGGACACGTGTCAAACTCCAGTCCTGGAGGGCCCGATCCATGCCAATGTTTAGGATGGACTGAGAAAGAGAGGAATGTGTTGTACCTGATGGAACACACCTATCCCGATGCAGACCCATCAATTTATTTGAGCTGTGCCAAAAATTTGTGAGGATCTTGGCCCTCGTAGGACCGGTTTGACATCCCTGCCCTAGGGGAAACAGAGCAGAGTTAGTTAGCTGAGAGTACTGTGTAAACAAATGTGTTATCTCAGCTAACTAACTCTGCTCTGTTTATCTCAGCTAACTAACTCTGCTCTGTTTAAAAAAATGTATCCCCTTGGGATGTTGCATGTATATAGCTGTCCATTCCATCTGTTTGTAAACATTCAGGATTTAAGCCCGAAGAAGGCTCTACAGTTGAAAGCTTGCATGCTCTTAGTCTTTTAAAGGCAACCTACACTGAGAGGGATATGGGTGTTTACTTTTAAACCATACGAGTTGCCTGGCAGTCCTGCTGCAGCCAAAGAGATCAGTAGTGGCTGAATCACATACCTGAAACAAGCAGCTAATCCAGTCTGACTTCAGTCAGAGCACCTGATCTGCATGCTTGGTGAGGGGATGTGGCTGAAAGTATTAGAGACACAGGAGCAGCTGGAGAGCCAGGCAACTGGTATTATTTTAAAAGGAAACCTCCGTATCCTTCTCAGTTTAGGTTCCCTTTAAGTTAGCCAATAAATGGTATCATCCTGATCAAAAATGTCTTGCTTTTTTCTGATGGCTAACACGGTACAAAACTCTACTGCTTTCACTGTATAAGTAAGATCTCATATTAGGTTAACTACAGTCAGGTCCATTTCCATTACATGTGGTACGATATGGCACACCGCGGGTGTCCTGAGACCATTGCACGGTAATGGTATAGTTTCTATTGCGTTCAGGTTCTGCGGAGCGGTGTAGACTGATCCAAGAATCTTCAGCATGCTGCAGATTCTCGCAGGGCTGCATCTGCGTCCCATCTCCTGTAATCACTTCTGCATTGGGAGATGCGGAAGTGATGCAGCGAGGTGGCCACCTTCGCATTACTTCTATGGTGGAACAGGGCCCTAAATGTTATTGTATAAGCTTTACATTACAGGTTTCTTTTCTTTTTTTTTTGTTTACATGTAAAATGTATAATCATTGTATCAATCAGGTTAACCTATTTTCCCTATTCTTTCCACAGTTCCACTTTCCACTCACTTACTAGTGAGACGGGAACTAAGGAGGCTGAAGGCAAGGGTGAGGAGGCATGAGACAGGAGTGCCGGTCCGGGAGTTCAATCTCCTACAGCAGCAGGTCCTGGAGCTGCGGGAAAAATCGGCCCGGCAGGACGAGATAAATGCCCAATTAATGGGCACCGGGGGCAGGCGTGATGCCTAATATTTTATACATAATTATTGTAAAAATGAAGCGCTTTTTTTATTACATTATTTTCACTGGAGTTCCTCTTTAATGACAGTATGTTTGTTTATGCTGAAGTTCCCCTTTAAAGTTTTTTTTTTTTTTTCCATTATTTTTTTACTAAAAAAAAAAAAAATTTGCCAGTTGCAAAACAAAAAAAAAAATATATATATATACACGTGACATTGCAAACCCAAAAAAATAAATGTTTTTCATAAACAAGTATACGTTTCTTCTCTTTTGTTGTACGATCTCTGACACTGACACATTGTGTTGGACTAAATAATCGCAAAAGAAATGCAATGACATTGTTAGTACAATGCATTTCTGAAACATATTTTTATGCAGAATGCTTAGTTGTATGTGTCACATTGCTTGTGATGCAATCCCTTCATTTTTTAGATCTTCAATGTCCAACACAAAGCACCAGTGTGAAAAATTTACAGTGTGAAGAGTATATGTAGCAATTATTCATTGCTTTTTAGTTCTCTTTTACAGCGCATGCGCCGGCTCAGTCTCCTCTAATTTCTTCCTCCCTTCTGCGTGGCCCGTGTCATAGTGCACGGAACTATGATGCGCTGCAGAGAGTCGTAAATAATTAGAGGAGACAAAGCCTGCGCATGCGCTGTAAGGACACGCAGACATCATTTTTCAGGTTGCAGCTCTACTTTCTGTAGGAGCTATGATTTCAATAGCATTGAGAGCGGGCATACCGGGATGGACAGGGATTAAGAGAGGGAGTGTATACTCTTCATATACACCTGGGTATACATTTTTTTTTGGGGGGGGGGGGGGGTTTGGACTGGTTTGCAGGCTTTAAAATACTTACCAAGCCTCCAGCAACGTTTTGTAGCCTTTCTGAAGCTCCTAGCATGCTCCTAGTGGTTTTCCGACGTCCTCTGTGCACGGCAGCAGGCGTATCACTTGACTCTAGGCAGGTCAGGTAACGCGCCGGCTTCCATGCAAGGAGGATGGCAGAAAGCCACTAGGAGTTTCAGGAGGGCTGCAAGATGTTGATGGAGGTTCAGTGAGAATTTTGGAGTAGGTGTGTGTTCTTTCTGCTGGGGACATATATATATATATATATATATATATATATATATATATATATATATATATATATATATATATATATATATATCTGATAATATATCTGTATGCATGTAAATCATAGGTAACCATACCTGAACCCCTTCCACCCCCCCCCACTAATTCATAGGTAACCAGACCTGAACCCCTTCCACCCTCCCCCCAGAAATTCATAGGTAACCAGACCTGAACCCCTTCTACCCTCCCCCCTGTAAATCATAGGTAACCATACCTGAACCCCTTCCACCCCCCCCCTAATTCATAGGTAACCAGACCTGAACCCCTTCCACCCTCCCCCCAGAAATTCATAGGTAACCATACCTGAACCCCTTCCACCCTCCCCCCAGAAATTCATAGATAACCAGACCTGAACCCCTTCCACCCTCCCCCCTGTAAATCATAGGTAACCATACCTGAACCCCTTCCAACCCCCCCCCCACTAATTCATAGGTAACCAGACCTGAACCCCTTCCACCCTCCCCCCAGAAATTCATAGGTAACCAGACCTGAACCCCTTCCACCCTCCCCCCTGTAAATCATAGGTAACCATACCTGAACCCCTTCCACCCCCCCCCACTAATTCATAGGTAACCAGACCTGAACCCCTTCCACCCTCCCCCCAGAAATTCATAGGTAACCATACCTGAACCCCTTCCACCCTCCCCCCAGAAATTCATAGATAACCAGACCTGAACCCCTTCCACCCTCCCCCCTGTAAATCATAGGTAACCATACCTGAACCCCTTCCACCCCCCCTCCCCCCCACTAATTCATAGGTAACCAGACCTGAACCCCTTCCACCCTCCCCCCAGTAAATAATAGGTAACCAGACCTGAACCCCTTCCACCCTCCCCCCAGAAATTCAGTTTCAGTTTATTTTTTTTTTTTTGGGAGTGCTCCATGACAGTGGGAACACTGCTATCTATAATCAAAAGAAGGTGGTACATTATAATAAAAAGTGTGGAGCACCCTAACGGTGGGGACACCCAAGAAATTGAACAGGAACAGGTGATTTTTTTTTTTTATTTTTTTTTGTGGAGTGCTCCCTGACAGTGGGAACACTGCTATCTATAATCAAAAGAAGGTGGTACATTATAATAAAAAGTGTGGAGTACCCTAACGGTGGGGACACCCAAGAAATTGAACAGGAACAGGTGATTTTTTTTTTTTTTTTTTTTTTGTGGAGTGCTCCCTGACAGTGGGAACACTGTTATCTATAATCAAAAGAAGGTGGTACATTATAATAAAAAGTGTGGAGTACCCTAACGGTGGGGACACCCAAGAAATTGAACAGGAACAGGTGATTTTTTTTTTTTTTTTTTTTTTTTTTGTGGAGTGCTCCGTGACAGTGGGAACACTGCTATCTATAATCAAAAGAAGGTGGTACATTATAATAAAAAGTGTGGAGTACCCTAACGGTGGGGACACCCAAGCAATTGAACTGGAACAGGTGATTTTTTTTTTTTTTTTTTTTTTTTGTGGAGTGCTCCGTGACAGTGGGAACACTGCTATCTATAATCAAAAGAAGGTGGTACATTATAATAAAAAGTGTGGAGTACCCTAACGGTGGGGACACCCAAGAAATTGAACAGGAACAGGTGATTTTTTTTTTTTTTTTTGTGGAGTGCTCCCTGACAGTGGGAACACTGCTATCTATAATCAAAAGAAGGTGGTACATTATAATAAAAAGTGTGGAGTACCCTAACGGTGGGGACACCCAAAAAACTCAACAGGAACAGGTGAGTAGTAATGTATTTTTTTTCCGGTGTGCTCCCTGACAGTGGGAACACTACTATCTATAATCAAAAGAAGGTGGTAAATTAACGGTGTGGACATCAAGAAACTGAACAAGAAAAAGGTGAGTTTTTTTTTTTTTTTTAAGTCAGCAGAAGCCTTTTTGGTGGCAGGTAGTAGGCAAAGTCCTAGCTTGTGGCCCTGAGAGGAGCAGCGGCTCAGTCATATAGTAAGTTGACCATCACCCTCAGTAAGCCCAAGCCATTTTCATGGCAGGTAGTAGGCAAAGTCCTAGCTTGTGGCCCTGAGAGGAGCAGCGACTCAGTCATATAGTAAGTTGACCATCACCCTCAGTAAGACCAAGCCATTTTGGTGGCAGGTAGTAGGCAAAGTCCTAGCTTGTGGCCCTGAGAGGAGCAGCGGCTCAGTCATATAGTAAGTTGACCATCACCCTCAGTAAGCCCAAGCCATTTTGGTGGCAGGTAGTAGGCAAAGTCCTAGCTTGTGGCCCTGAGAGGAGCAGCGGCTCAGTCATATAGTAAGTTGACCATCACCCTCAGTAAGCCCAAGCCATTTTGGTGGCAGGTAGTAGGCAAAGTCCTAGCTTGTGGCCCTGAGAGGAGCAGCGGCTCAGTCATATAGTAAGTTGACCATCACCCTCAGTAAGCCCAAGCCATTTTGGTGGCAGGTAGTAGGCAAAGTCCTAGCTTGTGGCCCTGAGAGGAGCAGTGGCTCAGTCACACAGAAAGTTGACCATCACCCTCAGTCAGCCCAAGACATTTTGGTGGCAGGTAGTAGGCAAAGTCACCGGAAAGGTGGAAGACCAATAAACAAAACAGCAGCAACATCAGGGACACCAGTAAACATAGCAGGACATAGCAGTGCTCCATGAGGGTAGGAACACTGAAATACTTTTGCAGCAGGAGCAGAAAAAAATGAAATTGTGCAGTGCACTGTAACGGTGTGAGCAACGATATCAATAAAAGGTTTTTTGTTTTTTTTTTGGGGGGGGGGGGTTTAACCATAGAGCTCCATAAAAGTGGGAAGACTGCTGTACCTTTGAATCAAATTGTGCAGTGCACAATAATGTTGGGAACACAACTGAACATTAAATATTTAATGTTATCTTATAGACACATAGGTATATCAGAGGGAGTTGAAAGCGATCTCATTCAGTTTCTGTCTCTGAGGGCAGGGGCTGAGTATTCACCATCAATCCAGGACTGATTCATTTTTAAGAAGGTCAGTCTGTTCACTGAATCTGTAGACAAACAGGATCGCTTTTCAGTAACCACCCCACCTGCCGCACTGAATGCACGCTCAGAAATGACGCTGGAAGCCGGGCATGCCAGAAGTTGAAGCGCATACTGCGCCAGCTCGGGACAGGTTTCCAGTCTGGCGGACCAAAATTCCATAGGGTCCTCTGTGCGCATACTGTCAGATGCACCAAGTGACCTCATGTAATCACTGACCATGCTGCTCACCCGCTGGTGAAAACTTCCTTCTACTGTTCTTGTTGTTATTGTTGGACGCTCAGAGAAGTAAAAGTTTCTCATTGCTCCAAAAAGGTCTCCAGGAAGAATGGGTCTGCTAGGCTCAGCTACTTGCTGGGTGCGATGAGTGGGGATAGCTGTGATCTCAGACTGTGGAAAGGCCTCCTGCACATGACGTATTAGGGCCTGCTGCAGCTCACGCATCCTCTCCTCCTGCCGGCTTGCTGGAATGAACTGACCCAGTTTCCCCTTGCATCGAGGGTCTAAAAGGGCGGCCAACCAGTAGTCATCCCTCTCCTTAATGTTTTGGATCCGGGGATCTCTGCGTAAGCATTTCAACATATGAACAGCCATGGGGAAGAGATGAGCCTGCGCCTCCAAATCATCCGGTCTGCTCAACACATCAAAATCCTCTGACTGCTGCTGCTGCTCGTCCTGCCTTCCAATGTCTACCCACCCATGAACCACAGATGCCGCACTGGCCTGCTCTCCCTCCTCACAATGGTCAGGCACCTCAAGTAAGTCCCGCGTGAAAGTAAACTCCTCCTCCTCCTCCTCATGTGCCTGAGTCTGGGTGGCTTGGAGCAAGCTTTGTTGTTCAAGCTCATCAAGCGCATCCTCCCCAGCTGCCATCAGGCTACTCAGACTCTCGTCCAGCATGTACACGAGAGGGATCACTTCGCTGATACAGACTTGTGCCCCACTTACGAATGTTGTAGCCTGATCGAATGGGGACAAGACACGGCAGACTTGATACATCAGCCGCCACTCTTCCTGGGTGAATCGGGCAGGTGCGCCCTGGGTGCCATGTCCTCCTCGGAGGTACTCTGCAACCGCCTTTTTCTGCTCGCACAACCTATTCAGCATGCGAAGTGTGGAGTTCCACCGTGTTGCACTGTCTGCAATGAGCCTATGGGGGGGCAGGCCATGTTTCTCCTGCAATTTAGACAGCGAATCTTTGGCATTTGAAGAATAACGTAACTTTGATACAACTCTTCTTGCATGCTGCACCACATCACTCAAACCTGGGTAGGTGCGTAAAAAGCGCTGCACCACCAGGTTGAGTATGTGGGCAAAACATGGCACATGGGGGATGTTGCCCTGTTTCAGGGCGGCAATCAGATTTGCTGCGTTGTCACATACAACATGACCAGCCTGGAGTCTTCTTGGGGTCAGCCACTTCTGCACCTGTCCGTTGATAATGGCCAGGACATTTGGTGCAGTAAGTCTCTGCTGCTCAACGCTGACTAAACCCAGAACCGCCTGACAGCGTCGATGTACCACTCTGCTGTGGCCAGTCCCACGGGCACGCTTACTGGGGGCCTCAGCTGTAGCGGTTGCGACATGACTAGAGGCAAGTGTGGAACTGTTCCCCTTGACACCACGGGGCGGCGCAACCAGCTCATTGGCCGCCCCAGGACTGGAACCCTCCTGTTGACATTGGAGGGTGACCCAATGTGCCGTAAAGGACATATAACGTCCCTGGCCATGACTGCTGGTCCAGCAATCCGTCGTGAGATGTACCCTGTTGCCTACAGAATAGTCAAGGGACAGGGTCACATTATCCACAGTGTGGCGATACAGATCAGGTATTGCTGTCCTAGCAAAAAAATGGCGGCTGGGGATCCGCCATTCTGGTATGCCAAACCTCAGCAGCTCGCGAATGGCTGTACCCTCCTCTACAAGACTGTAGGGCAATAACTGCTGGACCATAGCCTGTGACAGCAGCCCATTCAATCTCCGGATCCTGCTGTGATGGGAAGGCAGTGGCTTTGTCGACCTTATCGACTCAGTAATTAAGGGCTGGGTGCTGTGAGCCACTGACGAGAAACGTGCAATTGAGGTAGCTGACATGTGGCCTCTACTGCCAGACTGTGTTGCGGAGTGAAGGCAGGGGGAAGGGGTGCCGATGTCAGAACCTGAATGGGAAGAAGGATGGGGCACTGTGCGGGGTATTTTACCCATTGCTTCCTGAACAAGCTGATTTTCTCTCTTATGCTTTTTTATGTGGGAGAGTGGTCCACCTGTGCCCGCTCTTGACAAGTCCTTCCCTAAACGCACTTTATGACCACAAATGTTGCATATGACAATGTGGGGATCAGATTCATCAACGGTAAAGTACTTCCAAACTGAGGCTTTCTTAGATGATTTTTTAACTGTTTTTTCAGTCTCAGGCACAACAATTTGGGAGAGGGTGCTTTCAGATGCAGGCTCAGGCTGTGGCTGCTGCCTCGTTTGAAAAAGCCTACCAGAGGAGCCACTGCTTCCACTAGGTCTCACGGTATGCTGATGCAGCCTCTGCGGCTCTGAATCATCTGAGCTGGCATCATCATGATGTTCAGGCGGGTCATAGTCCCTATCCAGATCATTGTCACTACATCCCTTATAAGAACCCAGCTCATCATCATCAGGATAATTGGGAGAAAGAAGGTTGGGAGAGCACTCATCCTGGATGTTATGTTCTCCCATTGAGGACTGAGACTGATCGCGGGCATGGTACAAGTTGTCATCATGATCATCACCCGCCAATCCCTCATCGATAACATTCTGAGGTTCATTAAAAAAATTCTGGGCATCAGACTCTAGGTTTATGTCGGACTGCGAAAGAGCTTTGTCCACAAGGTCTGCAATATGTGCAGTATATGGAAGTGAAGGCTCATTTTGGATGTTGGTGGCAGATCTTTGAGCAGGCATGGGTGTGCTGCTGGTACTGCTGCTACTCTCCAGGGCCTGAAGATTGGGGGACTGAGAACCGCTATCTCTCGTCACAAACTCCACAATATCAGCAGCCTGGCTCTCCATAATGGGGCGTCGTGGGCCCTTCATCATCCTTGAATCGCGAATAAGGTTGTAGACTTTTTTTGGAGTTACATCTTCACTCCTCACTGTGCCTGTTGAGGATTGGCCACTACCTCGCACTGATTGTCCACTACCAACTGACTGTCCCCTGCCAGTTTTGGACTGACCCCTGCCGGGTACAGTGCATCCCCTGCTTGGTGCAGAGCGTCCCCTTCCTGCTGTGAAATAGGGATGTACTTTTTGGGCTGCTGGTTCTTGATCACTGCCTGTCAAGGTGTCAAACAAACATCTTTTTGCAGTGGGTTCAATTCCTCGGCCACGGGCACGGCCTGTTCCACCTCTGCCAGACATTGTAGGGAATATGTTCAGCAAGTGCCAAACGTTATTGTTTTATTGAAATGTAGGGGAAAGTGACAAATGATAAACGTATAAAATAAAATAAAAATAAATCAAATTAAAATTTCAATGTAATGAGGGAGGAGAGGAATGGAGAGCTAGTCCAAATTATATATCAATTGCTTTTGGACAACGCACTTGAAATAAATCCCCCCACAAAAAAAATGAAAATAAAATTCAATCAAATAATTAAAATGATAAAAAAAAAAAAAAAAAAACCACAAAAACAATTCACTCTCAGCACACGATCCCTGAATCTAACTGATTTCACTCTATTACATATCACAGGCCCTCTCTTGTCTCTACAATCTACACGCTTTCACTGTAAAATCACAAGCCCTATAATCAGTTTTCCCTGCCTCTAACACTAAACAACAGAATTCTAACCCTAAACAAAGCCCTAACTACAATAATCAACTTCCTAACACAGGCTTACAATCACACAGATCAAAGATCTAAGAAAATGCAATAGAATTGCACTTAATATGGATGTGTAAAACTGTATCACTCTCTGTCTCACTCCTTCTCCTCAGAAAGTGAAAGCAACCTACAAAGAACACAGATCATGGCTGACAGCTTATATACTAAAGGGCGGGAGAAGATACTATTGGTTGCTTAGGATGTAGCTCCCAAACAAACTTGATAACTGATTGGCTACTCTTGGAGAAGGGGAGTTGTGCCTACGAAATTACGCGTAAAATTACGCGTAATTCACCGTAAAATTACGCATGCCTACGCTATTACGGTAGGCGGCGTAATTACAATACCGCTTTACGGCTTACGCGTACATACTTACGCGTAAGCCGTAAATTACGCGTAGCACTTACGCGTAAAAAAACGGTAAATTACGGTGCGTAATTACGCGCATGCGTAATTTCGGCCCAGCACTGATCTTTGTAGCATTATAAGTGATTGGTGGAACATCAGGTTCATTGAATATCAGATGTAGCTTATTATCAGGGGTCTCCACAGTGTAGTTGTTTCCCATTTTAAGACATGTGGTGAAACTTAAAGTTCAAAATGTATAAACAAGAATTATACCATTGATGTGATGTGATGTGACTCCTGAATGCTTTTAGAGCACAATGAATTCAACATTTTATTGTTAGCTTACAACAGGTTAATTAGTTAGTTGGTTAGTATTATGCATTAATACAGTTAATGACACCTTTCTTATACCACAAGGTTTCTTTCACAAATGGTATGTAGCAGAACAAAGTGTGTGTAGTTCACCAGCAGGATCTCATGTTGTGATGTCATCTTACATTTGATGTAGATATCATATTGAGAGCTTAGACATTGAAAAGTTCTTGGAAATGCAGTTTGCAATGTATCCAGTTGTAGTAAGCGTTTTTAAATATGTTCTTCATGAACCACATTTACTAACCTGCCTGGCGTTCTATTAAGATCGCCAGGCAGGCTGCGGGAGGGTTTTTTTTTAATAAAAAAAAAACTATTTCATGCAGCCAACTGAAAGTTGGCTGCATGAAAGCCCACTAGAGGGCGCTCCGGAGGCGATCTTCCGATCGCCTCCGGCGCCCAGAATAAACAAGGAAGGCCGCAATGAGCGGCCTTCCTTGTTTTGCTTACATCGTCGCCATAGCGACGAGCGGAGTGACGTCATCGACGTCAGCCGACGTCCTGACGTCAGCCGCCTCCGATCCAGCCCTTAGCGCTGGCCGGAACTTTTTGTTCCGGCTACGCTGGGCTCAGGCGGCTAGGGGGGCCCTCTTTCGCCGCTGCTCGCGGCGGATCGCCGCAGAGCGGCGGCGATCAGGCAGCACACGCGGCTGGCAAAGTGCCGGCTGCGTGTGCTGCTTTTTATTTGAGCCAAATCGGCCCAGCAGGGCCTGAGCGGCAGGCTCCGGCGGTACTGGACGAGCTGAGCTCGTCCAGACCGCCCAGCAGGCTAATATCATATTGTTGAAGGTGCTTCTCCACTTCATGTTTCATATTTCCAGTGTTATGGAGTAAATCTTTCTCTTGAATTAATCACGATCTTTACCACAGATTTTAAAGTCTTTTGAAGCTCATAATGTAGTCTGTGAGCATCTTTGTATATGAGTGAGCATCTTTGTATATGAATTTTGGTATGTTATATGGATGGTTTTTTTTTCTCCAATGATGAAAATAATAAGATAGTTTAGTATCAATTAGTTTGATAAGAATAGAGTCACTTTTCATGAACAATTTCTTCAACTAGCTAGCAAAGCTGTCTCTTTCTGATAAGTCTGCTGGTACATTTGTCTGAATGTTCAGCTTATTCTTGACTTAAATGGCACTCTTCTCCATTCTTATTCTGGGGTATTCGAGGTAGTGGTCATCTTATTGATGTAGCAGAATAGCAAACGAATGCTTATGTATATGGCAACTCCAACGATGATAATGCAAAGAATTGTATTTAGCATGTTTCCAATCCATCCGGAAAACCAGTTAACTGGTTTGAGAAACTCCAATGATACTATTTCTGAATTTCTCTTTCTGAAGGCGGCTTTCACCTCTTCCATATGTTTCAAGTGCCCTTCTATTATTTCACTATATAGCATCTCCTACAATTGCACATGTTCCTCCTTGTGCTGCAGTTAAAAAGTCTAACACTAGAGTATGTTGAACCAACATTTTAGTATGCCATTTTAACTCTTCGTTCACTATTCCAATAGTCTGAAATATTTCGTCTGTAACATTATCAAATAGTCCAGCAAGCAATTCTATATTTTGCGAGTTTATTAAAGTTAGTCCTCCTGTTCCAATCAGTCCAGTAAACACACCAACTTTTGCATACCATGGAACTTGAAGGAGTCTTCCTTTCTTAGTTCCATCAGCACTTCTCTTGTACATATGATGATTGGAAATTTGCTCAATGCTCATCTGGTCTTTTTCAACAAACCAAGTGGCGGGTGCTATTTTAATGATTGTACACCTTCCTTTTCCACCTATAGGTAATAACTTGTAACTGTATTTCCACAAGCCCAGAACCAGTTATATGGCAGTTTGATTTGTCCCAAGATGCTTCCTTGAAATGCATATGTGAACAGTGGTTCTCTCCAAGTTTTATTTGCAAAGAGATTTTCATATTGTTTTCCTTTTTCAGTCAACTTGTAAGTTAGTCCTTTTTCCCAGTTACAGTGTAGATTTACGATTGTTCCTTTTGGAGTATATCCCAAATGATGTAGGGAATCAGTAGAGATATTTTTGCAATTTTTAGGGTTCAAGCATATGTATGACTGTCCTTTGTTTAATTGAACAGGATTTTCTCTTTCAATTGTCCACCAGGGTGCATGCATCCATGTTGTCAGTTGTAGTCCATGTATGGAGTAATTGAATTTTTCTGTAGAAAATGTCCCATAACTTGCATGTGTAGTATTTACCAATTCTTCTAGTGGTAATGGAATTGCTAGGTAAGGCATGATTTTTGCAGATAGTGTACAATTATGTGAACAGATCCAACAGTCGCTCTTGTTCAAGCGCTGGGCATATTGTTGATGCATCATGATCAATTTATTTTGAAGTTTTCCTTGTAGATTATGCCGTTCTGCTTCAGTATGCAGTAGTAGCGGCAGACACAGCCAACACCATAATAGTGGCATCTTTATGGATTGTAGAGTAGGTTGTCAGTTTCAGCACCTTAAAAATATAAAAAAGTAAAGAGAGGCAAAACATATATAATATGCAATATTCTTGGTGACCTTCAGCATAAAATAACTACCTTCTCACATGTGATTCTGAAACAAAAATATGTTATTTTGATGTTACTAGGTGCAGGTTGTATTTCTACTTGTTTGGTCAAGTATTCAAGTTATAGCAGAAAGTTCAATCTTTCCTTGCTGGTGTCTCTGTAAGCTTTATCATAGTTGATCTGTAAAAATCAAAAGTAGTATTTCTTTTCCTTCTGTAGAAAAAATTACATGCTTCAAACAGTGCCTCAAAAATAGCATATCACTTATGTCTTCATATGTGTGTTCATATGTCATGGCTTTTCTTAGCTTGACTTCTATCTGTGAGGAAACGCGGAAAAGCCGCCGCGTGTGCCAAGAGCTAGGCGGCTGACTCCGCGTCCTACGCGGCGGTTTGCACGTGTCTGGTTGTGTGGTGGAACGCGGAAAAGCCGCCGCATGTCCTGACAGCAAAGCGGCTGTTTGCATGCAGCAGCATGTGCTTGGTGTGGCTGGGTCTGTTAGTGCACCTAGGCAGATGGAGAGCTATGCTCGCGCGGGCCTGAATTCAGGACCTTTATACTTGCAGAGGAAGTGTCAGCTGATCAGGAAGGTCAGCTGATTCCTGCAGGACTCATGATTGGCTGAATGGTTCGGGCGGGGCAGCAGAGTCCAGCAACTATATATTCTGCTGCTTATTCAGTTGCTGGTTGTCTGGCGTTGCGATCACATACGTGGGAGCACCCAGATCCGTAGTCAGATCCGCAAGTGTGCCGGGACCAGCTGGAGCTGTAATCCTACACTTAGCTAGTTTCTGTTGATAGCTTAAAGTACTAGTTTGATTGTGATTATCTGTTATGACCTTTTGCCTGCCTGACTATCCTCCTGAACTCTGATCTTGTACCTCGATATTTCTGATACTCTGTTGCCGAACCCCGGCTCGTCCTTAGACTCTGCTTCTGCCTACTGATCTTGTACCTCGATATTTCTGATACCCTGTTGCCGAACCCTGCCTGTACCTGACTCCGCCTTTGCCTCTTGATATTGTACTTTATCTGTCCGTGTGTGTACGACCTGGCTTGTCTGACCTCGAGAACCGACCTTACTGTTGGAGGCGGTTCCCCGTTCTATCAGTGACACTTCCTCCAGAGTGTTACTTTTAGACAATCCTTCCTACTCGCAGCCTGACTCCTCCCGTCTTGGAGAGTCCAGGTCTTCGGAAGGAATCCGTGCAGTATACCTTACTGCGCTGAGGCTTAGTCCTCAAAGTGTTACTGTTACACCAAACACTACACTCTACTCAGGTGAACAGAGGTTAGCTGGTATATCGGATTATCGGTGATACTGCAGATCACTTATAATCTGGTATACATCTGTATTCCCAGTGATACTGCATATCACCGGTAATCAGATCCTCTCTGTGCTTCACCGATCGTTACACTATCTTGTTGCTTGTAAGGTATATTAACAGAAAAAAATAATGTCCTTTTATCTTCATTACACTCTTTATAAGTAGATTATCTGAACACAATTCTTCCAGTGCTCCAGTGTACTTCACTTTTTCTCCTTTGTGTATCTTTTGATATTATTGTTCATTTAGGCTTCAATTTTCACACAAGGCCTCTGCTGCTTTTCACACAGAGCATATGTTGTAGTGCAGATGTCTGCAGAACTAGCTTGGTTGCTGTATGTCTGTATTCTAACAGTCATCTTCCTGTTTCAATTGTAGAAATCTCTCTTCGGTCTCTTGGTATCTGCTTCTTGTAGCTAGAGCATGTCCTTGTATCACCGCACAGGTAGATAGTTCCCTGTCTTCATAGACTTCTTTATGTATGGGATCAAAAATAAAAACATTCCTCTATGTTTCAGTCATCTTCTCAAGATATTATGTAGGCTATCTTCTTTCATCACAGAATAATCTTCTTCAAGATCTTAATTTAGTGTTACCATCTCCATATCTTCAAATCTCCCTCTCAAATCTTCTCATCATCTTCTAATTTGACTGCTTTTATCTGTAAAGTCAATCACCATCTTCATCTTCTAATATTTTCAGTTTGTTCACTCACCTGATAATTTACTTTATCTTAATGCCCTTCCTCTTCTTTCTATGTTCGGTTCTTGTCTCCCAAGTGGCCTACTCCTATTAGTGCTATCTTGATCTGTTGTCAGCCAGTGTTTCAAACCAGTGGTTAGAGTTTTTTTCAAAAGAAGTAGAAAGTCCTCAGTCCTCACACTTCCTGCAGTACTCCACCCAATTGTATTGATGTTCAGCTGTTTCAAATCAGATCTCTTATAGCTTAGTCTGTTTCAGTGGCATGTCTTTATGTTGACATCTTGCTCAATCTTCTTGCATGTAGCTGTCTTCACTTGTCTTAGCAAGTTTCTTCAGGCCTACATGGGATTCTTGTTTGAAGTCTTGGTGGGCCAGATAAAATAAATTATCTTGTGAGACTTCTAAGTCCTGTTAGGTAACATTTTCCAATCTTCAAAAATGAAAGTCTCTTTACTGATGTGTAGGATGCCTTAATGCTTCTCTGTACAATTCTAGCCTCAAAATATAAAGAATTCCCCCCTTTGAAAGTAGAAACTACATAAAAATAAAAATCTTCTTCTTTTTATACTTTAATATATGTGTGTGATACCTAACTATCTCAGCCCTATATCTGAGTCTTCGTCACTCCTTGCAAAAAATTTTGGCTTTTTTAATAAAAATAAATAAATAATGAAAAATAAATAAATTAAAATAAAAAAACCTCAATCTTCATGATTGCACCTTGTACCATCTTTCTATGGCATAAACTGTTCCATATATTGGATATTTATAAAACTTGTGAAAAAAAACAAAGAAAAAAATCGCTAGAATGTTCATTTGCTGTGTTTTACTATAAAGGAGGGGGTGGGCATGCTCTGTATGAGACTTTGTTTACCAGCGGCTGCAGTTCTCGCTGAGGAGTCCGCTGAATTCTGTGTAGTGTGCGTGTTTTTTTTTTTTTCTCTCTGGTAGATGCTTAAACACGGAGCATTTTCAACTGGCGTTGAAATTTTACTTCTTATTACGACGATGGCATGAACTTTATCTAGCCTAATAGCTTGGTGAAAAGTCATCTAGCTTGCGCAATTTCAAAGATCAGTCTCCCTCTTTTTTTTTTTTTCCTTCCAGCTTACAGCTGAAAAAATATCTTGTCTCTCCTTCAAGCTGTGAATTGGTGAGAGAGTTTGTTTTGTCTTCGTAGACAGTTCTGATAGTGTAGCCTTTTACACAGTAGAAGACACACAGAAGAATGAATAACAATTCAGTTATGAAGTCCGTTGCCTTCAGTCTTGTAAAGAGTCATTGCATTATATGTTAGCTTGTAGAAAAAATAGGAATTTGCTTCATCACAATATGTGTTTACTTGTCCGTTATAAAGTACTGTACTTAAAAAAAATGTCTTGAAAAAGAAAACCAAACAAAAAACTGTTTCTCTCCTCTTCATAAGGAATACGGCATGTAACTTTTACTTGCACACAATTTTCCTTTCAGTGTCGCTAAATATAAACATTGTCCGTATATCTCTCCAATATTTCCTTTATATTTGTGAGATCTCAACGGTATGTTGTATTTGAAAGAAAGCTGCTAGATTCATCCTGCTTGAATCTCTCGTCAGAGATATATAAGGATGTGTAGATAGCTCTTTTCTTCTCAGATAAAAATAACTTCACCCGTTATTTATTAAAGTCTTCTATAGACCGTAGCATAAGTGTGCTTGTAACAAAAACAATATCCTCTCTTGAGATTAAAAAGCATAAGAATTTTTCCTTCTTTGCTTCAGATTATGGTTGCAGTTACATGTCTGACCATATATACAGGATCTTCTCAAAAAATTAGCATATTGTGATAAAGTTCATTATTTTCTGTAATGTACTGATAAACTTTAGACTTTCATATATTTTAGATTCATTACACACAACTGAAGTAGTTCAAAGCCTTTTATTGTTTTAATATTGATGATTTTGGCATACAACTCATGAAAACCCAAAATTCCTATCTCAAAAAATTAGCATATCATGAAAAGGTTCTCTAAACGAGCTATTAACCTAATCATCTGAATCAACTAATTAACTCTAAACACCTGCAAAAGATTACTGAGGCTTTTAAAAACTCCCAGCCTGGTTCATTACTCAAAACCGCAATCATGGGTAAGACTGCCGACCTGACTGCTGTCCAGAAGGCCATCATTGACACCCTCAAGCAAGAAGGTAAGACACAGAAAGAAATTTCTGAACGAATAGGCTGTTCTCAGAATGCTGTATCAAGGCACCTCAGTGGGGAGTCTGTGGGAAGGAAAAAGTGTGGCAGAAAACGCTGCACAACGAGAAGAGGTGACCGGACCCTGAGAAATATTGTAGAGATGGACCGATTCCAGACCTTGGGGTCCTGTGGAAGCAGTGGACTGAGTCTGGAGTAGAAACATCCAGAGCCACCGTGTGCAGGCATGTACAGGAAATGGGCTACAGGTGCCGCATTCCCCAGGTAAAGCCACTTTTGAACCAGAAACAGCGGCAGAAGCGCCAGACCTGGGCTACAGAGAAGCAGCACTAGACTGTTGCTCAGTGGTCCAAAGTACTTTTTTTTCGGATGAAAGCAACATTTGCACGTCATTCGGAAATCAAGGTGCCAGAGTCTGGAGGAAGACTGGGGAGAGGGAAATGCCAAAATGCCTGAAGTCCAGTGTCAAGTACAGGTCAGGCACTTCTGCCGCTGTTTCTGGTTCAAAAGTGGCTTTACCTGGGGAATGCGGCACCTGTAGCCCATTTCCTGTACATGCCTGTACACGGTGGCTCTGGATGTTTCTACTCCAGACTCAGTCCACTGCTTCCACAGGTCCCCCAAGGTCTGGAATCGATACATCTCTACAATCTTCCTCAGGGTCGGTCACCTCTTCTCGTTGTGCAGCGTTTTTTGCCACACTTTTTCCTTCCCACAGACTTCCCATTGAGGTGCCTTGATACAGCACTCTGGGAACAACCTATTCGTTCAGAAATTTCTTTCTGTGTCTTACCCTCTTGCTTGAGGGTGTCAATGATGGCCTTCTGGACAGCAGTCAGGTCGGCAGTCTTACCCATGATTGAGGTTTTGAGTAATGAACCAGGCTGGGAGTTTTTAAAAGCCTCAGGAATCTTTTGCAGGTGTTTAGAGTTAATTAGTTGATTCAGATGATTAGGTTAATAGCTCGTTTAGAGAACCTTTTCATGATATGCTAATTTTTTGAGATAGGAATTTTGGGTTTTCATGAGCTGTATGCCAAAATCATCAATATTAAAACAATAAAAGGCTTTGAACTACTTCAGTTGTGTGTAATGAATCTAAAATATATGAAAGTCTAAAGTTTATCAGTACATTACAGAAAATAATGAACTTTATCACAATATGCTAATTTTTTGAGAAGATCCTGTATATAAAAAAAAGTTTGCTAGCTTATTTCCCGGGTAAAATTCACAATGATCTATACTTCCATCATGCGAATGTAATTTCAGAGTAACTGTGTGAGGAAACACGGAAAGACAGCCGCCTCTGCTCAGCGTGTGGCGGCTGCTTCCATGGAGGACATGGCGGAGAGTGGGGAAACCGCCGCGTCTGACGCGGCGGTTGCGGATGCACCGCAGAGCGGTGCTTGCTTGGCTGGGATTTATAGTCCCTCCAGGTTCAGAATGACGCGCGTGCGCGCGGAGAGGCAGAACCTATATGGCAGCCAGAAAAAGGTCAGCTGACCTGGTCGGTCAGCTGACAACCCTGCTTCTTCTCATTCAGGGAGGTGCTGGAGAGTGTCTGTGTATATATATATTGCTGGCTGTTCAGTTGCTGGTTGTCTGGTGTTGCGATCACAATGTGGTAGCACTCAGACCTGAGTCAGATCCGAAAGTGTGCCGGGACCAGCTGGAGCTGTAATCCTACACTTAGCTAGATTAATTTGATAGTCTAAAGTACTAGTTTGATTGTGATTATCTGTTATGACCCTTTGCTTGCCTGACTACTCTTCTGAACTCTGATTCTGTACCTTGCCATTCTGTTACTCTTTGGTCACTCTTGAGAGAAAAAGCGTGGGCACCAGTGCGCTTCAGTCAGAATTTATTGCACATACATGAGTAAAACAATGTAGCAGCGTAAGAAAATGGAAACACCATCAGTTTACATCACCCGTCCAGATGTCACCCAACACACAGAGCCCGTCCTCCCGACAATTGTTTCGCACCTGCCGGTGCTTGCTCACGGGGTTTAGCTCAGTGGCGTTATGATTCCAACAACGCCACGGAGGAATGGGCGTAACTATATAGTTACAAAAACGTACGCCCCTAGGCCTGCCTAAACTAATCCGCCGCCGACTCCCAAGGCTGACGGAGTAGTGCGCGTCATCTGCTGTATTTATGGGTAATCGGTCTAAGTATAATGCAGTATTCACTTTTCTAGTTAGAAGGGAGTCATGTCTGCTTGTATTTTTAAGGCCTGGATTCTAGCTTATAACTAAATTTAACCATTGTCTGTATAAACATCTAACCCTATCGGTCTGTGAGACGAAATTAACATAAGTGTTCAACTGCGCCTGCCTGCCTGTCCACTCCTCTGCACCTCCGTAATAAAATCCACCAGGGCCAATGAAAAGCCACTATCCCTCCCGGATTGCTTGGCTCCGTGTTGGTCTTCGGGTATGTTTACCCGTCTCCATGGGAATGCAGACGTCCATATGACATGGACGTCATATGCAGCCGGGATTGGTGGATGAGTATCGCTGAGAGCGGAAGTGCGCAGATGACGCGCACTACTCCGTCAGCCTTGGGAGTCGGCGGCGGATTGGTTTAGGCAGGCCTAGGGGTGTAAGTTTTTGTAACTATATAGTTACGCCCATTCCTTTGTGGCGTTGTTGGAATCATAACGCCACTGAGCTAAACCCCATGAGCAAGCACCGGCAGGTGCGAAACAATTGTCGGGAGGACGGGCTCTGTGTGTTGGGTGACATCTGGACCGGTGATGTAAACTGATGGTGTTTCCATTTTCTTACGCTGCTACATTGTTTTACTCATGTATGTGCAATAAATGCTGACTGAAGCGCACTGGTGCCCACGCTTTTTCTCTCAAGAGTGACCAAGTTGATGTTTGTTTCGTGAAGGCACAGTGAGGAAAACAGCCTGCATAACATGTGTGTTTCCCAGTGAAAGTTGGAGTGCGGGGATTTCTTCCTTTTCCTCCTCCTTAAGTGGATATAAATATTCTGTTACTCTGTTGCCGAACCCCGGATCGTCCTTAGACCCTGCATCTGCCTCCTGATTCTGTACCTCGATATTTCTGATACCCTGTTGCCAAACCCTGCCTGTACTTTAGACTCCGCCTCTGCCTTCTGAATCTGTACTTTATCTGTCCGTGTGTTTTCGACCTGGCTTGTCCGACCTTGAGAACCGACCTTACTGTTAGAGGCGGTTCCCAGTCCTGGTAGTGGCACTCTCACTTAAGTGTCACTCTCGTTCTGTCGTTCCTTCTCTCAGATTGACTCCTCCTCCCGGGAGAGTCGAGAAGGAATTGTGCAGTACTCCTTTCTGCACTGAGGCCTAGTCCTCTGAATATTACTGTTTGCACCAAACACTCTTTCTATACTCAGGTGTCCAGAGGTTAGCTTATATATCTGATTATCGGTGATACTGCAGATCACCTATAATCTGGTATATATCTGTATTCCCTGTGATACTGCAGATCACCGGTAATCAGATCCTCTCTCTGTTACACCGATCATTACAGTAGTATATTAAAGTCAAAGTGGGACAGTTTTAGTGTGAATAAATACAAAGTTGGGTTACCTCTAAGGCAACCACTGTATAGGCAGGTGGGGAGATTAGAGCCTACCCCATTTAGGTTAAAAAGTTGCGCTCTGTAGACCAGAATATAGGGCGTAAATAACACCCCTTCACCAGGTGTGAGCAGCTTGTAGTTGATAGAGCAAAACAGGGATGGCAGGGAGATTAAAATACACTAAAATACATTAAAACAGCGTAAGACCTCTTGTACATTACGGGCTTGATAACTCATAGGACACAGGGTTGCTCGGATAGTACTTTTTAAAATCCGAATTGATCCGGATTTTCAGATATCCGGATCTGATTCGGATATCCGAATCCGAACCTTTAGCTATCCGCATGAACATGGATATCCGAACGCATTATCTGCGGATATCCGACCTATTCGGATATCCGAATAGAGAAACCGGAATTGCCTTTCAAACTGCTTTACAACCATTTCTAACCTTTAAAAAACACCTTCTTGCCTCTTAGCCTCCTCCCTTCCTCCCTCTCCAGAGGAAGAGTATCTTGTCTTCCTGGGATTGGTAGGATGTCAAAAGCACCAGGAATCGAACCAAGGTCAACTGCGTGGAGGGCAGCTATGCTCACCACTATACTACCAAAACTACACTCACATACATGCTCACATACATTAGCCAGGAATCAAACCCAGGAATCGAACCCAGGTCAACTATGTGGAGGGCAGCTATGCTCACCACTATACTACCAACACTACAGGCTGAAGCTAGCCTAGCTGGCCAGGGAAGGATGAAAAGCTAAGTGGCCATGCATCCATTCCTGCTAACCGAAAGCTTACTTGTGTCTTACAACACATTGGCTTAAGACTTTACCAAATCCAATGCTCCAATATGGGGAAGCTTCTCTGTTTGCTGTTTTTTTTTTTTAAATGTGGTGTCACAGTTCACTCATCTCTTCAACTACAAGAAAGGCCCAGGAGTAGTCTTAGCTACCGTAATATCTATGTTATATCTATGTTATGGCAGGGCCCTTATTACACTTTCTCTAACAGGGCTATGGAAACCGTTTTGCCTATGCGATAAAGCGAGGTGCAAAAATGAAATCATGCCTAGCAGAGGATGGTTTCAATCCATCAACCTCTGGGTTATGGGCCCAGCACACTTCTGCTGTGCCACTCTGCAGTCTGCTTACATTTGTATACAATCTTCAAGTTTAAGAAGGGTACATTAGTTCCCTTCACAAAACACAACAGGTTCCCTGGGTGGGCTTGAACCACCACCCTTTCAGTTAACAGCCAAATGCACTAACCAATTCTGCCACAAGGACTATGAATAGGTCACAGCTGCTAAATGTCTATCTGGGGTTTTCTTTGGACAACTGTTGAGCACAAAATGCAAGGCCATCCCTGGGTGGGCTTGAACCACCAACTTTTCGGTTAACAGCCAAATGCACTAACCAATTGTGCCACAAGGACTGTGCATAGGTCACGGCTGCTAAATGGCTATCTGGGGTTTTCTTCGGACAACTGTTGAGCACAAAATGCAAGGCCATCCCTGGGAGGGCTTAAACCGCCAACCTTTCAGTTAACAGCCAAATGCACTAACCAATTGTGCCACAAGGACTGTGTGTAGGTCATGGCTGCTAAATGGCTATTTGGGGTTTTATTCAGACAACTGTTGAGCACAAAATGCAAGGCCATCCCTGGGAGGGCTTGAACCACCAACCTTTCAGTTAACAGCCAAATGCACTAACCAATTGTGCCACAAGGACTGTGTATAGGTCATGGCTGCTAAATGGCTTTCTGGGGTTTTCTTCGGACAACTGTTGAGCACAAAATGCAAGGCCATCACTGGGTGGGCTTGAACCACCAATCTTGACGGTTAACAGCCAAATTCACTAACCAATTGTGCCACAAGGACTGTGTATAGGTCATGGCTGCTAAATGGCTATCTGGGGTTTTCTTTGGACAACTGTTGAACACAAAATGCAAGGCCATCCCTAGCAGGAAGGTTGTGTAATCTGTGTAATTTGCTGTAAAAAAAAATAAAAATAAACCATTAAAAAAAAAAAAAGGTTTAATTTTTCTGAGGTGTCCGGGTTGAAAACTGTGTTGTCCCAGTTGTGTATTGGACATGATGTGGGCTTCACGACCGCTGTCTGGAACCTCATGCTGTGTATTTACGGCCTGGTATCACCTGCTAAATGTCTATCTGGGGTTTTCTTTGGACAACTGTTGAGCACAAAATGCAAGGCCATCCCTGGGTGGGCTTGAACCACCAACTTTTCGGTTAACAGCCAAATGCACTAACCAATTGTGCCACAAGGACTGTGCATAGGTCACGGCTGCTAAATGGCTATCTGGGGTTTTCTTCGGACAACTGTTGAGCACAAAATGCAAGGCCATCACTGGGTGGGCTTGAACCACCAACCTTTCGGTTAAAAGCCAAATGCACTAACCAATTGTGCCACAAGGACTGTGCATAGGTCATGGCTGCTAAATGGCTATCTGAGGTTTTCTTTGGACAACTGTTGAGCACAAAATGCAAGGCCATCCCTGGGTGGGCTTGAACCGCCAACCTTTCGGTTAACAGCCAAATGCACTAACCAATTGTGCCACAAGGACTGCTTGTAGGTCATGGCTGCTAAATGGCTATCTGGGGCTTTCTGCGGACAACTGTTGAGCACAAAATGCAAGGCCATCACCAGGTGGGCTTGAACCACCAACTTTTCGGTTAACAGCCAAATGCACTAACCAATTGTGCCACAAGGACTGTGCATAGGTCACGGCTGCTAAATGGCTATCTGGGGCTTTCTGCGGACAACTATTGAGCACAAAATGCAAGGTCATCACTGGGTGGGCTTGAACCACCAACCTTTCGGTTAACAGCCAAATGCACTAACCAATTGTGCCACAAGGACTGTGTATAGGTCATGGCTGCTAAATGGCTATCTCGGGTTTTCTTCAGACAACGGTTGAGCACAAAATGAAAGGCCTTCCATGGGTGGGCTTGAACCACCAACCTTGACGGTTAACAGCCAAATGCATTAACCAATTGTGCCACAATGACTGTGTATAAGTCACAGCTGCAAAATGGCAATCTGGGGTTTTCTTCGGACAACTGTTGAGCACAAAATGCAAGGCCATTCCTGGTTGGGCTTGAACCACCAACCTTTCGGTTAACAGCCAAATGAGCTAACCAATTGTGCCACAAGGATTGTGTATAGGTCATGGCTGCTAAATGGCTATCTGGGGTTTTCTTTGGACAACTGTTGAACACAAAATGCAAGGCATTCCCTAGGAGGGCTTGACCCACCAACCTTTCGGTTAACAGCTAAATGCACTAACCAATTGTGCCACAAGGACTGTGTATAGGTCATGGCTGCTAAATGGCTATCTGAGGTTTTCTTTGGACAACTGTTGAACACAAAATGCAAGGCCATCACTGGGTGGGCTTGAACCACCAACCTTTCGGTTAAAAGCCAAATGCACTAACCAATTGTGCCACAAGGACTGTGCATAGGTCATGGCTGCTAAATGGCTATCTGGGGCTTTCTGCGGACAACTGTTGAGCACAAAATGCAAGGCCATCACCAGGTGGGCTTGAACCACCAACCTTTCGGTTAACAGCCAAATGCACTAAATAAATTGTGCCACAAGGACTGTGTGTAGGTCATGGCTGCTAACTGGCGCTTTCTGCGGACAACTATTGAGCACAAAATGCAAGGTCATCACTGGGTGGGCTTGAACCACCAACCTTTCGGTTAACAGCCAAATGCACTAACCAATTGTGCCACAAGGACTGTGTATAGGTCATGGCTGCTAAATGGCTATCTGGGGTTTTATTAAGACAACGGTTGAACACAAAATGCAAGGCCATCCCTGGGTGGGCTTGAACCACCAACTTTTTGGTTAACAGCCAAATGCACTAACCAACTGTGCCACAAGGACTATACGTAAGTCACGGCTGCTAAATGGCTATCTGGGGTTTTCTTCGGACAACTTTTGAGCACAAAATGCAAGGCCATCCCTGGGAGGGCTTAAACCGCCAACCTTTCGGTTAACAGCCAAATGCACTAACCAATTGTGCCACAAGGACTGTGTGTAGGTCATGGCTGCTAAATGGCTATCTGGGGTTTTATTCTTACAACTTTTGAGCACAAAATGCAAGGCCATCCCTGGGAGGGCTTGAACCACCAACCTTTCGGTTAACAGCCAAATGCACTAACCAATTGTGCCACAAGGACTGTGTACAGGTCATGGCTGCTAAATGGCTATCTGAGGTTTTTTTTGGACAACTGTTGAACACAAAATGCAAGGCCATCACTGGGTGGGCTTGAACCACCAACCTTTCGGGTTAAAAGCCAAATGCACTAACCAATTGTGCCACAAGGACTGTGTATAGGTCATGGCTGCTAAATGGCTATCTGAGGTTTTCTTTGGACAACTGTTGAACACAAAATGCAAGGCCATCACTGGGTGGGCTTGAACCACCAACCTTTCGGTTAAAAGCCAAATGCACTAACCAATTGTGCCACAAGGACTGTGCATAGGTCATGGCTGCTAAATGGCTATCTGGGGCTTTCTGCGGACAACTGTTGAGCACAAAATGCAAGGCCATCACCAGGTGGGCTTGAACCACCAACCTTTCGGTTAACAGCCAAATGCACTAAAAAAATTGTGCCACAAGGACTGTGTGTAGGTCATGGCTGCTAACTGGCGCTTTCTGCGGACAACTATTGAGCACAAAATGCAAGGTCATCACTGGGTGGGCTTGAACCACCAACCTTTCGGTTAACAGCCAAATGCACTAACCAATTGTGCCACAAGGACTGTGTATAGGTCATGGCTGCTAAATGGCTATCTGGGGTTTTCTTCAGACAACGGTTGAACACAAAATGCAAGGCCATCCCTGGGTGGGCTTGAACCACCAACTTTTTGGTTAACAGCCAAATGCACTAACCAACTGTGCCACAAGGACTATCCGTAAGTCACGGCTGCTAAATGGCTATCTGGGGTTTTCTTCGGACAACTTTTGAGCACAAAATGCAAGGCCATCCCTGGGAGGGCTTAAACCGCCAACCTTTCGGTTAACAGCCAAATGCACTAACCAATTGTGCCACAAGGACTGTGTGTAGGTCATGGCTGCTAAATGGCTATCTGGGGTTTTATTCGGACAACTGTTGAGCACAAAATGCAAGGCCATCCCTGGGAGGGCTTGAACCACCAACCTTTCGGTTAACAGCCAAATGCACTAACCAATTGTGCCACAAGGACTGTGTACAGGTCATGGCTGCTAAATGGCTATCTGAGGTTTTTTTTGGACAACTGTTGAACACAAAATGCAAGGCCATCACTGGGTGGGCTTGAACCACCAACCTTTCGGGTTAAAAGCCAAATGCACTAACCAATTGTGCCACAAGGACTGTGTATAGGTCATGGCTGCTAAATGGCTATCTGAGGTTTTCTTTGGACAACTGTTGAGCACAAAATGCAAGGCCATCCCTGGTTTGGCTTGAACCGCCAACCTTTCAGGTTAACAGCCAAATGCACTAACCAATTGTGCCAGAAGGACTGTGTATAGGTCATGGCTGCTAAATGGCTATCTGGGGTTTTCTTCAGACAACGGTTGAGCACAAAATGAAAGGCCTTCCCTGGGTGGGCTTGATCCACCAACCTTGACGGTTAACAGCCAAATGCACTAACCAATTGTGCCACAAGGACTGTGTATAAGTCACAGCTGCTAAATGGCTATCTGGGGTTTTCTTCGGACAACTGTTGAGCACAAAATGCAAGGTCATTCCTGGTTGGGCTTGAACCACCAACCTTTCGGTTAACAGCCAAATGCACTAACCAATTGTGCCACAAGGACTGTGTATAGGTCATGGCTGCTAAATGGCTATCTGAGGTTTTCTTTGGACAACTATTGAGCACAAATTGCAAGGCCATCCCTGGGTGGGCTTGGACCATCAACCTTGACAGTTAACAGCCAAATGCACTAACCAATTGTGCCACAAGGATTGTGTATAGGTCATGGCTGCTAAATGGCTATCTGGGGTTTTCTTTGGACAACTGTTGAGCACAAAATGCAAGGCTATCCCTGGGTGGGCTTGAACCACCATGCTTTCGGTTAACAGCCAAATGCACTAATCAATTGTGCCACAAGGACTGTGTATTGGTCATGGCTGCTAAATGGCTTTCTGGGGTTTTCTTCGGACAACTGTTGAGCACAAAATGCAAGGCCATCACTGGGTGGGCTTGAACCACCAATCTTGACGGTTAACAGCCAAATTCACTAACCAATTGTGCCACAAGGATTGTGTATAGGTCATGGCTGCTAAATGGCTATCTGGGGTTTTCTTTGGACAACTGTTGAACACAAAATGCAAGGCCATCCCTAGCAGGAAGGTTGTGTAATCTGTGTAATTTGCTGTAAAAAAAAATAAAAATAAACCATTAAAAAAAAAAAAGGTTTAATTTTTCGGAGGTGTCCGGGTTGAAAACTGGTTTGTCCCAGTTGTGTATTGGACATGATGTGGGCTTCACGACCGCTGTCTGGAACCTCATGCTGTGTATTTACGGCCTGGTATCACCGCTAGGTACCAGGGCTATTATGTCACGCTGCCTACCTACCTGCTGCCACACTCACACTACTCCTCCATTCCTCCTGCTGCTGCTGCTGTCTGTCTGTCTGCTGTGTTTCCCACTGCCAGGGTACACAGATTTACCTTCTGCTGCTGCCACTCTGCCACCAGCTTTTACGTCCAACAATAGCTATATGTGTAATTTGCTGTAAAAAAAAATAAAAAAATAAACCATTAAAAAAAAAGGTTTCATTTTTCTGAGGTGTCCGGGTTGAAAACTGTGTTGTCCCAGTTGTGTATTGGACACGATGTGGGCTTCACGACCGCTGTCTGGAACCTCATGCTGTGTATTTACGGCCTGGTACCACTGCTAGGTACCACAGCCTATTATGTCTCGCTGCCTGGCCTGCCTCATTGACTGCCTGCTGCCACACAATCATCCTCCTCCTGCTGCTGCTGCTGAATTTACCTCATGCTGTCTGTGTGTTTCCACTGCCAGGGAGCACATACAATGGCGCTTCCACCATGCGCCACCAGCTATTTATTACGCTCAAAAATAGCTGCATTTCTTAAAAAAAAAAAAAAAAATAGAAGAGAAATAAGTGAAGAAGAAGAAGACGATATAGAAGAAGAAGAAGATATAGAAAAACAAGAAGAAGAAGAAGGTGTAACGATTGGTGAAGCACAGAGAGGATCTGATTACCGGTGATTTGCAGTATCACTGGGAATACAGATGTATACCAGATTATAAGTGATCTGCAGTATCACCAATAATATAACCTCTGTTCACCTGAGTAGAGTGTAGTGTTTGGTGTAACAGTAACACTTCGAGGACTAGGCCTCAGTGCAGAGGGGAGTACTGCACGGATTTCTTCCGAAGACCTGGACTCTCCTAGACGGGAGGAGTCAGGCTGAGAGTAGGAAGGATTGTTCTGCAAGTGACACTCAGAAGGAAGTGTCACTAACAGGACGAGGAACCGCCTCCAATAGTAAGGTCGGTTCTCGATGTCGGACAAGCCAGGTCGTAAACACACGGACAGAAAAAAGAACAGATACAGTAGGCAGAGGCTGAGTCTAGGTACAGGCAGGGTTCGGCAACAGGTATCAGAAATATCGAGGTACAAGATCAGGAGGCAGAAACAGAGTCTAAGGACGAGCCGGGGTTCGGCAACAGAGTATCAGAAAGGCAAGGTACAAGATCAGAGTTCAGGAGGATAGTCAAACAGGCAAAGGGTAATAACAGATAATCACAATCAAACTAGTACTTTAAGCTATCAACAGAATCTAGCTTAGTGTAGGATTACAGCTCCAGCTGGTCCCGGCACACTAACGGATCTGACTACAGGTCTGAGTGCTCCCACGTATGTGTTTGCAACGCCAGGCAACCAGCAACTGAATAAGCAGCAGAATATATAGTTGCTGGACTCTGCTGCCCCGCCCGAACCATTCAGCCAATCATGAGTCCTGCAGGAATCAGCTGACCTTCCTGATCAGCTGACACTTCCTCTGCAGGTATAAAGGTCCTGAATTCAGGCCCGCGTGAGCATAGCTCTCCATCTGCCTAGGTGCACTCGCGCGTCTCACTCTGAATCTTGGTGGACTATCAGTCCCAGCCACACCAGTACTGTCTTGCAATGTATCCAGTTCCAATGCGGATTCCGCCACTCCCAATGCGGATTCCGCCGCTCTGCCTATGCGGCATGCGGCGGTTTTTCCGCGTTGTGACGCCATGCTGGATGCGGAAACAGCCGCCTCACCTTGAGAGACGGCGGCTTTTCTGCGTTTCTTCACAGTACCCCCCTCCCGAGGAGTGGACTCCGGACAACTCCTACCAGGTTTCTCGGGATTTAAGGCGTGAAACTCCCTCCTTAATTCGTCCGCATGCATGCGACTCCCCGGTACCAATTGTCTCTCCTCAATGCCGTACCCTTTCCAATGTACAAGATATTGTACCGAGTTTTGTACAAAGCGTGAATCTAAAATATGTTCTACCTCGTACTCAGACTGGTCATCCACCAACACAGGAGGAGGAGGAGTGGGACCCACATGGACTGCTGGCTTAAGCAGGGATACGTGGAAGGATCTTACCCCACGCATGCTGGCGGGAAGATCAACGGCGTAAGTGACGTTGTTGATCCTTCTGGCTATCGGGAAAGGCCCGACAAACCTGGGCCCCAACTTGTCTGTGGGCTGTTTCAGGGCCAAGTGACGTGTGGATACCCAAACCAAGTCTCCTGGTTGGAATCTCCACTCCAAAGACCGTTTCTTGTCAGCTTGACCCTTCTGACTCAGAAACGCCTTTTCCAAACTGTCTCTCACCGTCCGCCAAATGTCTTTAAAAGACCTTTGCCAAGCCTCCAGAGCTGGAAACGGAGTGGAGGCCACTGGTAACGGTGAAAATTTGGGCAATCTTCCAGACACTACCTGGAACGGAGAAAATCCAGTGGAAGAATGTGAGAATCTGCTCAGCTGCCTGTGCAGACAGGCAGCGTTTTGACCACTGTTCACGTCTGCATTCTGCAGGTCTCTTTAAGAGAGACCTTCTGTCAGTTTTGCAGCTTGTGTTGCTGAGGGATTTGCATACATTAGTCATGCAAATCCGTTACCTGCCTTCTTTTGATGACTGGCACTATAAAAGCATTCTGCTCCCAGAATTCTTTGCTGGACATTTCCCTTCCATGGTCTGTTCCTGATGGACACTGCTGGAGTGTCAGCCATTGCTATCTAGTATAGTTAATTCCTGGGGGTTGCTTTAGGCTCCCCTTCTAGCCCAGTCAGGTTGTATTATCTGTATTGCCTGTTCTGTCTTGTCTTGCCTGTTGCCATTGTCCTGTCCCAACGGTGGTCGACAGGAAATGGTTCTGATCTCTGTTCTTGGAGTATAGCTGGTGCAGTGGTTGCTACCAGCTATCTCTTCTGTTCTGTCTCCTGGGATCGCACTAGCTACTTTTCGCTAGCGCTGGGGATCCTTCTGTTCTGTCTTCTGGGATCGCGCTAGCTACTTTTCGCTAGCGCTGGGGATCCTTCTGTTCTGCCTTCTGGGATCGCGCTAGCCACTTTTCGCTAGCGCTGGGGATCCTTCTGTTCTGTCTTCTGGGATCGCGCTAGCCACTTTTCGCTAGCGCTGGGGATCCTTCTGTTCTGCTACTCTGTACCTGGATCGTGCTAGCCACTTTTCGCTAGCGCTGGGGATCCTTTTGTTCTGCTACTCTGTACCTGGATCGCGCTAGCCACTTTTCGCTAGTGCTGGGGATCCTTCTGTCGCTTGTCCCTGTTTTCGTGTGTCTGTCTTGTCTGCTGCGCTTGCTGGAGGCTCGGTGAGGTAACCGTTAAGCAAGCGCTCGCGTCCTCTGTTTCATGTTTGTCTGTTAATGGTTAGTTAGGCGTGCTTGTCTCTATTGTGCTTATCACGTGGAGACCGCGCATAACCGCGTGCACTGTTGCGAATGAGTGCGGTGTTCGCGGTTAGCTAGCGTTTGTTATTTTCCGTATCTCCTTATTGTATTATTTGCTGTGCCTTTGCTACTCTCGTGCTCCGCCTTGCTGTAACCTTGTGTCATGTCTGGCAATCGCACCTCTCGCGATCGCGTTCCTGCTTCTTATCTGCTGTGGTGTGTGCACAGTCGCGGGTTGGCGACTAATTTTATGCACACACACACAATCTGTTTCTGTGCTCACTCTCAATCGCTTCTCTTGCGATTGCGTTTCTTCCCTTCGTACAATTCCTGTCTGGCGTGTGTGGTAGGGCAGAGGAGCTGTTCCTCTGCACTCCACAGCTCCACCTGCCGACAGGAATTTCCCTCTGCAGGTGCAAAGCACCTAGCCTGGGTGTCCTCAATTATACGCTTGTGGAGGAAATCCACCGCGTCAGCGCACGTCTGGTGCGCTGACCACGGAGACGATTCCGCAATCGTTACAGAATGTCCAGCCCCACCAAAATTCCCAGGGCAGAGGGAACCTTCGATTTGTTTCAGATGTCATTGCCTGAGGCAAAGGCATATGTGGATCCTATTATAGGTAGGATCGCACACTACATTAAAGCAGTTAAAAAGTCTGTCCTCGTTCCTGACCCCAACCCATATGGACATTACCTAGATACTGGGTTGTTTGAACCGCCATTTGCCTCATGGGAGATTGGGGCCTTGTTGGAAGAGTTTGATTTCGATTGGAAAGCCTTTTGCGATTTTTATATCGCAAAGAGCGCGGATGACCTGAATGATTGTCTCGACTCGATGTACCTTTTGATCGATTCTGATGAATGTGATGAGTGTGATGTGGATCTGGTGATTTATGTGTGGCAGACTATTTTGGACGAATTGCACACACACCAACCAATTATTTCCAATAAAGAAACACCATTGTCACATGATTATTCCTGTCTTTCTGGGGTAAAGCAAGTGAGTTTGGACACTGTGCGACCTGAAATGAATGGGAGTGCCTCGACTGTGGACACCTGCGTGAATTCTGATGGAGTTTCTCCCATTTGTTTAGAGGTTAAATCTGAGCGATCTGATGCCTGTTTCTCAGATGTTCCTGTCGATTGTGATCGGCGTGAGTGTGTCAGTTTTGTCAATGATTTGTGGGATCCCTTGTCATGTAAAAACAGATCTTCTTCTCTCAGTACTTCCTTAAGATCCTCCATCTATGATCTTGCTATGGGGAAAATTCCCAAACTATGCAGTTTCAAGAGTAAAATTAATATGATTCCTCATGTTGTTGTCACAACTTCCCCTAACATTGTTCAGGTGTGAATGGGAGCCCCCGTTCCAGAAAAAACAGCCCGAAGCGCTGTCGTATGAATTGGAGAACGATTCAGAGTCGTTTTGTGAGTACTACATTACCAGACGTGAATCTGTCTTGAGAGCATGTATAAGGCTGTCTACCTCCAACTTGAAGCCAGGCTCTCCAGAAACAACATCCTTGACCCTCTTCAATCTGGTTTCAGGAAATATTCACAGCTGTGAAACAGCCCTCACCCAGATTTGCAATGATCTGCTCATTGCAAGAGACAAGGGTCAATGTTCCATCCTGATTTTGCTCGACCTCTCAGCGGCTTTTGACACAGTCGATCATGAAATCTTACTCAACAGGCTACAAGAGTACTGTGGCATAGATGGCATTGTTCTCCGGTGGTTCAACTCCTATCTGGCTGGCAGAACACAAAGGGTAGCCTTAGGGCCCTTCCTCTCCAACCCTGTACCACTAAAATACGGTGTACCTCAGGGCGCAATATTATCCCCTTTACTGTTCCATATACATGCTGCCACTTGGAGAAATCATACAAAAACATGGCCTGACATATCATTGCTATGCTGATGACACCCAGCTATATTTGTCATTCAAACCTGACGTCACAGACCCTACTCCACAATTAAACGCATGCTTAGCTGAGCTTCAGGAGTGGATGAATAATAATTGGCTAAAACTTAATGCTGACAAAACTGAGGTTCTTGTTATCGAGGGCCAGGGCTCAACAGCAAAGCAGCTCCAGTCTCAACCAACACCGCTAAGGATAGGGAGCTCAGACCTGAACAACTCAGACTGTGTGCGCAGCCTGGGAGTACTGATTGATGGGAAATTAAGCTTCAGGAATCAAATCTCAGCTGTTGTGAAACATTCCTTCTTTCACCTAAGGAATATTGCAAGGATTAAACACCTAATTCCTTCAGAGGATCTTCCAACCCTAGTTCATGCCTTCGTCACATCAAGGTTAGACTACTGCAACGTCCTCTACACAGGCCTGCATAAGAAAGACTTACGCCGCCTGCAATTAGTACAGAATGCCGCCGCAAGTCTGTTAACGAGCCAACCCCGCCATTGCCACATAACACCAACCCTGAGCTCACTCCACTGGCTACCGATAAAATGGAGAATTCTGTTTAAGATTGGCTTACTGACATTCAAATCCTTGCACAATCTGGGCCCTGGATACCTGAAGGACTTGTTGCAACTACATCACACCCCCCACAATCTTAGATCAAAAGGACGTAACACCTTGGTCACCCCCAGAGTCCACCTGAAAACCTTTGGAGACAGAGCCTTTTGTCATGCTGCCCCTACACTTTGGAACTCCCTGCCACACCCAATCAGGACAGCCCCATCCCTGTAAACATTTAAGTCTAAACTGAAAACCTACCTTTTCAGTCTGGCATTCATGAACATCTGACTATCTCCTCTGTAACACAACCCAGCCTGAAACCCTGTATTAATCTGAGACACAGCTATGCGCTTTGAGTCCTATGGGAGAAAAGCGCTTTACAAATGTTATTGTATTGTATTGTATTAAGTTATGCATCCGCCTTAAGAGAAAAAAAGGGGTGTGAATTTGACTTTGTGTGTCCGCTGATTTGTATGTGGAAAATGATTCTGAATGAATTACGTGTGCGTCATTCAGGTGACGTTTGTAAAGGTACATTGTCAGCTGGCGTTTCTGAGATCCAGCAATCCAGCCTGGAGACCTCAGAATCCCTGTCTTTGGAGTGTTCGGTTTCGCAACCTAAAGCGATTGTGGATTCGCAAATTTTGCGTTCTGTCTCCTCGGATTCGACATCGTTGGCCGAGTCTAAGAGTGAGACAGCACTTTGGTTTTGTGAACCTGATACTGAAGCACCTTTGCTCTGTCCAGAGAAGATATCTCTGAGCTTGCCCTGTATCATGAATAAAGACATTGGGCCTGATTCACAAAGCGGTGCAAAGTGTTTGCACGCGAGTGAAAACCCCTTTATCATGCCTAAACTCAGTTTAGGCATGATAAGAAGAAACTCGCGCAAATTTTCCGTGCGCAAGGTTTTGCGCGCGCAAGCGCGCAGGCGCGCGCGCAGCACCTGGCGCTTCGCGCGAAGCTCCCATTAAGCCCTATGGGACTTTGCGCGCGCACATACGTGCGTACGCGCGTACGCGCGGTAGCTTCGCGCGAGTTAGAGCACAAAGCGGTGATAACTTTGCTAGTGCAAAGGTTATCACGCCTAAAGTCTTTTAGGCGTGATAACTGAGTTATCACCGCTTTGTGAATCAGGCCCATTATGTCCACTCGCATTGACATGTGCGAGTCTAATTCTGAAGTAAGTACTGACTCTCCACCCAGTAATCTGGAGGAGTCAATATTACCTTGTTAAAAATCTCCTGCAGTGTCCCTAGAGGCTCGTCTAGGTCTTGCAACCATTGTTACCTGTTTCTCTGCTATTTTGGAATTGCAGTCTGGTTTGACTGCTATGGAGGAATTTCCCTGCAGTGAAACGAAACTCAGAAAGCCAGAGTTAGTTTCACTAGATATTTCTGTGTATCCCTGTCCTGATGATGATATTCAGTCTCAGTTTATGGTGGAACCTTCCCTGGGACATCTGCCCGGTTCACAAAATAAAGTTCAAGCCTTGCCCTGTAACATGGATAGTTCAGAATCCTTCTTTGGAAACTTGAAAAAGGATGTTCCTGAGGTCCTGTCTGACCTCCTGGAGATCTCCGAGTTCTTCCCAAAGGGTGCAGAACTTGTAGGAGACATCTCCTGCCCCCCAAGTCCTTCTGAGGTGTTGCCCACTTCAGTAGGCATTGCTGCCTTGCTGGCTACCTTTTCAGCTCTGATGGAGCTTCACGCCTGTGTAGTCAATGATGATATTATTGTCACAGAAATTTCTGAATTTGTATCCGAGTCTTCTTTTGAAAGTCCAGTGCCTGTGACCTCCACTCATGATGATTCTCTGCCCGGTACTGGTTTTGGTCTTGACGTCGCCGGACTCTGAGGTTGGCAGTTCCCCGACATGTCCTGAGGTTTCTCATGTGCTGGTGTACCCCAGTGTGCTCTGTGACCCAGAAAGCCCAAGTGTGCCTCAGTTACCAGCGTACTCAGATGCTTCCTCGGTGGAGACATGCTCTGATATGGCCTGCCTGCTTGCATGCCCAGAAGTGGTCCCTGAAAGTCTTGATCTTGATGGGTGTCCTCGTAATTCTGAATCCGGAATTGTCATTGGTTCCATGGGGGTTCTTGGTAATTCTCCATGTGAGCCTGGTGATTGTTCTACCCTCTTGAGATCTCTGTGGAGCTTCAAAAGGTTCTGGGAGATTCCGGGAGAGATTTTGCTTGGTACCCTGGATAAGATCAACGGTGGCTTTTGTGTTGTAAGGGACACTTCGAACAGGTATTGAGGCAGGTTTGGTATTTTCGGACGCTCCTTGGAAGGTGGTGGGTATTGTCTGGAGGGTGTCGATGGCTTCTTCTCTGGCGTTCATGTAACGATCGGTGAAGCACACAGAGGTCTGATTACCGGTGATCTGCAGTATCACGGGGAATACAGATGTATACCAGATTATATGTGATCTGCAGTATCACCGATAATCCGATATACTAGCTAACCTCTGTTCACCTGAGTAGAGTGTAGTGTTTGGTGTAACAGTAACACAGAGGACTAAGCCTCAGTGCAGCAAGGAGTACTGCACAGATTCCTTCCGCAGACCTGAGCTCTCCAAGACGGGAGGAGTCAGACTGACAGTAGGAAGGATAGTCTGAAAGTGACACTAGGAGAAGGTGTCACTGACAGGACGGGGAACCGCCTCCAACAGTGAGGTCGGTTCTCGAGGTCGGACAAGCCAGGTCGTACACACATGGACAGATAAGGTACAGTATCGTAAAGTAAAGGCGGAGTCAAGGTACAGGCAGGGTTCGGCAACAGGGTATCAGAAATATCGAGGTACAAGATCAGGAGGCAGAAACAGAGTCTAAGGACGAGCCGGGGTTCGGCAACAGAGTATCAGAAATATCGAGGTACAGGATCAAGTTTCAAGAGGATAGTCAGGCAGGCAAATAGGTCATAACAGATAATCACAATCAAACTAGTACTTTAGCTATCAAAAGAATCTAGCTAAGTGTAGGATTACAGCTCCAGCTGGTCCCGGCACACTTGCGGATCTGACTACGGATCTGGGTGCTTCCACATATGTGATCGCACGCCAGACAAAGAGCAAGTGAACAACCAGCAGTATATATACTCTAGGACCTTTCCAGGACCTCCCTAATTGCTGGTCCAATGAGAGCAGTGGAAATTGTCAGCTGACCCAGCTGGTCAGCTGACTCCCTTCTAACTGTTATTTAAACTCTGCCTCTGTGCTCGCGCGCGTGTAAGTCTGAATCTTGGTGGACCACCAGTCCCAGCCACACCAGTACTGTCATGCAATGTATCTAGTGCGGGGGCCGCCTCTGATGCGGATTCCGCCGTTACCAATGCGGATTCCGCCGTTACCAATGCGGATTCCGCCGCACTGCCTATGCGGCATGCGGCGTTTTTTCCGCGTTGTGACGCCATGCTGGACGCGGAAACAGCCGCCTCACCTTGAGAGACGGCGGCCTTTCCGCGTTTCCTTACAGTACCCCCCCCCCGAGGAGTGGACTCCGGACAACTCCCACCAGGTTTCTCGGGGTGTAAGGCATGAAACTCCCTCACCAACTCATCCGCATGCATACGGTTCCCAGGTACCCATTGCCTCTCCTCGATGCCATACCCTTTCCAATGTACGAGGTACTGTACCGAGTTTTGTACCTTGGGAGAATCTAATATTTTTTCCACTTCATATTCGGGTTGGGTATCTACGAACACAGGAGGAGGAGGAGTAGGACCCACCTGGACTGCAGGTTTCAGAAGGGATACATGGAAGGACTTTACCCCCCGCATGCTGGTGGGAAGGTCAATGGCGTAAGTCACGTTATTGATTCTTTTAGTCACTGGGAATGGACCCACAAACCTGGGACCCAGTTTGGCAGAAGGCTGCTTCAGGGTCAAGTGACGTGTGGACACCCAAACCAAGTCTCCTGGCTGGAAGCTCCACTCTACTGAACGTCTCTTGTCAGCTTGACCCTTCTGAGTAAGAAACGCCTTTTGTAAACAATTTCTCACCGTACGCCAAATGTCTTTAAAAGACCTCTGCCAGGCCTCCAGAGCTGGAAACGGGGTGGAGGCCACTGGCAACGGTGAGAACTTGGGCAATCTACCAGACACAACCTGAAATGGAGAGAATCCGGTGGAAGAGCTTTTCAAATTGTTTTGTGCGAACTCCGCGAAGGGCAGAAATTTGACCCAGTCGCTCTGTGTCTCCGCAACATAGCACCTCAAAAATTGCTCCAATGACTGGTTGATTCTCTCCGTCTGCCCATTGGTCTGTGGGTGGTAGCCCGATGAGAATGACAGCTTCATGCCCATTTGTTGGCAGAATGCCCTCCAGAATCTAGAAACGAACTGGACTCCCCGATCCGATACTATGTTTTCCGGAATGCCGTGCAGCCGGAACACATGTGTAATAAACAGGTCAGCCAACTCCTGGGCCGAAGGGAGTCCTTTCAAGGGCACAAAATGGGCCATTTTGCTGAAGCGGTCGACTACCACCCAAATGACCGACATACCTTCTGACTTAGGAAGTTCACCCACAAAATTCATGGACAAATGAGTCCATGGCTCACTCGGGGTGGGTAAAGGCTGCAAGGTACCCACAGGTGCCAGCCGGGAGGGTTTACTCTTGGCACAAATCGCACATTCCCTCACGTATTCCTTGCAATCTGCTGCCAAGGACGGCCACCAGGCGCATTTGGCTACCAGATCCTGTGTTCTAGATGCCTCAGGATGCCCAGCATTTTTATGTGCATGGAACATCTCTAGAACCTGGAGACGGAACGGTAGCAGAATGAACAGCACCCCTGCGGGCTTCCCTTCCGGGATGTCTTGTTGAAAGGGAATTAAAGTCCCCTTCCAATCCTCCCAAGTCTCAGTTGCGGCTAGTACCAACCTCTGGGGAATAATAGTCTCTGGAATGGAGGGCTGTGCTGTCTCTGACTCGAAGCACCGGGATAAAGCATCCGCCTTGACATTTTTGCTACCCGGGGTATACGTAATAATGAAAGAGAACCTGGAGAAAAATAATGACCAACGAGCCTGACGAGGGCTCAACCTCTTAGCCCCCTCAATATACTCTAGGTTCTTGTGGTCAGTGTAGACCGTGACCGTATGCTCCGCTCCCTCTAACCAATGTCGCCATTCCTCGAAAGCTAACTTAATGGCCAAAAGCTCTCTGTTGCCAATATCGTAGTTCCTTTCCGCAGGGGAGAACCTACGGGAGAAGTAAGCACAGGGGTGCATTCTACCCTGCAAGCCAGATCGCTGAGACAGCACAGCCCCCACCCTGACCTCCGAGGCATCCACCTCAACAATAAATGGAAAAGATGTATCCACATGTCTGAGGATGGGTGCAGAACAAAATAGGCCCTTCAGGGTGGCAAAAGCCTGTAACGCCTCAGGAGACCAGTGAGAGGTATCTGCCCCTTTCTTGGTGAGACTGGTAAGTGGCGAAATGACTGTAGAGTAACCCTTTATGAACCTCCTATAATAGTTGGTGAAGCCAAGAAACCGCTGAAGAGATTTCAAGCCTACCGGCTGAGGCCATTCCAGAACAGCGGAGACCTTGGCAGGATCCATAGACAGGCCTGTGGTGGAAATTATGTACCCCAGAAAGGCGACAGATGTTACTTCGAAGATACATTTTTCTATTTTTGCGTATAATAGGTTCTGCCTTAGCTTGTTCAAAACGAACCTCACATGGGTCCTATGTTCAGAGAGATTGTTGGAGAAAATAAGAATATCGTCTAGGTAGACTAGAACAAATTTCACCAACACCTCTCTGAAGACCTCGTTGATAAGTTCCTGGAAAACGGCCGGGGCATTACATAACCAGAAGGGCATCACCAGGTACTTGTAATGCCCGTCCCGGTGTATTAAAGGCCGTTTTCCACTCATCGCCCTTTCTTATGCGTACCAGGTTGTACGCACCCCGTAAATCCAGCTTAGAAAAGATCTGGGCGCCCGTGATCTGAGTGTACAAATCGTCTATCAGGGGTAGCGGATAGCGATTCTTTACTGTAATTTTGTTGAGACCGCGGTAATCGATGCAAGGCCGCAGGCCTCCGTCTTTCTTTTTTACGAAAAAGAAGCCTGCCCCAGCAGGCGACCGGGACGGGCGAATGAAACCTTTGGCCAGATTCTCCCTGATGTACTCTTGCATAGCCACTTTTTCGGGTCCCGACAAATTGTATATATGACCCCGGGGGGGTACACAACCAGAACGGAGATCAATGGGAAAATCGAAAGGGCGATGTGGAGGTAGTTTATCGGCTGCTTTGGGGCAGAATACATCCGAATATTCAGCATACTGGTCTGGTACACCTTCCACCTGAACTCTGGTTTGCCCCAACGTTAACTTCCCCAAACACTGCTGAAAACAATGAGGAGACCAGGAGGTTAACTGGCCCGTGGCCCAGTCTATTTGTGGTGAATGGATCTGCAACCACGGCATGCCTAGGATAATAGTGGAGGTTGACATGTGTAACACAAAAAATTGTAACTGTTCCCCATGCAATACCCCTATGGTGAGCTTCACCACCGGAGTCTGCGACAGAGCACGATTCCGTTGCAGAGGGGAATCGTCCACTGCTGTGACCTGAATGGGGGGTCTCACGGGAGTGAGTGGAAGACCCAACTCCTGAGCAAATTCGAAATTCATAAAATTAGCCGCTGAGCCAGAGTCAATAAAAGCAATTTTTTATCTTTAAGGGGTGAAATGTGTGTGCCCAGGGTGTCACCCCCCACTACTCCTAGGAAAACTCGTTTCCCGACCTGTTAGGGCAGTTTCGCACCCTATGCCCTGCTGCTGCACAATACAGGCACAGCTGTTCCGTCATCCTCCGCCTTCGCTCCACCTGGGTCAATTTCGATCGACCAATCTGCATTGGTTCGGGTGGAGGCAAGGCCGGAGGGGATGAGACAGAGGGGGACGGTGTTACTAAGGGTGCAGCAGAGGGTGCCGCATAGGATGTCGCCCTTACACGGTGACTGCCTCGAATTTGCCTCTGATGGCGTAATCGACGGTCGACTCGGATGGCCGATGTGATGGCCTCATCGACTGTCCTGGGTTCGGGCAAAGTTAACATTAAATCGGAGACCTCCTCCGACAACCCAGACAAGAAGTAATCCATCAGGGCAAAATTATCAAATCTGGCAGTGACTGACCATCTGCGGAATTCTGCCGCGTAATCCTCGACTGAACCTCTGCCTTGCCGCAAAAGTTTGAGCTTGCGCTCAGAGGTAGCCGCAAGGTCAGGGTCGTCGTATATCATGGCCATGGCCTTAAAAAATTCCTCTACCGAAGTTAGAGCAGTATCAGTGGGAGGCAGATTGTATGCCCAGGTCTGGGAGTCACCGGTTAACAATGTTTTAATAAATATGACCCGTTGGGTCTCAGTCCCCGAGGATCGGGGTCTCAGCTCGAAGTATGACAACACTCTACTCCTAAAATTCCGGAAGTCAGACTTGTGGCCGGAAAATTTATCAGGTACAGGCATACGTATGTCATCACTAGGAGGGGATCGCACCGAATCAACTGACGTCTGAAGGGTTTTCACAGAGCCTGTTAGGGCATCAATCAAAGCTTTGTGCTGGCCCAGTGCTTGATGGATAGTATCCACCGAAGTGGCAAGCACGGTCAGAGAGTCAACGCGTGCGTCCATCAGTTTATTGGTCTGGCGTTCTGTAACGATCGGTGAAGCACACAGAGGTCTGATTACCGGTGATCTGCAGTATCACGGGGAATACAGATGTATACCAGATTATATGTGATCTGCAGTATCACCGATAATCCGATATACTAGCTAACCTCTGTTCACCTGAGTAGAGTGTAGTGTTTGGTGTAACAGTAACACAGAGGACTAAGCCTCAGTGCAGCAAGGAGTACTGCACAGATTCCTTCCACAGACCTGAGCTCTCCAAGATGGGAGGAGTCAGACTGACAGTAGGAAGGATAGTCTGAAAGTGACACTAGGAGAAGGTGTCACTGACAGGACGGGGAACCGCCTCCAACAGTGAGGTCGGTTCTCGAGGTCGGACAAGCCAGGTCGTACACACACGGACAGATAAGGTACAGTATCGTAAAGCAAAGGCGGAGTCAAGGTACAGGCAGGGTTTGGCAACAGGGTATCAGAAATATCGAGGTACAAGATCAGGAGGCAGAAACAGAGTCTAAGGACGAGCCGGGGTTCGGCAACAGAGTATCAGAAATATCGAGGTACAGGATCAAGTTTCAAGAGGATAGTCAGGCAGGCAAATAGGTCATAACAGATTATCACAATCAAACTAGTACTTTAGCTATCAAAAGAATCTAGCTAAGTGTAGGATTACAGCTCCAGCTGGTCCCGGCACACTTGCGGATCTGACTACGGATCTGGGTGCTTCCACATATGTGATCGCACGCCAGACAAAGAGCAAGTGAACAACCAGCAGTATATATACTCTAGGACCTTTCCAGGACCTTCCTAATTGCTGGTCCAATGAGAGCAGTGGAAATTGTCAGCTGACCCAGCTGGTCAGCTGACTCCCTTCTAACTGTTATTTAACCTCTGCCTCTGTGCTCGCGCGTGTGTAAGTCTGAATCTTGGTGGACCACCAGTCCCAGCCACACCAGTACTGTCATGCAATGTATCTAGTGCGGGGGCCGCCTCTGATGCAGATTCCGCTGTTACCAATGCGGATTCCGCCGTTACCAATGCGGATTCCGCCGCACTGCCTATGCGGCATGCGGCGTTTTTTCCGCGTTGTGACGCCATGCTGGATGCGGAAACAGCCGCCTCACCTTGAGAGACGGCGGCCTTTCCGCGTTTCCTTACAGTTCACAGTCCTGATGGGTGTTATACTGAGACTGGTAGTACTGATGGGCATGTTTCGGTGGCTTCTGTTTCCGATGAGGTCGGTTTCGGGTGGACTGACTCTGGAATTGGACCTTGTCGGGCTGCCCCGACCTTCATGAGTTTTCAGTTAGAATGGTTTGGAGATATCAGTTTTGAGGGTCGTCTGGAATTCGACCCTAGAAGGGGGGGTACTGTGAGAATCTGCTCAGCTGCCTGTGCAGACAGGCAGCGTTTTGACCACTGTTCACGTCTGCATTCTGCAGGTCTCTTTAAGAGAGACCTTCTGGCAGTTTTGCAGCTTGTGTTGCTGAGGGATTTGCATACATTAGTCATGCAAATCCGTTACCTGCCTTCTTTTGATGACTGGCACTATAAAAGCATTCTGCTCCCAGAATGCTTTGCTGGACATTTCCCTTCCATGGTCTGTTCCTGATGGACACTGCTGGAGTGTCAGCCATTGCTATCTAGTATAGTTAATTCCTGGGGGTTGCTTTAGGCTCCCCTTCTAGCCCAGTCAGGTTGTATTATCTGTATTGCCTGTTCTGTCTTGTCTTGCCTGTTGCCATTGTCCTATCCCAACGGTGGTCGACAGGAAATGGTTCTGATCTCTGTTCTTGGAGTATAGCTGGTGCAGCGGTTGCTACCAGCTATCTCTTCTGTTCTGTCTCCTGGGATCGCGCTAGCTACTTTTCGCTAGCGCTGGGGATCCTTCTGTTCTGTCTTCTGGGATCGCGCTAGCTACTTTTCGCTAGCGCTGGGGATCCTTCTGTTCTGCCTTCTGGGATCACGCTAGCCACTTTTCGCTAGCGCTGGGGATCCTTCTGTTCTGTCTTCTGGGATCGCGCTAGCCACTTTTCGCTAGCGCTGGGGATCCTTCTGTTCTGCTACTCTGTACCTGGATCGCGCTAGCCACTGTTTGCTAGCGCTGGGGATCCTTTTGTTCTGCTACTCTGTACCTGGATCGCGCTAGCCACTTTTCGCTAGTGCTGGGGATCCTTCTGTCGCTTGTCCCTGTTTTCGTGTGTCTGTCTTGTCTGCTGCGCTTGCTGGAGGCTCGGTGAGGTAACCGTTAAGCAAGCGCTCGCGTCCTCTGTTTCATGTTTGTCTGTTAATGGTTAGTTAGGCGTGCTTGTCTCTATTGTGCTTATCACGTGGAGACCGCGCATAACCGCGTGCACTGTTGCGAATGAGTGCAGTGTTCGCGGTTAGCTAGCGTTTGTTATTTTCCGTATCTCCTTATTGTATTATTTGCTGTGCCTTTGCTACTCTCGTGCTCCGCCTTGCTGTAACCTTGTGTCACGTCTGGCGATCGCACCTCTCGCGATCGCGTTCCTGCTTCTTATCTGCTGTGGTGTGTGCACAGTCGCGGGTTGGCGACTAATTTTATGCACACACACACAATCTGTCTCTGTGCTCACTCTCAATCGCTTCTCTTGCGATTGCGTTTCTTCCCTTCGTACAATTCCTGTCTGGCGTGTGTGGTAGGGCAGAGGAGCTGTTCCTCTGCACTCCACAGCTCCACCTGCCGACAGGAATTTCCCTCTGCAGGTGCATAGCACCTAGCCTGGGTGTCCTCAATTATACGCTTGTGGAGGAAATCCGCCGCTTCAGCGCACGTCTGGTGCCCTGACCACGGAGACGATTCCGCAATCGTTACAAAGAACTTTTCAAATTCTTTTGTGCAAATTCTGCAAAGGGCAGAAATTTGACCCAGTCATTCTGTGCTTCTGCAACGTAGCATCTCAAAAACTGCTCTAATGACTGGTTGACCCTCTCCGTCTGACCGTTGGTCTGTGGGTGGTAGCCCGATGAAAACGACAGCTTCAGGCCCATTTGATGACAGAATGCCCTCCAGAATTTAGATACGAATTGGACTCCCTGATCGGACACTATGTTTTCCGGAATGCCGTGCAGCTGGAACACGTGTTTGATAAACAAGTCGGCCAATTCCTGGGCTGAGGGGAGTCCTTTCAAGGGCACAAAATGGGCCATCTTGCTGAAGCGGTCGACTACCACCCAAATGACCGACATGCCCTCTGATCTGGGAAGCTCACCCACAAAATCCATGGACAAGTGGGTCCATGGTTCACTCGGGGTGGGTAAAGGCTGCAATGTCCCTACAGGTGCCAGCCGGGAGGGTTTGCTTTTAGCACATACCGCACAATCCTTAACAAATTCTTTGCAGTCGGCTGCCAGAGACGGCCACCAAGCACACCTGGCCACAAGATCCTGCGTTCTAGATGCCCCAGGATGTCCCGCATTCTTGTGTGAATGGAATATCTGTAGCACCCGGAGACGGAATGGCAGAGGCACAAATAAAACCCCCTCAGGCTTCCCCTCAGGGACATCCTGCTGAAAAGGACTCAAGGTCTCTGTCCAGTCTTCCCAAGTCTCTGTTATGCCCAGCACCAAATTTTGTGGGACAATGGTCTCTGGGGCAGAAGGCTGTGCTGTCTCCAACTCAAAGCATCTGGACAGGGCGTCTGCCTTAAAGGGAAGGTTCAGGGACACCTTGCAAAAAATAAAAATCGATATCCACTTACCTGGGGCTTCCTCCAGCCCGTGGCAGGCAGGAGGTGCCCTCGCCGCCGCTCCAGAGGCTTCCGGTCGTCTTCGGTGGCCGACCCGACCTGGCCAGGCCGGCTGCCAGGTCGGGCTCTTCTGCGCTCCAAGGACGGGCTCTTCTGCGTCCCACGCGGGCGCGCTGACGTCATAGGACGTCCGCCAGGCTGTACTGCGCAGGCGCAGAACTACTGCGCCTGCGCAGTACAGCCCGGCGGACGTCCGATGACGTCAGAGCGCTGGCGTGGGACGCAGAAGAGCCCGTCCTTGGATCGCAGAAGAGCCCGACCTGGCAGCCGGCCTGGCCAGGTCGGGTCGGCCACTGAAGACGACCGGAAGCCTCTGGAGCGGCGGCGAGGGCACCTCCTGCCTGCCACAGGCTGGAGGAAGCCCCAGGTAAGTGGATATCGATTTTTATTTTTTGCAAGGTGTCCCTGAACCTTCCCTTTAATGTTCTTGCTACCCGGGGTATACGTAATTACGAACCTGAACCTCGAAAAAAACAAAGACCATCGAGCCTGACGGGGACTTAATCTCTTAGCCCCCTCGATGTATTCTAGATTCTTGTGATCCGTGTATACTGTAATTATATGTTCTGCTCCTTCCAGCCAGTGACGCCACTCCTCAAAAGCAAGTTTAATGGCTAAGAGCTCTCTGTTGCCTATATCATAGTTTTTCTCTGCCGGAGAGAACCTACGAGAGAAATACGCACAAGGGTGTAGCCTTCCCTGCAACCCTGACCGCTGAGACAGCACAGCCCCTACCCCAACCTCCGAGGCGTCCACCTCAACAATAAAAGGATAAGAGGTGTCTACATGTCTCAGGATGGGTGCGGAACAAAACAAATCTTTTAAAGTGGAGAAAGCACTTAATGCATCAGGAGACCAGTGGGTGGTATCTGCCCCTTTTTTCGTAAGACAGGTGAGGGGTGCGATAACCGTGGAATACCCCTTTATGAACCTTCTATAATAATTCGCAAAGCCTAAAAACCGCTGTAAAGACTTCAACCCAACCGGCTGAGGCCATTCCAAAACAGCGGAGACTTTGGCGGGGTCCATAGACAGGCCCGTGGAGGAAATTATGTACCCCAGAAAGGCGACAGATGTGACTTCAAAAATACACTTCTCAATTTTAGCGTACAGTGAGTTTTGTCTTAATTTGTTGAGTACAAATTTCACATGCATTCTGTGCTCAGAGAGGTTGTTGGAGAAAACAAGTATATCGTCTAGATAGACCAGAACAAATCTCCCCAACACCTCTCTGAAGACCTCGTTGATGAGTTCCTGGAAAACGGCCGGGGCATTACATAACCCAAAGGGCATCACCAGGTACTCGTAATGCCCGTCTGGCGTGTTAAAGGCCGTTTTCCACTCATCGCCCTTTCTTATGCGCACCAGGTTGTACGCGCCCCGCAAATCCAGCTTTGAGAAGATTTTAGCATCAGTGACCTGCGTAAATAAATCGTCTATCAGGGGTAATGGATAGCGATTCTTTACCGTGATCTTATTTAGTCCCCGGTAATCAATACAGGGCCGCAGGCCCCCGTCTTTCTTTTTAACGAAAAAGAAACCTGCTCCAGCAGGCGATCGGGACGGCCGGATGAAGCCTTTGGCCAAATTCTCACGGATATATTCTTGCATAGCCAATTTTTCTGGCCCAGATAAATTGTACAAATGACCCCGAGGGGGCATACAACCTGAACGGATATCAATGGGGCAATCGAAAGAGCGAGGGTAATTTGTCTGCAGCCTTGGGACAGAATACATCCGAATATTCCACATATTGGTCAGGTACCCCCTGTACATGAACCCTGGTTTGGCCCAATGTCACCTTCCCTAAACATCGCTGAAAGCAGTGTGCTGACCAAGAAATTAGTTGGCCGGTGGCCCAATCAATGTGTGGAGAATGAAGGTGCAACCATGGCATGCCGAGTATAATGGTGGAGGTTGTCATATGCAACACAAAGAACTGTAACTTTTCCCAGTGCAGTACCCCTATGGTGACCCCCAACTCTGGTGTCTGAGACAGTGGGTGATTCCATTGCAGAGGAGAGTCATCCACTGCCGTAACCTGGATGGGTGGTTGTACTGGTGTGAGCGGAATACACAATCTCTTAGCAAACTCAAAATCCATAAAATTTGCCGCGGAGCCTGAATCGATAAAGGCTTCCATGACCTCAGTCTTATCTTCCCACGTAACGGTACAGGGAACAAGCAATCGTTTTTTTTCTAGGGGTAAAAGTCGGACGCCCAGGGTGTTACCCCCTACCACTCCTAAGCGGTAGCGTTTCCCCGGCTTATTGGGGCAGTTCTGTACTATATGCCCCCCTTCAGCGCAGTACAGACACAGCTGTTCGGTCATTCTCCGTCTTCGCTCTACCTGGGTTAATTTTGACCGAGCAATCTGTGTCGGCTCGGATGGAGGCAAGACGGGAGAAGGTGAAATAGTAGGAGGTGGAGTCACTGGGACCGTGGTGTAAGATACCCCTCTGAGACGGGAACTACCCCTGGTCTGTTTTTGGTAGTGCAGCCTGCGGTCGATTCGGATGGCCGCTGAGATGGCCTCATCGATTGTTCTGGGCTCGGGCTGGTTTAACATCAAATCAGAGACCTCATCGGCCAGCCCTGACAAGAAACGATCTAATAGGGCATAAGTGTCCCACCTGGCCGTAACTGACCACCTCCTAAACTCGGCCGCGTAATCTTCGACCGGACCTTCGCCTTGACGCAAAAGCTTGAGCTTCCGCTCAGAAGTCGAGGCAAGGTCCGAATCGTCGTAAATGACTGCCATAGCTTTAAAGAATTCCTCTACAGAGGTAAGAGCTTTGTCTCCGGCGGGCAGGCTATACGCCCAAGACTGGGAGTCGCCGGACAACAAAGTTTTAATAAACGTGACCCTCTGGGTCTCAGTACCCGAAGATTGGGGTCTCAACTCAAAATAGGACAACACCCTACTCCTAAAATTCCGGAAGTCAGATCTGTGACCGGAAAAACTTTCAGGTACAGGCATACGTATGTCAGAGCTAAAAGGGGATCGCACATGATCCACTGATGTCTGGAGGGTTTGTACAGACCCTGATAGGGCATCAATAAGAGTTATGTGGGTGCCCAGTACTTGATTGATGTTGTCCACCGAAGCGGCAAGTACGCCCAGACAATCAGTGTTTGCGTCCATTTTGTATTTTGGTCTGGCGTTCTGTAACGATTGGTGAAGCACAGAGAGGATCTGATTACCGGTGATCTGCAGTATCACTGGGAATACAGATGTATACCAGATTATAAGTGATCTGCAGTATCACCGATAATCCGATATACCAGCTAACCTCTGTTTACCTGAGTAGAGTGTAGTGTTTGGTGTAACAGTAACACTTCGAGGACTAGGCCTCAGTGCAGAGGGGAGTACTGCACGGATTCCTTCCGAAGACCTGGACTCTCCTAGATGGGAGGAGTCAGGCTGAGAGTAGGAAGGATTGTTCTGCAAGTGACACTCAGGAGGAAGTGTTCTCGAGGTCGGACAAGCCAGGTCGTAAACACACGGACAGATAAAGTACAGATACAGTAGGCAGAGGCGGAGTCTAGGTACAGGCAGGGTTCGGCAACAGGTATCAGAAATATCGAGGTTCAAGATCAGGAGGTACAAGATCAGGAGGCAGAAACAGAGGTACAAGATCAGAGTTCAGGAGGATAGTCAAACAGGCAAAGGGTCATAACAGATAATCACAATCAAACTAGTACTTTAAGCTATCAACAGAATCTAGCTTAGTGTAGGATTACAGCTCCAGCTGGTCCCGGCACACTAACGGATCTGACTACAGGTCTGAGTGCTCCCACGTATGTGTTTGCAACGCCAGACAACCAGCAACTGAATAAGCAGCAGAATATATAGTTGCTGGACTCTGCTGCCCCGCCCGAACCATTCAGCCAATCATGAGTCCTGCAGGAATCAGCTGACCTTCCTGATCAGCTGACACTTCCTCTGCAGGTATAAAGGTCCTGAATTCAGGCCCGTGCGAGCATAGCTCTCCATCTGCCTAGGTGCACTCGCGCGTCTCACTCTGAATCTTGGTGGACTATCAGTCCCAGCCACACCAGTACTGTCTTGAAATGTATCCAGTTCCAATGCGGATTCCGCCGCTCCCAATGCGGATTCCGCCGCTCTGCCTATGCGGCATGCGGCGGTTTTTCCGCGTTGTGACACCATGCTGGATGCGGAAACAGCCGCCTCACCTTGAGAGACGGCGGCTTTTCCGCGTTTCTTCACAGAAGGAGAAGAAGATATAGAAAAAGAAGAAGAAGAAGAAGAAATAGAAAAATAGTAATAAGAAGAAGATATAGAAAAAGAAGAAGAAGAAATAGAAAAATAATACTAAGAAGAAGATATAGAAAAAGAAGAAGAAGAAATAGAAAAATAATAATAATAAGAAGATATAGAAAAAGAAGAAGAAGAAATAGAAAAATAATAATAATAAGAAGATATAGAAAAAGAAGATATAGAAAAAGAAGAAGAAGAAGAAGAAGAAGAAGAAGAAGAAGAAGAAGAAGAAGAAGAAGAAGAAGAAGAAGAAGAAGAAGAAGAAGAAGAAGAAGAAGAAGAAGAAGAAGAAGAAGAAGAAGAAGAAGAAGAAGATGTAGAAGATGAAGAAGAAGATGATGAAGAAGAAGAATATGAAGAAGAAGATGATGAAGAAGAAGAAGATGAAGAAGATGAAGAAGAAGAAGATGATGAAGAAGATGAAGAAGATGAAGAAGAAGAAGAAGAAGATGAACATGAAAATGAAGAAGAAGAAGAAGAAGAAGAAGAAGAAGAAGAAGAAGAAGAAGAAGAAGAAGAAGAAGAAGAAGAAGATATAGAAGAAGAAGAAGATATAGAAGAAGAAGAAGAAGAAGAAGAAGAAGAAGAAGAAGAAGAAGAAGAAGAAGAAGAAGAAGAAGAAGATATAGAAGAAGAAGAAGAAGAAGAAGAAGAAGAAGAAGAAGAAGAACAACAACAAGAAGAAGAACAAGAAGAAGAAGATATAGAAGAAGATATAGAAGAAGAAGAAGAAGATATAGAAGAAGAAGGTATAGAAGAAGAAGAAGAAGAAGAAGAAGAAGAAGATATAGAATAAGAAGAAGAAGATATAGAAGATAAAGAAGAAGAAGTATACAGTACTGAACAGAATTTTGGACACAACTTCTCTTTCCACCTTTTTTTTTTTTAAAGGAACATCCCCACATAATCACTTGCTGTTGTTACTTGGAAAAAAAGATGTTTCTTGCATCATTCACCCCCAAAACAAGTGTTGGAAGCTATTTAAGGCCAATTAGAATAGTCAGCTCGAATAATGAGCTCGAATACCGACTCGAATAGTGAGCTCGAATTTCGAGATCGAATAGTAAAAAATATTCGACTTGAATATTCGACCGACCTCAAATAATTTACTATTCGAATTCGACCTAACTCGAATAATAAAAAGGGGTATCCGAGCATCACTGGCAGACAGTAGAATTCATGGTTCCATCTATCACAGCATGCCTTCCAGGTCCTGAAGCAGCAAAACAACCCCAGACCATCACACTACCACCACCATATTTTACTGTTGGTATGATGTTCTTCTGCTGAAATGCTGTGTTACTTCTACGCCAGATGTAGCGGGACACGCACCTTCCAAAAAGTTCAACTATTGTCTCGTCGGTCCACAAGGTATTTTCCCAAAAGTCTTGGCAATCATTGAGATGTTTTTTTTAGCAAAATTGAGACGAGCCTTAATGTTCTTTTTGCTTAAAAGTGGTTTGCGCCTTGGATATCTTCCATGCCGGCCGTTTTTGCCCAGTCTCTTTCTTATGGTGGAGTCGTGAACACTGACCTTAATTGAGGCAAGTGAGGCCTGCAGTTCTTTAGATGTTGTCCTGGGGTCTTTTGTGGCCTCTCGGATGAGTTTTCTTGGGGTAATTTTGGTCGGCTGGCCACTCCTGGGAAGGTTCATCACTGTTCCATGTGTTTGCCATTTGTGGATAATGGCTCTCACTGTGGTTTGCTGGAGTCCCAAAGCTTTAGAAATGGCTTTATAACCTTTACCAGACTGATAGATTTCAATTACAGTACTTTTGTTCTCATTTGTTCCTGAATTTCTTTGGATCTTGGCATGATGTCTAGCTTTTGAGGTGCTTTTGGTCTACTTCTCTGTGTCAGATAGCTCCTATATAAGTGATTTCTTGATTGAAACAGGTGTGGCAGTAATCAGGCCTGGGGGTGACTACAGAAATTGAACTCAGGTGTAATAAACAACCTTTAAGTTATTTTTTAACAAGGTGGGGCAATCACTTTTTCACACAGGGCCATGTAGATTTGGAGTTTTTTTTTCTCACGAAATAATAAAAACCTCTTTTATAACTGCATTTTGTGTTCAATTAGGTTATCTTTGACTAATAGTTAATGGTTTTTGATGAGCAGAAACATTTAAGTGTGACAAACATGCAAAAAAATAAGAAATCAGGAAGGGGGCAAATAGTTTTTCACACCACTGTATAGGACCTGCCTGTCAGTTGCTCCGCGTCTGCTGTTGCAAATGCTACGTGTTAGCACTCAGACCTTAGTCAGATCCCAAAGTGTGCTAGAACCAGCAGGAGCTGGGGATCCATACTTAGTCAGACTTTGTTGATAGCTTAAAGTACTAATTGCATTGTATTATTTGTTATGACCTTCTGCTAGCCCTGACTACTCTTCTGCTTACTGATTCTGTACTTCTGCCTATCTGATCCTGTTGCCGACTCAGCCTGAATACTTATCTGATTTATTCTTCTGCCTTTGTACCGCACCTGTCCGTCTGTTGCCGAAACTGCATGTCTGACTCTCCTGCCCTCGCCAGTGAGCCTAGTCCCTGGTGAGAGATTCTCAGTACAGTTTTATCACCTGCTCCTCAGGTGACCAGTAGCTGCAGTACAGTCTTAATCACCTGCTCCTCAGGGGACCAGTAGCTGCAGTACAGTCTTAATCACCTGCTCCTCAGGTGACCAGTAGCTGCAGTACAGTCTTAATCACCTGCTTCTCAGGTGACTAATTATACAGTACTGTCCTCATCGCCTGCTCCTCAGGAGATTAGGAGCTACAGCTCAAACTAAATCACCTGCCCCTCAGGTGATCATTTGCTGCAGTGCAGTCTGAATCACCCGCTCCACGGGTGATCAGTACCCTTTGTCTTACTGTGCACCACCCGCTCCTCGGGTGAACTGTTTGCTAGTTCATCTGCATCTCCAGCGTGCTGGAGTGCTGATTCCTGTGTTCAATAGAGGTATCTCCCACTACCAGTTCCTCTGGGGGAGTGGGTATTCCTATCTGTATTACTGTTGCACCAAACACCTATCTTTACATCTGGTTGTCCTGTGTCTAGCTATACTCGCATTATTGGTGATTCTGCAGATCACCACATAATCAGGTATAGCATCTGTATTATTGGTGATACTGCAGATCACCAATAATCAGAAATATCTGTTCATGCTGACACCAATCGTTACAACTACAGCCAACGATCATGGTCCCTTTTTTCTGTGTATATTGTTAGTCATGCTTTATTTGTTTTTCTCGATTTTTACATTTTAAAACATAATAAATTAGAAGTTTATGTGTGAATATCATTATATGTATTGACTTAGAAATGTGTGTATTTGGTAACAAATCAAATCCCTTTAGATATATTCTCAGGAGTACTGTTAGTTGTAAAAATGCTTCCCTATTATAACGGTCCCAATACACAAAGTGTATTATTAGCCAAAACAGTTCTATATAAATACAAGAGCAAAGTGCTTTTATCTGTTGTTATGATCTCTCAATAGATGTACATATATTTCATATTTGCAGGAGAGACTATTTTTTTTTACTTGGCTTAAACAAATCTGTTGCATCAGAGACAGCACCACAGAGTTGTGGTGGAAAAAAAAGAGTACAGAAATTACTGCCATTTGTTTAAAATTAATATTGCAGTTGTTGCAAAGAAATACAGAGCCAAGTACTATACAGCACTCACTTGTCACCACTGAGAGATTGCCGGTGTTGAAGGAGCCTGAGAACTGATAGCTTATGCTAAATAAAAGGTGCTGAAAAACTCTCTGGTTTCTCCTCACACCTTTAGTTTGTCAGAGGCCAATAGAAGAAAATAAGGGTGCAAATGGTGGTTACATTTGTTCTTCTCTGATATGACTCTGCTTGTTAATGTTCCACCATGCTGTAAGATATTCAGGCCACTATATAGTCCTTGTAGTGTGAAAGTAATTTTTTTTTGCTATGTCATGGGTCAGTAATGGAAAAGACAAACAGAACCTTTGAAGAGGAATTTATTCTAAAGGGGTTTCCTGGCAGTCTCATATTACGGGCTTTAATGTTTTTAGCACTGTTACTGGTCTATCTCATAACACTGGTTGGAAACGTATTCATCATTGTCGTTATTTTGAGTGATTATCGTCTCCATTTGCCCATGTACTTTTTCTTGACTTCTCTGTCTTTTATGGAAATACTAGGAATTTCTTCAGTAGTTCCCACACTTTTATCTATATTTATTACACAGAAAGGAACCATCTCTAAGAATGATTGCTTCACACAGACTTTTTTTTACTATTTTGCTTTCTCGGCTGATTTTTTCATACTGACGGCTATGTCTTTTGACCGTTATTTGGCAGTGTGCCATCCGCTCAGGTACACTTCCATTATGATAAACAGCCTCTGTATAAAGATGATCACTTGCTCCTTGATAGCCTCAGCCATATGTATTTTGTTCCCCTTGGTGTTACGCATAAACCTGCCCTTCTGTGGTCGAGTTTTAGATCACTTTTTCTGTGACAGCACAGCTGTGCTAAAGCTGGTCTGTATAGATGTAAGCCTGATAAAACGCAATGACGTGATGTTGTCTGTTTTCATATTGATTGGATGTCTTATATTAACTGCCGTCTCCTATATTTTTATTATTTTTACTGTAGCTAAAATCCCAACAGCAAAGGGTCGACAGAAAACATTTTCGACATGTGCATCTCACCTCTTTATGGTCAGTATTGTGTTTGGCAGTGCAATTTTCATTAATGTACGACCCCCACAGGACTATTCAGTGGGAACAGACAAGGCAGTGAATCTTTTCAGCACAGTCTTGGCCCCTTTGCTGAACCCTTTTATTTATACATTAAGAAACAGCAAAGTGAAGGACTGTGTCCGGGATGCTGCAAAGCAATTATTTCACTAGCTTAATTTTAGCAGTAGCGTATTGTACCGTGTTAGCTTTGAGGAAAAGCAGGACGTTTTGTATCAGGATGATACCATGTATTGGCTAACTTAAAGGGACACCGAGCAGTGCAGAAAATAGGGAAAGATGCATATCATTTTAAAGCTGTCTTTCTCCTCTTTCCAATGATATATAAACTGCCACCCTATGCCTTTTAGTTGTCGCTATTTTTGCGATTGAAATTCCAGCGGCCGCGATTTCAATCGCGAAAATAGAGAAAACTAAATGGCGTAGGGCCGCGGTTTAGGTGTCGCCACAAAGAGGAGAAAGAGAGCTTTAAAATGATATCCATCTTTCCATAGTTACATTGTATTACACAGGGCGACTTTTTCTCAAAGAAAGTCAGCAGCTCCATTCAGCAGAAAAAGTCGCCCTGTGGCATCCATTGCCAGTGTGTGAGCAAGCATGCTGTCATGCTACCTCCCCCTGTAGCTGGCTTTCAGGCAGCCCTCACTTACCTTGTGCAGATCGTAGCGCACTGTCCGGAAGGTGCTATGTCTGATCTCTGCCGCTGTACCAGGCTTCAGGATGCTCTTCATGAACCTCCTAGCTGGTTACATCACACTGATCACCAGAGGCGGGGGGCTTGCAGAGGGGAGGGGAGAGTGATGGATGGGAAGGGGCGGAGGAAGCCGAGGCTGGTAGTGACAAGGGATGCCACTCACAGCTGTGATCGCAAGCGGAGCAGGGAGGGGGGGGGGAGCCGGAGCCACAATTCATTTCTGACATTGGCCCTGTTAGCACGGCCACTTCACATTTTGGCTGCTAGAACCTGAAGTGGCGAGACTTCAGGTTCTGGCCGTAAGATATATAAGCTGTTTGTTACGGCCAGAGTATTAACATCTTGTTAATATTCAGGAATAAAGTCTGATGAATGCTTATTAGCAGTGGTGCTCATCCGGATTACGGATATCCGAATAACCCAGACAATCCAAACTTTTTCAGCTATCCGACCTCGGATCCGGATTTCTTTGCAAATCCGAATAGCGCTACGCAGATATTTATCCGCAACCCGGATATCTGGTCGGATACCCGTCGGATATCCGAATCCGGGTACTGTAACCAGGGAGATGATGTTCATGACGTCATTGAGCCAATCAGGGGGCTCCCAGTAGAAGCCCTAGCAACCAATCACAGAGGGGAACTCTGGCCAGCCCCCCGTATATAAGTGGCGGCCATGATGGAAAAAAAATTGTCCTTGCTTTGTGACTGCTCACTGAGAGACATCTCCAGTGTGTTTGGCTAAAGCAAGTGCTTTCTACTGTGTTAAACCCAGCATTTTTGCACATTAACACCTGTACTATACACTGTTTTATTGATGTTTAGTTAGCTAGCTTGTATTTTGATTTTAGTTATTGTCTGTGTTAGCTTACTACTACAGATTACTGCATTTCTGCTGTGCTGCTGACTCTGAGTGTCAGTGTGTGTGAGATAGACCGTTAGTGTGCACACTGTGTTCTACTCTGCTGTCTGTCACTCTGTGCAGATTCATTCAAGTCCAACACTGATTTCAATAAAGTGCAAGTACCCCATATCCATCTGGTGACATCATCACACAAACTTGCACTATGTCTGTTGGCACTGGCAGCCGGGGGAAGGGCAGCAAGGCCAAGAAGAGAGGGAACATTGCTGGCACCATCACCGCCAGCAGTTCTGCAGCACCAGTGTCCATTCCACTGCTAGCCACTAGCCGTGGATGAACTGGGCGCCCAGATGTTAGGGGAGTCACGCTGCAGAAGCGCAGCAGCATGTAGTGGCCATTATTCAGCAGGACGGGCGCCACAAATTGGAGGAGAAAGACACCGAGCCTGTGATGCAGCTGATGGTGGATGAGCAGGCCACCACCAGCTCTACAACAGAGAGCTCCACCCCCACCACCACTTTTGTTTGCAGGAGCAGCAGCAGCCGCCCAGCACTGCATGGGGACTCATCGGCCATCATGTCGACCCCAGCGAGCAGCCTACCCTCAGTTAGCGCACTCTTTAGTCCAGACACCACGAGTGCAATCGGGGCTGTTGCCAATGATTTTGAGGAGGATATTCTGGCGCAATGGGGTATGTGGAGGAGTCACAGAGGGTGACGGTGATTGTTGGGGGGAGTCCTTGCCTGATGTGTCAGCAGAAGAGGAGTTTGGGGGTCAGCAACATCCCAGCAGTTGTTTGAGGAGGGGGAGTATGATCAGAGTACGCACTGGAAGTCCTTGCTTGCCCCCCTTCCAGCGTGCAGTCCGAAAGGTGCTCAAGTGCGGCTGGTGGCGTGGTCACCGCGAAGCGCTTTTGTCTGTCCACCCAGTCTGTGGACAGACTGGCGTTTCTTAAAATAAACCAGGCTTGGATGGTTGGTGAATTCCTGCCCGCTGTTGTTGGCAAGAGGAGGAAATGAAGTGGCTGGAAATCACTATGCCTGCCTTACCTAACCACCCTTTACCACTACAACCTCCAGGCTCCATCTTGAGTAAGAAGCCTGGTTCAAAAAATTTTTTACAGCCGTGGTACCAACACACTAGGTGCCATGGTCTATCTAAACACAATTGCTGTGTAATTTTTTTGGAGGTGTCTGGGCTGATAACTGTTCTAACACACACAAGCAATAGAACACAGCAGTACATGCATCCAGCTACATTTGAAATTGGTCAGCAGGTGCTCGTCAGCCAATCAGGATGCACTGTCATACACCCTTTACCTGCCATACCACATCTAGCAGCCATTAGCATTTAGGTGGGAGGCTTCAGTTGGACGCCATCGCAAGATTGCGTCGCTGCAGGACCGGCCTGTGCAGGCATCCCTCCCACAGGGGTCCCTCCCTAACCGCTCACCTGTCTGCCATGTCCTAGAGCTGAAAGAAAACATTTAAAAACACATGATTGGTTCACACGATGGCCAGGGGCCCCGGACCCCTCTCACTGGCCGGGGCCCCAAGGCCAACACGTGATACCTGGAGGGGAGTGCAGGTGGGCCTGGACCTCTCACACCCAGGCTCTGGACCTCTCACATCCAGAAAACCCACCAACACTGCCTCCATACTGAATGCTAAATCCAACACACACAAGTAATAGAACACAGCAGTACATGCATGCAGCTACATTTGAAATTGGTCAGCAGGTGCTCGTCAGCCAATCAGGATGCACTGTCATACACCCTTTACCTGCCATACCACATCTAGCAGCCATTAGCATTCAGGTGGGAGGCTTCAGTTGGATGCCATCGCAAGATTGCCTGCTGCTCCTGCCTGTGGTACCCACCACCACCAGGGTCCACACAAAACTATATCTTCTGCTGCCACTACCAGCTATTACACCACTACAATAGCTGCATCTACCCACTCCTCCTGCTGCTCCTGCCTGTGGTACCCACCACCAGGGTCCACACAAAACTATATCTTCTGCTGCCACTACCAGCTATTATGCCACTACAATAGCTGCATCTACATACTCCTCCTGCTGCTTCTGCCTGTGATACCCACCACCACCAGGGTCCACACAAAACTATATCTTCTGCTGCCACTACCAGCTATTATGCCACTACAATAGCTGCATATACCTACCCCTCCTGCTACTCCTGTCTGTGGTACCCACCACACCATCCGGGTCCAGAACTATATCTTCTGCTGCCAGTCTGCCACTGCCACCAGCTATTATGCCACTACAATAGCTTTAATTTTTTTGAGATGTCTGAGCTGAAAACTGTGATGTCCCAGTTGTGCGGTTGCACTTTGGACACAAAAACTTTACGCGCGCACTGCACAGAGCGCAGGGCGCTCAGCGCAAAGTGCCCATTAAAGCCTATGGGACTTAGCGCGCATAAAACTTTGCGCGCGTAAAACTTTGCGCGCTCAAAGTTAGCGCGTGATCTGATTGAGAAATCCGGTGCTAACCTACTTAGCACCCTGGTTAGCACGTCTAAAGACTTTAGACGTGCTAAGTAGGTTAGCACCGCTTTGTGAATCAAGCCCAATGTGGCCTGCACGACTGCTGTCTGGAACCTAGTCCTGATGTTAATTTACAGCCATTTTTTTTTGGGGGGGGGGGGGATTTTAAATCCCCACATAATCAATTAGTGTTTCCCTTTAAAAAAAACATGATGTTACATGCCTCATTTACCCTAAAAAACGTTTTGGAAGCAATGTAAAGGCCACTTCCGGTTTTCTATCCAGATATCCAAATCCGCCCGAATATCCCGGATAATGCGTTCGGATATCCGCATGTAAGTGGATACCAAAAAGGTCGGCTTCGGATATCCGATTCGGATATCTGGGTATTCGGATCAATTCGGATTTTAAAAAGGGGTATCCCAGCACCCCTGCTTATTAGCTGAAAGCGTACTTTTTATTTACCTCTACGTTAGCCAATGAATGGTTTCATCCTGAATTTAAAACTTCTTGCTTTTACAGATGGCAGATTTATCATGCTGCTGTTCAAAATGAAGTCTTAAAAAGAAACTTTATTGAATATAATTGTATTAATAAAATTGCTTATTTTGTTTACAATATTACTTAAGAAATTATTTAGTCAATGTTTGCCCATTGTAAAATCTTTATACTCCCTGATTTATATTTTGAAATTTTGCACAGGTGGTGGCATCTTTACAGCTGGTAAAATGCATTACTGCAGAATGTTTGTTTGTTGTTTGTTCCAAAGTAAGCAGATACAACAACTGGCCTGCCTAAATGCAGTGGGAGGAGAAAGTTTTGTGACATCATAACCTAGGTTAAACATCACTGGGAGGATGTAGTTAACTACCAATAGACAGCAATATATAGATATAAGAAGTGTTGCTAATGCTGTTAAAGGGACACTGATCTGTGAAAAAAAATGAAATTTAGACTTCCCTGAGGCTTCCACTAGCCCTCCGCAGCTCGTGAGGTTCCCTGACGTCCTCCTGGTCCCTTCTGTGGTCCTGGTCCAGGCTTCGGTAAACCGGCAACTTGTGTGCCTATGCCTGCCGTTCCAAGAGTCCTGTGCATGCGTGGTTTTCTAAGACTGAACCAGGCATGTGCAGGACACTTACGCTGGCCGGTGTGATGACACACAGCATGCACGGCGGGGGCGCACACGGGCAACTTCAGCCAAAGTCGCCGGATTACCGGTGCCAGGACCAGGACCACGGAAGGGACCAGGAGGATGCCAGGGAACCTTGAGAGCTAGGTTGGGCTGGATGAAGCCCTAGGTAAGTCCAAATTTCATTTTTACTCACAGTTCAGGGTCCCTTTAAAGATAATTAACATAACATTGTGTATGCTGAAAATTTTAATACATTCTTGCATGTGTTGAAGTGCCTTTAAAATGAAGCACCTAAACTGAACGTAATAAACAAAAAGTTCTTTGTTTAATTTACCTTTAGTAAAACAATTATAATCATCTCATAAGTTTATTTTTACTTCAGGTTTACTTTAAAGAGACCCTGTACTGAAAAAAACGTCCCCAGGGGTGTACTTACCTTGGTAGGGGGAAGCCTCAGGGTCCCAATGAGGCTTCCCTCTCCCCTGTAGCTGTAGGCAATCCAGAGCTGGCTCCCCTGAAGTGTCCTGCAATCCTGGCTCGACAAGCCTGACAAGCTAGATTTATTTACCTTCCCTGGCTCCAACAGGTGGCGCTGTTGCAGCTCTCAGCACGGAGATAGGCGGAAATAACCAATCTCCGTCGGGTCAGCTCTACTACGGAAACGCAGGAGACTTGCGCCTGTGCAGTAGAGTGGCCCGACAGCGATCGGCTATTTCTGCTTATCTCCAAGCAGAGAGCTGATACTGTGCCTGCGCTGGAGCCGGGAAGGTGAATATTTACATCTCCGCTGTTCGGTGGGCCAATGCAAGACCACCGACACAGGAGGAAGGGGACAGCCTCAATAGGATCCGGAGGCTTCCCCCACCCAAGATGAGTACCCCCCAGGGGAACTTTTTCTCATTACAGGTTTTCTTTAATGATGATAACTTTTAATGAAACTATTTGCAGGAAATAAAAAAGTCATAAAATAAAGAAATAGAAAATAAGTAATAACATAAAGAAAGCGTAAAATAAATGTGAATAAAGATTAAAATGGTAATAAGGTGATTCGTAACACAGAGTGCAGGTTAATCACTTAACCTCCCTGGCGGTTTATTTATTTTGCCAGGGAGGCTGCAATGTGGTTTTTTTTTATGAAAAAAAAAATATTTCATGCAGCCAACTGAAAGTTGGCTGCATGAAAGCCCACTAGAGGGCGCTCCGGAAGCGTACTTTCGATCGCCTCCGGCAATCGAAAGTAACAAGATAGGCCGCAATGAGCGGCCTATCTTGTTTCGCTTTCCTCGTCGCCATGGCGACGAGTGGAGTGACGTCATGGACGTCAGCCGACGTCCTGACGTCAGAGCCGCCCGATCCAGCCCCTAGCGCCGGCCGGAACTATTTGTTCCGGCTGCGCTGGGCTCGGGCG